>NC_071286.1:72247821-72556335 GCF_943735745.2 Anopheles bellator | reverse complement strand
CAAGATTTGAAAGAAAACATGAAGGAAGCGCGCCAGTAACTAGCCCGATAGGAAGGGGATTTAAAGTGCAAGGATAACGATCGGATTGTGAAGCCGGATTGATCGTATCTTGACCCCCCGCAACGGTCGGCCAGTTTCCTTCTTCTTCTTCTGGCGCATAGATGTCATGTTGTCTGGCGTCGTCAGACGGGGAATGGATGCATAAAATGTACCATCATTAGTATCGCTTCTTGGGCCCGACTTTGGCCACATTGTGCATGTGTGGGGTCTGGGTGGTGGCAGATACCCAGGGAATGGTTTCTCCTTTTCCGGTTCCAAGTTTGTGTGCTCAAAGTAAAGCGTAACAACCCTCCGGAATGGCAGCTGGTCGCTGTTGGTGGCGGTTGTGCTGGAAGCACTTGAAAGCAGCACCACTCTCATCTGCACACGGAAACTCCTCGGGAGACTCCGTTCTTTTGACGGGGAAAAAAGCTCCGTTCGTCGTCGCAGTGGCAGATAATTGAAAAGATTGTTAGAGAAAAAATCTGAACCTGAAATACAAAATATCAAGTGTCCAATTAGGGAATCGTGTAGCGAACGCATCCTGTGCCCGGACGTCCGGATCGATAGACACCAGTCGATGCGGGATGTCACCGCATGCGAGAGTGACTGGTTTTGAATTACGGTCGAAGCGGACCGTTCGCGTTGGGATTGTCCCCCCGAAAGTCGAAAGTCCTTTGACCGTTTGCGTTAAAATTATGTGCATTATTTGCAGCTGAGTTCCTGTCATCGCAGCGCCGAACCGACGAGGCATTCCCGTACCGGGTGAAGGCGGCCGAACTGGCCCCGGAAGACTACGCGCTTGTGGTGGCCGCAGCATCGAGCCTCCGATTGCACGACCGCAAACCGGAAGCCGAACGATGGTACCGTCAGGTGAGCCAACCGAACCACAACCACCGAGCAGGCTTCCCTCGGATACTAATCTCTCTTTTTACCCCTCTCTCTCTCTCTCTCTCACTCTGGCTTTTGCGGTAGGCTGTGAAATTAAGACCACAGGAAGCCCGGGCTCACACCAACCTGGGAGCAATTCTGCATCTGCTGGGGCGCACACAGGAAGCGGCCAGCAGCTACCGGGAGGCGTTACGTCTCCAGCCGGACGATTTGACCACGCTGTCGAATCTGGCCAAGCTCGGTGTTCCGGCAATCTCCTGAAGGCCCTTGAAACCACCTCCAAGCCCCGGTCGGAAGAGGCCCGGAAGTTGATCGAAAGGAAACCCATGCACGAATTCGGAAGCTTCAAGTTGCTGCTGGAATTGATACTTCAGACCAATGGCGGCAAAATGATGACGATGAGGAAGCTTGTTTACTGTAAATACTACGGGCGAGCCGATAGGGACAGAGAGAAAGAGAGAGAGAAAGAGAGAGAGAGAACCAATGGAACAACCAGAAGTAGGCTAGCTAGAGAACAAACGTTGATTAGTTGCAAAGAATTCTACGACAATGAAAGGCAGCGAATAGGCGATGGGATAGGGCAAATTGTGTTGACATTGAGTTAAAGTTATGATGAAGGGATGGAAAGCCACCACCAGCCTGTTGAGGGGACAATCGAGGGGGCCGTTGATTTTGTTTAAAACTGGACCCGCGGCGACGGCGGCACGGTGTGCGAATGTGTAAGAAAAGATATAAATACAGTTACTCCTTCTTGGCCAAGCTAGTAAAATCAATATATTGTACATAGAAGATTAGCAAAAATAAAAAGCAAACCGAAACACTGTACATACGGACAAGAGTATGATGCGAAACGAAACGAAGGACGAACCGGACAAATGTGAATAGACCCAACAAAAACGGAAGTAAACAGCGATCAGCAAACAGGGCAAACAACCGTAGGAAAACATAATCGAAAACTAACCAACAATTAGCAACAACTATCAACCAAAAAAAGTCACAAACAAAGACACACAGGCAAGCAGTCAATCTAAAAAATACGTGCACATACTCAGAGATACTGATAGCAACTAATAGAGCGAAGAGGGAAACGGAAGGTACTTCATCTCAGTTAAAAATCATCGCAAATCATCGTCCGCCATGTAAATTTCCAAACTGAAACAAAATTGTCACCAGGGGGTGCCCCGATCGCCCATTATCACTCATCCTTACACAACCTCCGAACAGATCCGAGTTTGCAAAAACTGTGCAATCAACCATCGAGACCACCATCGACGGGCAAACAAATGCGAACGAGAGAAAGGGAAAATATATTTAATACAAAGCGTACAATCGTGATCGTGTACAATGTACGATCAACAATGGAACAATAATTGAGAGGCAGAATGGAAAGCGATAAACGGTCCCGCCGTTGCCATGGTGATGGGTCGTGCGGTGGTTAATTCGGTCCGATAAAGCTCCCCACACAGACACATACAGCGAGTCTCAGCAACCCGGTTCACACACTCAAACAGATGATGCGTCGGGGAATAGATGGCGCTGCCCGCCACAAACAGGCAGCACAGCAAAAAAAAAGAACAATTTATAGACCAATCCGAATGCCAATCGCCGTCAATCGCGACTGCTCCCGGGTGCCGACCCCGGGGTGATGGATACATTTATGAATAAAATGCAAATTTATTAATGAAAGCAGCACCGCCACCGCTTGGCCTTTCGCGTTTGTCCGTCTATCCGTGCGTCCATAAAAACACCGAGCCGGAGCCGCGTGACCCACACGTGACAGGATGGCTGACGTGAGTATTTGGAACCGTTTGTTTCCCAGAACGAGGCGGTGAATGGTGAATAAAAATGGTCGTCACGGGTTTACATATTAATTTGCCAAACCCGGAGGAACCCGGATTTTTTTCTGAACATAAATCCTACCACCAATACACTGTCATTAAATCAATTTTACACTTCATCTTACCGGGATCCTCCGGGACGGGACCTAATGAGTTCCAGGGTCCCCCATCTGTAGCACCGGGACCGGAAGAGAGAACATTTGATTTTCGCTCAACCTCATCGACGGAAGGTCGAGCTAATCGAAGCACTACGCATCAACGCTCGAACGCCAACAGCACCGGAGGTGCGAAGGCGTCGGTGCGTGACGTCGGTGCGGAAGTACGCAAAGCACCAGGCGCCTCCATCATGCGGGAACACTTTAACGACTCACCCGGTGGGCGGCAACATATGGCAGCTCCCGTTCGCAAAACTTTACATTCCATCGCGCGAAGGTGAGCCGTGGCCATGGGAAACTTAATTATTCATATACATTTACAATGTTTCTGATTATATTATGCGCCGTGAGCGAGCAGCGTGCCATTGTTTTATGCTGAAATTTAATTGAACAACAACGACAGTCACAGTTTCTCGCTCTCTCGGGAGTGTGCGCTCTCTGTCTAACTCGGAAGCAGACATTTTGTCTCGCTTCGGAGATTGGTTTTCCAATTAAACCTCCCAGCCACCGGGATTGGGCGGCCAATCATTCGGAGCACTTTACGATACCGACCCGAACCTTGAGATTAGAATATTTTTCATGCCTTTATGGTAGCCCTGGGAAATCAGTCGATGGAGTCGCTCTCGAATTTTCGGAACAGAAACCCAGGCGGCACCATTTCCACTTCCCAATCTGCGCCGCACTTCGTCGGGGTGCGGGATGTGAGCAAACGAACCTTTTCCGGAAGGTTCATTTGGGTGGCCCCGAAAGCTCATCGCATCGTGCCTCATGAGCTGCGAATGGGCCGCCCTCGGGTCGAGGAAAGATCAATGAAACGCTGGACACAGATCGAACGAATCGCCCCCCTCGGAATGGCCAAATAAAGTACGGTTGTTAATACTCGAATGACGACGTGGACATTACCAGGCGTAACGGTAACGAGGAGCGAAGCAATCTGAAATATCGATTTGCGTACACGACTCGGAAATTGAGCGATTCTTTCGGAAGTTTATCGTAAGTATAAATGCTGAGCCGATACCGTTTAAGTACTCAAGTCATTTACGGGAAATGAACGTTGATAAATGCCTTACGATTTGGACAGTATTATCAAACAAACGTAAGATGGTTCGAGAAGCTATCGAACGTGAAGGTCAATTGGTCCATAAATTATGTCTTTCGCGATTCGAGTTCGCTCTCTTTTCCGAAACTTCTCTCGTCACTCGAGGCACCGTTTTATCGCTACGAGCCCCATAAATCAAAAACCCCTTTCAAGCTGACGCTGATTCATCACTTTCGCTTTCTCCGGGAGCACATCTGAATGCTTTAAAATGATGTTGCCATGCTCATCGTCATGCTTCTTCCGGGCGCGACTCACTTCTCGGCCGACCGTGCCGCCGATCGTCGCTGCGCGTTAAACGACCGCAATAAATTTGTATTTGTTTCACTTGCCCCTGACAGGTGGAAATTATCGTCGGATATAAATCTGTACGCGCGGTAATAACCGTCGCGGAATATGTTTGCGCAGCGTTCGCACCGCTCTTTATCCGGAAGGAAAAAACGCGTAAAGTTTTCGCGGCGTGGCATTTTTGAGCTACCATACACAGTTCGGCGGAGTTCGGCCCATTTCTTCATCGTGGTAGAAAAGGTAGTAAAAACTCCCACTGCCTCAGGTCACTCGAGTGTGGCCTCGAGCCGGTGATTCGCCGGGGGCAGAATAAATACAGGTTATAATTTATTGCGCAAACCAAACCCGAACCCAACCCGACGGAAACGGGACTTTGTGCGCCCGAGAAGTAACATCACAGGGGCGACCAAATCCATGCCTGCCGCCGCCTTTCGCCTCTCGAAATCCTTCCTTCCTTTTGCATGCATTACCTCCGGCGAACTTTGGTGCGTAAATGTAAACATGGTTTCGTGAAGTTCAGGCCCAAAACGGTATTTAAACTTCATAAAAAGTCAAACGCAACACCGGCAACGGTGACATTTGTTTCATCAAAATACAACTTGGAACGAAAGGTATTCCACGTGGTTTTTGACTGTTTTACCTGATACTGGTAGATGTTACATTTGAGTATAAAAATCGCAACGAAACAGACTGTTAGGCCCGAAAAGCGGTCCGAATCGGCCCCACGATTTTACGACAACTGTTGAGTGTTTCCCGTTTGGGTTCATAGAAATATAAACAGAACGTCAAAAGTCAAGTCCGCTCGACTCAAGCAGCCCATGAAAATAGAGCTCCTGAAAAGTTCACCAAAAGTGAGCTCTACATAGTAGGCCTACAGTTTCTCACTAGAGGCCGCCAACCATTTGACAACTTTTTTGTAAACCAAATATAAAATGGTATAATTTTAAATCAAACTTCTTGTAACACGATTGATGAACAACCAATGATCTCTTCTAGAACACGGAACACGGTTCGATGAGGCAGAAGGACAATTCTTTGTCGCATCGGCTTTCCAACGGCTTACGGTGACGGCTTACGCGAGGAACATTACATCATTGGAAGGAGCAAAATGAGAATTAATACGCCATGGTTAAGCCTTTGGCTACGCTTTTCACCGCGCCGCCATCGTTCAGTGTCGAAGAAACTAAAATTTATGGACAATATTTTTCATAATCTTCAAAACACTAGCCAACGCGCCAGATGCCAGATGTTTTCGGTAAGATTACTTTCAAACACGGCCAACACACGGCTGGATCAAGATAAATCCCTTCACGTTCCGCTTGTGCGCCGTCGTAAATTGCGGTCACGACATTAATCGTCATGAGTCGTCTTACGCCGAAGCCCACCACCGAGAGACGGCGGCTCCGTCCGGGGTGAGCCGTGGCCAACTCTCAAACTTGTCCACCACAATCGCGCGACAATCTGCAACACGCGGTCGGTCGGTGGTCGGTTTCGTCCGCAGCGAAACTTCAGTGAGCGGCCATGCGACCGCAGGGACCGCAGGACGTGCAAATCTACCGACGCGGCCAACGCGCGCGCGCTCGCTTCTTATCCGCGTTCCCATAATGCCACCGGATGTGGTAAATGTCTTTTCATTTTACCACCACCGGCTTTTATTAAAAAGGACCAACCCGGGACGGTCATCGGCTGCTCCGTGAGCGGTGCCGGAAGAAAGCCGGAAAAGCGGACTCGAAGGGAAAATGGGATAAAAAACGACAACGTTAACCTGGACCGGTGCCGAGGATAAGCAACGCAGAATACCTGGGCTCCGAACAGCCACGAAAGGACGCGTACATTTTTCCCACCTTCGGCAGGCGGCCTGTCCTATCATGGCGGGAAGCCAGCGTGTCGTAAACATTATGGCTAACGGTTTTCAATATATTTTAATTTAAAACGGCTCCACTACTGCGGCCGCTGCTGCTGCTGCTGGCGCCGGAACCAGTAAAATGTGAGAAAAGGGGTTTGCTGACGAGGGCGATGTGCTTTTATAGCACACACCGAAACAAAAAAACAAGAAAACTCCATTTCCATTCTGTGGTATTGAACTCGATTAATATTGGATGGGCCCCACGTTGGCCATAATGCTCGGCAGATGCTTATCACCTCCAATCCTATCAGGCGTGGGTTAAGCTTTCCGAAGGAATTTCAATCATCACGACACGAACCTATTTTTTTAATGGCCCGGAACCCGGTTTTAAAACCTCTCTCGCCCCTGCGAGAGCGCCATACATTACTCCTGATTATGGAAGAAGTTTGCAATAATCACCTGAGACGTGCTCGGTGAAAAGGAACAGGAAACACGGCACACGGCACGGCACATCCCACCTCGTAAACATGCACTTTAATTTTCCGTCTAACGGCCCGGGTCCGCCCTGCCATTGCTCAGCATAATGAATGGAACACACAGGACATAATGCTGGCTCACTCTCCAGCCGGGGAACAACGGAAATTCATCACGTAATGGATCACATGGCGTCGTTCAGCTTTTATTTTTTCCGACCAAAAGCACAGCAAGCTTCTTGGAAACCGGCCCCTTCAGGGCGAACCGTGGCCACGGCGCTTACTACGGTCGTTTTTGTTTTGTGGTGCCTCTGAAGACTTTTTTGAATTAATCTTCAACTCATATTCAACCCCGTTGTAGCGCTCCATCAGCCGAACCAATGGCCGAAGGGCTTACGCGAACAGTAAACAAGCATTCCGCTTCCTTTCGAAGCCAGACCGGACGGCCCTTGACGACAACAACAGCGAGCGCCCCTCCGGGGAAACGGTCATGCAATTGCACTGAAGGTGATTGAAATGGTGACGGCCACAAACGCCCGGAACAGACAGAGACTCGCCGTCGATCGAGGAAAAACACTGAGCCACTGAGGACGGAAAGGAATCGCGCTGGTAAATGAAATCCTATCCAGGTCCACAGGTTAGCCGGCCAGCCACTGGGGTTGGGGCACTAAACTGTCGATCCTATTGCTACCTAGTTGCCTCTGAGATTAACATTCTCACGGCGGCTGTAGTGTCAGCTGTTTAATTTACGGTACTTAATGCTCTCCTTTACCGTTAAGTTTCCTCGTAAAATGTCCTTCCACGCGCTTGGCACCTGCAAAACATGTTTATGATTCAGCTGCTCGCTACGCTACGCTACCTTTACGGCCGGCAGTGTCCGTGTTGTCTTTCTCTCGCGCCAACTCCAATCCAAGATCCTGCGCAGCGATCGAAACCACTCACAGTAATTTGCTCAATGGTTCGTGAAATGGTCGGCTAATAAATTGGAAAGTTTAGTAATATTATTATTCAACTGTCTGAGAGCCGCCACCGACCCGAACGGCGAGCCGACTATTTTGCACCGGGGTCTCCGGCTTGGAAATCTTGACCGTCCGTCTTTTCGCGCGATTTAAATGGGAAAGCCATGTTTTCTTCGGCGGAGTTTTCCGGATCCCGTCGGGCACGCTGGTCCTATCCCAACAACCCGGCCCAGCCCGGTCCAGTGGACAAAATGATCAATGCCAACTTGATGCTGTTGCTGATTCACTGCTGCTTTAAAGGCAAGCTCCACTCGAAGGGGCTCCGTGATACGGCACATCCTTGCAAAGGAACAGTGGTTCGATATTATTCCATCATCGTTTATCACTTACGGCATCATTGGCAGCTTCTTTTTGATTCGCAAAATACAACTCGGCCACTGCGTTCGCTAAGCTACAGCGCCAAAGTCTCACACTGCCACCCGGATTTGGGGAGGGTTTTTCTTTTTGCGCTGCAGGACACACACCGCTATGCCGGGAAAAACGTGCCCGTGTTGCGATGTTCTTTTCGCGTTTACCGATGCACCACTGAAAACCGTTTCTCCACCAATACCTGAACGGTGGTTTCTTTCGATGGTCACAAAGGCGTTGTTTGCTAAGATGAGTCATAACTCGCTCACTAATTCGCTCACGTTCCTGGCAACGGCCGACGTGGATTGACAAGTCCCGTTCAAAATATGCAGGATTGATTAAACAATTTAAAGTATATGTGATTTATTTTTAAAACAACAATTTGATCATCTTCGCCCTTTCGAAAATTTCACATTGCATCCATCGCACGAACCCACAATCATTGGCAGGGGCGTGGGGAAAATAGAAACCCAACGTACCAACGGAAAGAAAAGCCCCAAGTCATCCTTCTCCTTTGAGTGGCTACACCGGAAGTAATCGGAAACAGAATGTGCAGCGCAAAGTGCCGAGTGCCGGAAATCGAATTCGAAAATAAACGAAAGCGGCAAAAAGAAAGCCCCGCTTCCAGCGCCGGGAACAGAAGAAAAGGAAAACATTTTTCGACAGCAATTAGAGAAATCTCTTCAAGTGAAGCACCGCAGCACCCCGCCCAAAAACCCATACGGCGAACCGTAGGAGAAGAGGGGGGCTTCCTTTTTCCGCTTCCGTTGGTGGTGCCCGATGCAGGCACGTTCTTCGGCGAGCACGGAAACCGTGAGGGACGTGAGCAGAAAAACTAAACTGCTATCCGCAGCTTCAACGGGAGCCGCCTCTCGGAGCCACCGTGTGTTTGGAGAGTTTGCGGGAACCTCGATGTCTGACAGCAGCAGTCTGTCGAAATTAAGAACTAATCAGAGCTTCCCCAAGTTCCCGAATGTTGGCCAGCGAAGAACCGAAGGCGGAAGAAGCGCCACTAGTCAGCACCACCCCGGAGAATCGAGATCAGCACTATCGACGGGGCAACCCTGCCCAGGGGCGCTGGAGCTGCCAGGAAAATAACTTATTGGGAAGCGATTGATTTACGAGCCACCGAGGTGGGTTGGGACCCAAGGAGGTGTATAATTTGTTGTTCGTTGCTTTCCGTGCTCTGCTTCACCCTGGGCGCCAATGAAAGTTGTCGAAAGAGCGTCAATCTTGTACGCCACGCTCTCTAATGAGAACTCAATTGCAATTGTCTTCCTGCTTTCTCCTTTTTTCCACAATTTAATAGAACAAGAGGATGGCTAGCAAAAATTGGCCAATTTATTAAAATATTATTAAGACTCCCTGTCGGAGCTCGTTACGACACATTGCGCCTTAGGTAAGGCTACAAAAGGACAACGAAAGTTCTAAGTTAATATAAAGCAAAGCACGATCCTTGATCGCTTATATTTGTCAAAACATTGATCAATGTGTGGTCCACTTTTTACGACGTGTTACGGGACGTCGATACAAAAGTGTTTCCACTGAGCCCCGTCGACCGTAAATCGTCAGCCGGTAGGAAATTTATTGCTCCAAAATGTCCGATACAAATGGCGCTCTCAAACACGTGTCCACTGTCACGGTCCTGGCCGCCGAGCGAGTGTCAAGCGCGTGTGAAGTATGCCGTCGTCGGGGCGACCTTCGTAACACGCGCAACTGTTGCACTACGAACTAACCCGGAGCTGGCTGGTGTGGCAGCAGGTGTGGTACGCCTTGACCGGAACTAACCCCCGATGTCAGCGTACGTATGTGCTGCTTCGCTAGCTCCTTTCGTAACTGTTTATTGCCCACCCTTCAGTTGGACTGTTGCCAGCACCGGGCAAACCCTCGAACAACAACCCAAGATGCCGAGATGTCTTAGAAGGGGAGGTCCACCACTACCTTCGGCCAGCCAGCAATATGGCGCCGCTGGGCCGCGTTGCGTGATCAAACTAATTTGTAAAACGTGGGCAAAAAGTTTCACCACAATTCGGGTGTTGGGAGCGTGCGTTTACAAGCGTTTTTCGAGGACTCGCCTGCTGCGCTTGAGGCCTGTCGGCGAAGCAAACGTCAAACGGTTGACGGTTTTTCCGTCGACCGAAAGGTAGGCTCTGGGCGCCTTTCACTGTTCCTGTGCGCTGATTTATGGCGCCGTGGCGTAAGGACGCGCATTTTTATCGCATCCAACCGGGTCCAACCGGGTTGGGTGACTTCGCAATTAGCGATTTAATATTTATTGTGTTTACATTACTGTGCGGAAAATGTGATTAATGTGCTGGGATGAGCCTGCGGTGGTAGCAAAAAACGGCCTCCACACCAGCCGGGCTTGAAGCGTAATTCCGATGGAATTAGCTTGATTGGTGGGCTAAATGGGCTGCCTCCTCGCAGGCCGCCCTTGGTCTTCCAGCACGTGGCAGATTAGTTCCCTGACACGCACCACCACGCACCTTGACGTGAACACGTGGCCTAGGCGTCAAACGTCTTGCCGACGGTTAAAAGGTGCGCCAGCATGACTATGCTCAGCGGAACGACGGTTACTCGTTTATTATGCAAATTAGGTGTGGCATTTGGACCACAACCTACAGAGGCCTTCCACCAGCAACTGGAGGTGAAAAGCTAATTGATAAGCCGGTACAATGAGCCTGGACTGGCTGGGAAATTTAACTTGGGTCGCTTTGAAAGTGTCCATCACATTCACGCAGCGCGCGAAAGAATCAAAACTCTGGTTGGTTCTGTCGTTAGTAAATTATTCGAGAATAAATCTTCGCTCAGAAACTGACGATTAGATTTGAGGTTCTGGCACGCACCGCACAGCTTTTAATGTCGTGTTCCAGCCACTCCCAGAGATGGCTCAACGCAGCTTCACGTACGTGCCATTTGTAACGTCAATAAAGATAATGGGCTTCCATGTACGACGGGGACGTGTGAAAATGGATTCAAAAACAACTCACCCAACACTCCACTCCACTCCAACACCCGGTGGAAAGGTAAGGCCGATGCTCGACAATGTAATGGACACATAAAAGTGCCACCGACTCTGAGAAGCCATTCCGGATGCATTCAGATGCAAAGCCTTTTTGGATTTGTTGCTTCGCTTGCTCGGTAGGAATGCGAACATACGAACGGAACGGCCCCATGCCCACCGGAGCACACGGCCATCGACATCCTTTGCCGAGCAGGAAACTAACAATATCTATGATAATTTCCAGCCGTAGCTAAGCCTTCCCTTGGGCCTCTTCACCCCAAGAAAGCCTGGCCTCGCTGCATACCAAAAACAGTCTCCGAGAAGAGGCTGAAAATATTGCTCAAAATGGAATAACCTTCAATCTCTCGGGCCCGGTTCCGAAGCGGATTTACATTCCGTTTGTTTTGCCATTGTCCCTTCGGCTGGGTGGGCTTGTCGACGAGTTTTCGATTGTGTCGCTTCGAGCCGAGGCCGGTCAAGAAATTCAAAGCCAAGATGCGACTCTCTCATCGTTCCGGCCACTGGCCAAATCTTCCTTTTTATCCTGCCTCCCGAGAAGAATACGTGCTGACGGGTGGGGGTCCGTGTGTACGTGTCGTACCTCGACGACCGAATGGGGGACCTCTTCAAATGTCCCTTTGACCGTAGATCCGTCCGCCTTGCAAACCGTGTACGATCGTGACCTAGACATGGGCGAAGAAACTGGCCATCCACGCGCATGTATATTTAATGCCAGCAGACATTACATTTACATGTTTGCCGTCACTGCCGCAGGCCGGCCTGACCTGACCGTTGTCGGTAGCCCCGGACCAAGTCCTTCGCATTCATCATCGTTTGCGAGGACCGCTTCCGTTCTTTCGGGCTCCTTTTCCGGTGGGAGATTTTTCTGAGAACGATTTCTGAAAAAAAGGTGGATATATTAGGCGTGCAGTGTTGCGCTGTGTTGTGGCCACAATTTATAGGTATTGAAGAATAGATTAATTCCGGACAAATCATCGGCATCGTCGGAACGGAACTTTTGCATTCCGTTCACGTCCACGTCCGGGGGGTTCCGCTCTGGGCTGTGCCAGTGGTCAAAAAGTTTCCTTCGGCCGTGATCTGACCCTTTGTCTTTTGGGGCCACTCTGCAGTCCATAATTTCCCGAGCCCCGTAGGCTGGAAACCATCGGGCACACATCGTCGCCATCAATCTCCAATTTGGTCACGTACCAGCGTTACATCGTTTCCGGTGGTGGCGCTTCGGCGTTCGGGACCGGTGCAATCCAGAAAGCCACTTTCAACGTGCCGTGCAACACACCAATCATCATCATCATCTTCGATTGTGGCTTAGTGCAGCCGCTTCTGTACTCCGGGGTAGAACAGTGGACCGGAACCGGACATCAATTGGTCGGGTTAGTAATTGTGTAGCTCTTTTTATGCTTCTCTCGGGACGCTTCTGCCTTCTCGTAGGCTTTCCGATTGACCCCGCCCCGGGGTTACGATAATGGAACGGAACGCAAATACTATAATTTATTTACGTGCTGAGTCCAATAGAGCGAAATTTGTCTAATCAAAGATCGTGTGGCAGAGTGATTGTCCTGAGACGATAGATGAGTCAAGCGAAGAATCGCTCGTGGTTCATGCTTTACTCAGCAAGGATTTATTAGGACGCATCAAGTGTGATTTAGATAGTTTACACAAAACACGGTCAAAACACGGGAAGTATTGGACCAATCCATAAATCGTTCGTTCGTTTGGTTTAAGTGATCATCCAAACGGTGGACCAAGAAAAAATGTCGTTGGAAAGATACGATTTCGGGATCTTGTACCAGCATTCTTCATAGGAATTTTGTTGAAAATATTATGCTTAAAATGGGATAGGGAAAGGGAAAGTCTACGCTTGCCCGTGGCGTAACCCTCAGCTTTGCAATTACTCTGATTTTCGACATGAAATAATTTGTACAATTTCTCTACAGAGACTTAACCTCCGAAATCTGTTCCATAACACTGCTCCCAAGGAATGCTTTCTCGCTGCATAAAGTGCAGACAGTCCAAATCTTCGGAACACTCGCGCAACGAAGCCTGAAAGGAGCCCAGTTGTGCCTTGCGTGTCGTCACTTGAACTGAAACGGTACACTCGAGAAGCAACAATGCGTTGCATCGCTGGACCAACCTCCCAGCAAATGGCCAAACTCGCCACTATTTTGCCATTAATCCGCCCACAAAGCGGCGACCAGCGTTGTTACCTTGCACCAATCACCCAGGCCGCCGGTGTCTTCAGTTGGCTTGATCCAAAAGCGACGGAAATAACAAAAGGGTTTGAATCTTGGTGACCCCACCAAATGCGCCTGCCCTGAAACGATAAAGCGTTAGTGCGAACTAATTGCGAATCACTTCAGCACACGCCCGACGAGAGGTCTTATGCTAGTAGCATGTCCAGCAGGCCGATCCCGGTAATGGCCGATGATGCCTGATTCAACCACCCAGCACCGTCCACCACGCTCCATTTAGCGTAGTGTGTGGCCGATGAGTTATTCAAAACACTGCCTCATACATTTTGCAAACCATTTCAAAACATCAAACCCCGGCCCGGCCACCGGCGGCCACCGGTTCACAAATAACGAATCGAACATCCATTATGCCATCGCTCCATTGCTTTCGGCTTTCAGCATCCGCACACCGGGGAAGGTTCCTGGGAAGGGTTAGGTTAGGCCTCCTAACGAGCCTAAGCGCACATACGAGGCGCACGGATTTGTGGCCAAGGTTCTAAGCAATCTCTCGACGTGCCCGAGCTCGTGTTCCGGCTCGCGCCGACTCCCGGCGCGTATTGACTGCTAATGATTGATAACCTTATGCTCGCTGCTCACCCGCGACGGTCCCAACCTGCAGCCGCCCGACAACTGGAGCACGAAATCTGCTTCAATCCGTTCGGCCACGATGATATGTTGCCGGGCCGGCGTGAACGGAATTGTTATTGGTCGTCCGCCCGTTGGGGTGCGCGACATAAATCGGCCGAAATGAGCACGAGCGGTCATAAATTGCGAATGAGTGGACGGAATGATACATTTGCGACATTCGCGAAGGCTGAACTTTCGGTGCGCGCGATGCAGTGATGCGAAGACGCGATTTTTCGCGCCATTCGCGTTTTCCGGTAACACCGGTTCAGTATCGTCGAAGCGCGGTCAGATATTTGAACCTTGAACGATTTACTGTGGCTATTATTTCACTAAAAACCATTCAAAGAGAGTCACCAAAGTGAAGTGGCACAAGTTTCCCTCACTATCGATGGTCCAATCCGTTGTGCCACGCTTCAGCGATATCCACTTGTCACGGTGATGTAATCCAAGCAAACATCGCCTTCGGGCGCGCCCCCTTCGTGTGAGTCACAAAATTGTGAAAAGATTGTTCCGATTGCAAACAAGGATACTTCGCTGTGGGGGAACCGAAACCGGGCAAAAAAGGAACCGGGTCCTCCAACCAGGGGAAGGATAACAGTACGGCCTACGGAGCTTTCTTTCTCACCCGACCGGTTCTTTTCGGATGAAAGTACAAATTTCCTGTCAAAACAAAGCGCGAGCTCGGGCGCACCTTTTTGGGGCCCGCACCCGGAAAGCCCGCAAAAGCCCGGAGCACCCGGAGGGTGGGGAAATAGAGAAATATTTTTACAACTCTGTTGTCGTTAAGGTTGAAACCAATATCCGGCCCGGGCAGCCGGGGCTTGGGCTACGCATCGCTTGCATGGGGAAATTAAAAAATAATATTTTTCGTCACTTTACGTTCGGTTCCGGACGGCCGTTCCAGGGTGGCTCCCGAGCGCTCCAATCGGATCGTTCGGTCGGCCGTTTTGGCCACATGGTAGAGCGTACACACGGGACAGTTTATTTGCGATATTTTCACGTTCACCGTGCGTTGGTGCCAGCGTGGCGTTACACGCTTTGTGGTTACCCGGGCCACGTGTTCGAATGATATTTTGAAGAGCAACCGGAAGACCGGAGACCGGTTTCCGGTGCAATCCCTCGACCACCAAGACGACGTTCGATGGCACATCATTAAGTGTATCGTGGACGGGAACGATCCCACCAAATCGGTGGTCATTTTCGGTTTTGTAAAACCCGAGAAACGTAATCCATTCCGGCCATTCGGAAGGATGTCATTTTCGTGTTTATGTGTCTGGTTACCACGAACCCAGCATTACTGGGCAGCACCACAAAAGAATCGCTTTGTTCCTACGGCCAAACCGCGTGGCCGTGACTTTCCTTTGTCCGAGCGATTTGTTTGTGGATGTGGGGACATGTTGTTCCGAGATAACGTCACTTACTTATTCCGGTGGTCAACAAAATGTCAGCGCACTTTGAATGTTGTGGGGAGCTCGCCAGAGCAGCGGAGCTAAGGTTTGTAGCTGTCAGCATCGAACGTTGCACTCTGGGATCCAACGGTTACTATGATGGTATAGACGAACCACTAAACAAACGTTTATTATTGCGTGCTCAAAACTCACCCGTATAGTTTGCATAAAATTTCTTGATAAAACTTTATTTCTTTGCTAAAATTGTATCCACCTTGGCGAGCGATTTTAGTTGGCACCAGAACCCACTGTTCGAACCTCCCAGGCAAGACTGCCGGACCGACTGGAAGTAATCCGAATCCGGAAGGACGTGTTTGTCCAACGAGAACACGATGGAGAAACACTTTGTTAGCCATCTTCCCGTATTAATCCGTTACTTTATATGTACATATAAATTACCGTCGCCACTGCCGCCGGTTACTTACACTTCAGCACGACGCCTTCGCCGGCCGGATCGGAAGCGGACGGAATTTGAATTCAAAATAATTTGCCGATGTACGAGTCCGTCGTCGGTCGGACACCGGCTGCCAGCGTTCCGAGAAGCTGCCACTCGGTGCGCATTCGATTGACGCCCGGACGACCGAGGCGACGGATTGTTATTATGCGAAACAAACCTCAAAAGTGCTGCCAATCGGAGGACCGATGAGGTACCCGTCTACAGCACCCAGTGGTTCGTTTGACCGTTACCGGCCACCGTTGGCCACTGGTTATGGTTTGGGGTAACGTGTTGCATCCGTTTGCATCCCCACCCACCCCGCAAACCTGGGGTCGGACTCGTTCCGGAGCACTCGAAAAACTGTTGCCAATTTCGGTTGATTATTCTCGTCTACCGAAAATAGGACACCGACTCCGGCGGCTCCGGCCAGCACCACAGCAACTGGTACCGGGCGCATCTCCAGGACACACCGAATCAACTGTCCTTCCCACACACGCGCGCGTGGTGGGTTAATGCATCTCGACCACTCGGAGCACGAGGTGAGCCCGTGACGGTTTTGAATGTGTCCGTCGACTCCGTTTGAAGGCTTTGTGCAGGGCTCCGAGTGCTCTGCTCGGTGGCGTTTCCACTCCAGAGAGCGTAAATGTGCTTCGTTTCGACCATAAAAACGGTTCCATTTGGGTTTGTGGCTTTCGCCCGTTGGCTGCCAAGACCTTGCCGTCCGCGTGGCCCTCAAGGACTTTGTGCGGCCCGGTTTGTGGGAAAAACAGCCAGAAATTAACATTTGCGGTTTTCGAGGCGTAATGTGCCACTAAATTGAATCGCTGATTCGTCGTGGCACTAGAGCAGCATCGAAACTGTCACATGCCGGGCCGTCGAGGGTTGCTTTGATCACGAAAAGACTTTGAAACCCCATTTCACAGCCTGCCCGATTGAAATTTAAATCAATATTTTGAACTTTTGACATTTAACGCGCTTCGAACCAGAACGGGATTGGCTGGTAATTAAGCTAGTAAAGGATACGTTAAAGTATGACCTTAACACAGAGTGAATTGGCTTGGAAAATACTTAAATGCATGTTTTAAGTGACCTCCGATTCACTGCACCAATTCCCTTCGCAAATTCTGTACACAACCCGCCAGTTACGTCTTTTAGCCGTATGCAAAACGAAGAACGTCTCACATGGAGCCCGCTGTCGGGGGGCTTAAAAGGTTAACTGCATTAAAACATTCTCCACAACCCGAGAGCATTTTTACGACCACCGGCATTCGGTGCTTTTATGCAACCGAGGCTGCATTCGGTTTTAGTGTGGCCCGTTTTGAAGTCCTGGATTTTCAAACCAGTAAAACTGAACTCGGGACTCCCGTCGTCCTCGTCAGCCATTGACAGTGAGACCACCATTTTATGACGACCATCAAACCGGGCGATCCTGCTGCCCAGCTCGTGTGCCCTCGGTACCCTCAGTCGGTCAGAAAAGTCTTCGGCGAGGCCGTGAAGAAAACGAGCGCCGAAGCCTTAAGCTGTTTGGCAAAGTTCTAATTTCTCTCATTACTCAACGACCCTCCGTGACCCTGCGAGCCGTCAACGAAATATAATAAAATCCAGTCCGTTCCAGGGCAGTTCCGCACTTCCTGGAGGTATTGCAGATAATTTATGCAATCATTTCCAGCAAACCGCGCCCCTCCCCCCGGGGAGGCGAAGTTTTCTTTCCGATTCTCCTACGAGACGGACCTTTCTCGCCACCGCCGCCGCCGGCGCTGCAGGCAACAACCGAGCGCTGAAGAGTGCCGATTTTTCATGACCCTTTCCTGGGGAGGGATTTGGCGAAATAAAAGTCTTTAACAAAAGAGCTCATAATTTTCGAGCCATTCACCAGCGCCATTTTCGCGGGCCGCAACACATTAGCGGTGGCCTTAGAAAGATTTTTTTTAACGGTGCTGTACATTGTTGCTGGCCAAGGTTACTTCTGGCGGGGATTAAATTATTCATTACAGTTAGATGCCCGTTTACCCTTTTTCGGAAAGCATTTCTTTGGCAACGGTGGCGCTATTGAGTTTGAGTATTGAGCACAGACAGTCAAAGGGCCAAAGACATCCATCAAACGGTTGTATTTCTCTAACAACTGCTTCGTTATAGATTCATCCATCTTCAATCATTGCCTCCGGAATCGAAGCGTGATTTGATACATTTATACAATAACTTTGTTTAGTATTCAGTGAGCTACTAAACATAGTAATGGCTCCATAAAAAATATTTATATTGTCTACTTAAAACCCGTAATTAAACGAGCTTAAATAAATCACCATGCTCCGGCCTGAACAATCCAATCGGTCCAACATCGAGACCCTCCGATCTTAAGGTGCTGAATTTATAGAATCGATCACTGCCCGTGGGAGACAAATATACGATTTGGAGATGCATAAAATGGATAACTTAATAAAATCCGCCCGTCCCGTGTGGGAGGAAGTGAGCATAAATTATACTCCTCCCGGGGCCACGATCAACGTGAAAACGGATCGTTCCAATTCTGCACCGCGCACTCCGGGCACAGGAGGCAATAAAGACGGAAAACAATCAACTGCTGCTGCCGTTACCGAGACGATTCGGACGGATCCGTCCCCCGGATATGGCTAACCCACCGCGGCCGGAGAGCGGGAAACGAAGGACATTCGGCGTTTATGCGTTATTACTTTGTCGCAAGGATACACACAGCGACCGCCGTACGTGTGGGTGTGTGGCCGCATAGAAAATGGTGACGGTTAAACGAAAACGTACATTTTTAGCTCCGTCCCGAGGCCGGAAGCTGTGTGTGCAGTGACACAACATTTGAGACAGTATTTATTAGCGCATAAACAAATGCGCGCGTATGTAATTGCGCATTCCGGCTGTCGGTTGGTGGATTCAATTTTCATTCTCCACTCCCGAGGGATGCTATTACTTGGGCCTGGCCCCTCCGAAGACTGATTTTTGGATTCATGAGCCGATGAAATTTGCCCTCTGAATGCAGCCGATTCACCGAGGCCGGCCGACGGAACGTTAAAAATTAGTGCGCACCTAATGAAAAATATATTTTCTCCCCAAAACACTCCAATTTACGATCGTTTACCAATTCAGCAGCATTCGTCGAGGACCGCAAGTATGCTTTGGCATAGAGAACGAATGCCTAAATAAATATATTTAAATAACAAAGAACAGTTTTATGTTGATGACGCTTCAAAGGCATTCTTGCAGCATTGAAACCATTAAAGACGGTCCTCCATCGCTTAGGTTTCACGGTGTCTGGTGTTGGCATGCCAGCGACTCTAACAGCAAACCCCAAAAACAACGCTCCTTAAGCTTATCATGGCTAATTAAAGATAGTTTGCCCCTGCGAACGCAAACGGTGGCAACCTATTTGACCTTTGACGGTTAAGGCAGTCGTCGAAAAATCGGAGGCCACCGTCTCTATATATAGCGCCCATGAATAATTGAAAGTATAAATAATCTACCCAACTGTCACCAGCATCCGGTGGCGCGGTGGCGGATTTCGTTCCTGTAACTTTCGAGCCGTCTCACCAAACTCGGCCCCCCTTTACTGTCGGCGAAGTTTTTGATTTATTCATTGATCAAGCATTCCGTTTGAAGCGTCGCATTCCAGCGACTCTGCGCTTAATCGGATGCTAGGCTCTATTGATTTACCCGGGCCCGTGGGCGGATCTGTCCTTGGAATTGGCCACCAAAAGTAGCCGAAGCGAACTGAAGTTATTTATCAAAAATGCCAAGGACATCAAAGATGTGTCCCAGGCTCTGTTGTTTCGCGAGTTATGCAGAAGTTATGCCATTGGTTTATGTTATCGCTTCAGCGTGGCTTCGTTGAAACAATCAACCTTCTTCGCAATCCGGTCGACACCCACCGCCGGTTTGGATTAATTTTGTGCCGGAACGACGACGATATCGCAGCTCATCCACTTCTCCAGCGGCCCGGCCACGGTACGAAGTTAACAGATGATTACTTTCAGTCCAAACGATACACGAACGGGGACACTCTCGAGTGTCACGAATGGACCGTGTCGTCGTCTGCGAGTAAATGGTTTTATGATACCTTCTTCGTACCCGGCGAGAGAGCTCCTTAACCCATTCGCCATTCCAGGAGCCCCATTTCATATTCGGGACACACACGCGCTTCCGAACCCGCCGACGAGGCGACAGAAATACTAATCAAAGTGCTTCAATAGATCAAACCCGTCCCAAACCCCCTGGCCTGACCGGGGTCCCAAAAGGGGCCGGGATTTCTAATTCCGTTTCTGTCGACTGTCATCGATCTTGGGACCGGGGACCAATTTGGGGCCCGAGCGGATTAGAAATGGCGAAAATGTGAAGTAATGTGCCTGATGTCCTTTTCGTGCACCTTCTTCGTGACCGGGGTCCACGCCGTGCGCTATTTGCAACCGTGGCGTCCTTTCGTCTTACGATGGCCGAAAAACTCTCCAAAACCCAACCCATTAGTAAGGGCCCGAACACTGAGCGGAATACGAAATCGATGCCGTCGGCCACCGGCTCACGCACGCGTTCTGTTGGGTCCGTTACAGGAAGCCCACACACATCCGATTGCCAGCGGACGGGGACGATTGCAAAATTGACCGATTGGGATCCGGATCCGGTCGGAGCATGCGTTCAGCATTAAACGCTCAGCGCGAGCTGGTATGGCGTTCAAATTGTTCTCGGGCTACGAGAATTGGGTGATCTGACCGAGCCCAATCGGGACGAGAATTTTTCCCCATTCTTGTCTAAAATCGAGCCAACAACAAACGCTCCGGTCCCGCCCGGCCCCCAGTCCTTTCTCTTTCGCGTTCTCGGGCCCTCGGAAGAAAAGTGAACATGACACGTGCAGAAAATCATTTCAACAGATCCTTCATCTTCCATCATCAATTGTGATTCCTCGGACCAGCCGCCACACCGAGGAGCCGCCACCTTGACGGGCGCCACTTCCGGTTTCCGCCGTCACCGTGGGGCGATACCATCACCACCACCACCCATCATCGGTCTCCGTCAAAGTGCTGATAAATTGCTGGAAAATATTACAAATTAGGCTACCATTCCATCATCGTTTTCCGCCGTTCGCTCTCCCCGGTGGGGGAGCGAACCCGGCCGCCACCGCCACTTCCGCCTGATTGGTCCGTTATCCCAAATTCGAATCCACCGAGAAAAGCCTTCTTCTATTTCGGACGATTCGTTTCTTAGCGAAAGGCTACGGCCATCGTTGGAAAGCCCTCGGAGAGAATGCCCGAATCCGCCCCGTTAGCCTTTCAGCTTCGGCCGGCTAAGCTTGGCGTCCAGCAAAGCAAAGAGGGCCCACAAAACGTGAGTAAATTCCTCAATCACTTCAGCCAACCGGGGCCCCGTCCCGCTTAGCGCTCCATTTCCGGGCGCTCGAACGGAGGCTCTGTTTATTATTTTCCCGAACCGTTTTCCCGACTGCTATAGTTGGCACAATGTTTTCTTCCATAGTGACCAACCGCACCACGGGCGTGAGAGTCTTTTCTCGGGCTGACAGGAAATCGGGACCCTCTCTGGGCCGATGTCCGATTTGATACGCTGTAAAACTCGTTCTTAATTGGAAATTCTTCCCGAAACCTAATCCATCTCACCATTCAGCGTGTGGATGCTGACGAGGGTTGAGTTTTCGCATCCATTTTACCAAAAGTGTCGTTTATCGTGTCATAAGACGCCAACATGCGGTGTGTCTGCGGCCTGTAGTGGAAGATACAGGGTGATCCATCAAGTGTTTGGATTTTAACTACCGATTACCTGGCTTTTAAAATGTCAGGAAGTGGTGAGTTTTCAACTTATTTTCAAAGTGGTGAGTTTTTACGTCATTCATTTCCTTTAAGATTATTTCCACCACAGTAAGCATAATTGTCGTGTTTGGTGCAGGCGGAAAACCCACGGGTCCAAAAGGGTCCAAAAACTGTGCTCCGGAGCTGTGAAGAAGCCGCCGCAATGTTGATGGCTTGCGCTGGCAATTAGCAATCGCAACGAGCTTCAGCTGCCTTTAGAGGACCTTAACGTGTTGGCGAATGTCCTTTATATGATGAATCACGCTCTAACCAATTTAAATCAACCAATTGAAAGGCTAGCGACATGCCATGGCCACGTACGTACCAGTACGAACACAAACTAATGGGCCTTTCAGTCTCGAGAGTTATGAAAAATGCATCACATCAAACTCCGTACCGTACGCCGTACCGTGCCACACAAGCTTATGTTTATGTTACTTTCCATCTACCCGCTAATTGCCCGTTTATCACCATTTATCACCACCTCCTTGCCACATTCCCCCCGGGGGTGGACCAATCCCGGAGGCAGCGTTCACAGGTGCTTAAACGAACTCATCATCTCCCACATCTCGCCGTCGTCAGTTTTAATTTCCTCTTACCATCTGAAGTTTTCGGCATCAGAACACACCTGTGAGGGATTCAGCAGTGCCAATGCAACGTTGGCCGCCACCCAGGAAACCCTGCTTCAGCCATTCAGGAAGGCGATGGGCGGATCCTCTCGAAAGTTTTCGCATTAAATCCTGTCAGTCGTCAATGTTCGCGTCTGATGCACATTAATATCCGCTGCTTTGCAGCACGAGGCCACATTCTGGCATCAACACCAGCGTGTACCATTGAGTCACTTTAGCTTCAACCCTTCAGTTGTAGGGAAAAATGGTGTCGTTCCTGGAAAAGAAAAGCGATCCATTTATCATGCGTTTAATATTTTTACAGCCTTTTGATGGCACATTTGCTTCCCGAAATAAAGCAGGACCACACTTTTTGACAGCTCTGGCCAGAAGTTCTTCGCCCGGGGCATCAAGTTTTTAAGTACCACCCTCCACTGTTTCTCATTACAACTTTATGTGCGCATACATTATGCTTATTTGCATTGAGCGCAATTAGGGTAGGGATTAGGGTGAGTACGAGGGTCTTTAAGAGAGAATGTTCAACAGGGTGGTCCGCAAGCCGCAAGATTCATTTGCCCATCGCAATTTAAACATTTTAAACTCAATATGTCAACAATCGTTTGTTGAACCGTTTCGCGACTTGCTTAATGGTCAATCAGTAAACATCAGGTCGGCAGACCTTCTAACATCGGCCAATATTTTACCAAGTCGACCCCAACGGTCGTACAATCTCCTGTCACTTGTAGCTCCGACACCGACCGAAACTTAATCAGAATGGAAGGAAAACATTTTGCTTACATTTGTAGATCTCACATCGCACCGGTCCGGATTTGTGGTAACACAACACTGCCACAGGGCGGTTTGCTGGCGGTCCTGGATAAGGTTCGGATGGCCCAACAGGCGAAAAACAATGGAACCGCGTGTTCCGATTGAAAGTGACACAGCGTGCTTCACCCGGGCCCGGATGGGTGTAAAACTCTGGCCCAACAAATAAGCAACATCCGCGCGCTGCACGACACTGGAGCTCGGGCAAATAAGACCAAAAAAGGGCTCACTTCGGCCAGCGCGCTCGGGGGGAAAGTGGAAGCAAACAACGAAAAAAAAGAAGCCTTCCTCGCCTCCGTGGCCACATTTGTGGGCCGATTTTTCCTTTTCGTCCCCCCCAGCACGCATCACCAGAAAAGCCCCCTGGTGCCGGTAAACGTTGGGCGAGAAATTTTCTGCCTCGTTTGGGGAAACAACGAGCGTCGCGACGCGGAACAGGCGTCACGCTGAACGCGCATAGACAATCCACAAGACTGCCGCCGCCGCCGCCGCCGGGGATTCGGCGCCATCTTTCCGTGGAAACGGTTTTTCCATGTCCCGGCCCGGCACCGTCCCGTTTCCTTGCGTTCTTTTGGTGCGCCCCGTTCCCGGTGGCGAAGTGGGACGGAAGTGGAACCGGTGGCGGAAACGCACACGCGTTACACATAGTTCATCATCGAGTACACAATAAAAAGGAAGTAAATCTTACATCGCGCACTTCCGCACCGTCTCCGCGGCAATCACGGGTTTCACGGTCCGGAAAATGTAACCGAAAGCGGAAACAAATTTGTAGAAAAACTTTTTAATGGAAAACACATACCCGTACACACGGGGCACGGCACCGGAGACGGATCCGTTTCCGAATTCGACGGCACGCTCGGTTTGCGGCTATGCGAAAATGAAATTATTCGCGAAATTCGCATTCTCCGACACGAAACACGCCTAAACGACTCTCGCGGGGGCTTCGCTTTTCGCAGCGCACACATTTCCAAACACTGTCAGAGTCCTGCCGTGTCGTTGAGCCCACATCTAATAAAATGCAAATAAAATATCCTAACCATCGGCATCACCACGAACGGGGGAGAATTCCCCAAATGTGATTAACATGACTGATGATGCGCAGTTGGAATCCTTCGCGCGCGGCATTTTTTTTTTGCGGCGGCGGCGGTGACGGCGGCAGAGTTTAATTAATACTCCAAAAACGGGTACGGATCATTTCACGCATTATCAATAAAAGCGCAAACCATAAACGGGCGCTCCTAAGCCTATCTCCCTTTTTAATTTCCCATAATGGCATGGCGCGCCACACGCGCCACGTGTGCTGGGGCCCGCGAATTTGGGAAACAGATTTAGGCCCGCTAAAGATGGAGGATTGTCAAAACACAACGGCCGTGCCGTGCCGTGCTTCGAACCAGCTTTGCCCTCGGGTGAGCTACGGGGAAATAAATCGGCAACATAAAGCGTACTCAACGCCCACAGCGCGATGGCGGTGGTGGCGGCGGTGAGCCGTTAAATCATGCAGAAAGGCATTAAAGAATTTAAATAAATTACGTTTATGAAGTTTCGTTGCCACATTTATTTGTGGCGCACATTCGGAAAGAAGCGTCGTTCGCTTTGTCGTGTCTTCATCGTCAACGCTGGCACCGGCTTTGAGATTGGCTTTTCGGTGAACCATATTTTTCCATCGCTTTCCACGAACCACCGCGGGCTGTGCGGAGAGAGGACACGGCCCAGAAAAGGGTTCACAACTCCATCTCCCGACGAGCGGCGGCCCACATTCATCAACGCACATCATGCACAAATCCCACATTTGCCGGCGCCTTATCCTTTCGTCCCGTCTTCAGATCCCGAGCCCGTGCGAATCTCGCTTTGGCCAGATTTCCCGGGTACGATAGCGGGGCGCACCAAAGACGTCCCAAAGACGTATGGTGAATGTTTTCCCGACCCGTTTTCCTTCGTTTTTCTTTTGCGGAGTCGTATCCCACGCGCGCTGCTCGACTCACGGCAAACACGCATACCGAAACCAACTTACCACCTAACGATTCGAGATTAGCATTCTTTATCCTACTTTCCATGCCGGGGCCCCGTGTGTCGTTCACTTTATCATTTTTGCCTTCGTTTTGACGCTCACGTTGTTTTATGCTTCGCAGCGCCCGTGTTCGGTTCCCATCCTAGCGGCGGCAGTCCTAGTGGCTTACGATTGACTCCGCTCCTCGGAATGATGGAAAACCTGATGGGCCGAACACCGGAGAATTTGGGGAAAACCTGTCAAGTGGGTGGTGTACGTGCGTGCAAGCGTCCTACGAGAGAGACAGAGAAAGAGAGAGCTGCGTCAGAGCATCCAGGCCGTCGGCGGTCTTATGTTTCAGACATCTTCTCCGACCGTCGTCCCTACGTTAACCCGGTTTCATCACTGTCACGAGTCACATAAATGCCACCCTACACGGCGGCGGTGACGTTACTGAAGACGTTCGTTCGAAGGAAACCCCAAGGAGCCTTCGAGAAATGGGGAGAAAAAAAAACGCCGACGGTTAACCGTCGGTTTGTCCAATCCGAGTTTGGTGCGATCTCTTTCTCGCTGGCAGTGTGCATCGCATAGATCGTCCCCCCCACCACGGGGGAATGGTAAGAGGCCGAAGAAGCAAAAAGTTCTAAATTTCACACATCATTAGCTTCCATCAGGGAACGGCCCCGAACCGGGTTTCCTCGGTCCGGATCGATCCGTCGGGCTCGTGTCCGGGAATTTCCGCCCCGGGACGGGACTCAGTCAGCAGCTTTCGGTGGCTGCCGATTTGAATAAGATAAAGACACTCGGAATTTAAATGATGTGTTCGGACCAGATGTTTTCCGGAATGTGTTTACAACCAATGCAAACGTCAAACGGGGTTTGATGGTTCGCACACTGCCGGTGATTCGAGCAAATCGTAGCAGGCCACGGAGAAAGAGCCGATTTTGCAGTTCCATTCGGGGAGTTGAATTTTGTTGCTTTACTTTTGGATTGTTTTGAGTTTGAAATAAAAACTACGTTACATTTTTCGTTTTTTTTACACTACTAAGAAACGGGAAAGACTAACTGTTTTTGTCACCTCACCCTAAAACATCACTCTTATTTACCTCGGTTTGTGTTGAATACACGAACCTAAGGATATTTTATATAAGTAAAGAAGAGTACGCTTTTATTGCCTGCATAAACTTATCTCTTTACGCTTTTTTGGTAGATTTATCTCGTCGTCGTATGAGGAAGTAAGTAAGAACATCGGGAACATCGAGCCCCCATTCAATATTCATCGTACAGTGCAACGTGATTTATGACGCCAAGCGCCCGAAGTGAACGACGATTTGTTCTCCGGTACGTTGCTTTGGCTTACGGGATTAACATGTAATTGGAAAGCACATGCTCCCGGTTCCACAGTAATCCACGCCGAAACGACGCCGTTCCATTCGATTTAGTATGTTGCTCAACTTTAATGACAATCTTTCGTTTTTTGGAGCTCCCATCAAACTTGCTTTGTCCGCCTGCGACCGTCCGTTTATCCATTTTTAATGCGTGACTCGCCCAAGGAATTCATTTGTCAAAGTCATCATCGACAACAAGCCAACAAGAGTCACTCTTGGGTCTGCCCCATCCGGAGCCCTCCGCTTGTCCGTCGGACATTTTTTCGTGTTCGTGATCGTCCCGTAGCTTTATCTTATTAGGCTACAACAGGCTCGTCTACGCCGCCGTCATGCCGCCGGTCCAATTTCCAATGATAAACGACTGATCCTACAGGTGAATGGTCGGGAATTTGTCATGCGCCGTGGGTAGAGCCTAGCGAACGCTCTAATGGTTTATTATGTCCCATCAAACATGATCCGGATGAAGCATTTTTCGGCGACCTCTCACTAGCCGGACCGGGACTTGTTTGGAATGCATAATTTTGCCTGATATCCGCCACCACGGCACCGGGCATCCTTCGGTGTCCTTCTCGAGCGAAAAGTTGGCCCCGTTGTTTCGTTGTCCCTCGTCCCGAAGCTATCGTTTTCCAAACACGGTACCAGCCAACCTGGGTGTGCCAGCGACCGGGGCAAAATGGGAACATTTTAATGATGTCACAATGATCAAATTGTATTGGCCCGGAGTCCCTTCTCCCTTGGGGAGGAGGGACTGCCACAGCAGTGCGGCATGCTCCCTCGGGGCGAAGTCCTCGGTCGGTCCCATTATTATGCTCTGGCGGATCATGATGATGACGGACGCTAAATGATGAATGATTCCCCGGCTGCGGTGCTCCGGCCACAGAATGCAAAAGTGGCTGCAAAAAACACGACGACGAGAGATTATTAATGTTCAATAATCAATATTGTTCGTAAATTAGAATTCGTTCTGCACTCGACCGTGGCGCTCTTCGTCATCATTATAATGATGGCAATGTTCGGCATTTTTTTCTTGTTTTAACGCTACATCTTTTGTACATTAATAAACAACAACGACTTATACGCTGCAAATTCAACCTTGATTGAAAATTTAATAAAATCAAGGATCAACATCGCCATTTTTAGTTCGACAGTTCGACATACTGCCTTGACTCTCTCACCTAACAGCAAGAGCCGGAAAGCTTCGGAAGGCTTACCGGTAATCGGCTCGCTACTCACGAGCCCTTCACTCACTTCCTGGCACTTGGTTCGACCGTATGCTCGACTGACGAAGTTGAAACGTGACAATGAAATACTGTGTGTCGAATTTCCCTACGGGCCGCGAAGTTGGCAGGTTGGCCCTAACCCTCTCTGAAGCCAACGGCGCACCGCCTGAAACGGATTTTATGGGCGCCGGTGCCCTTTCCGGAGCGAGCCAAGCCAATTATGCCACCGACCGGCATCCGTCGTGCGTTGTCGGGTTAGATTTATGTACGCTCTTTCCCGCTGTTTGCGCTTTCGCATAAATTCGTCCCCAAAACGTCACCGTGGCACCGGGCCCCGAACGACAAAATTTATTTCCAGATAATGATATCCTCGGTATGGTGGTATCACATGATATGTGTCAATTTACGGCGAAAGTGAACCGTAAAAGGCTAAAAACACGCTCAAAAGTGGGAGCCCTCTCTACACCCAGCCTCAATTCAACCTGACAGCGGCAGAGCATTCGCCTTTGGATGAACTGTGCCGAGAGTGTCACACCGGTTTGATCCTTTTTTTCAGCCTCATCACCCCAAGATGGAGTCTAATTAGGTTTCTCCGCCAGCCCCCCGTTCGACACCCATCTAATCCCGTGAGCACAACAACGGGCTGATGTCGATGAAAATTTGGACCTCCCGAAAGGGAGATTATCTTCCTCAACATTGATTAATCCGTGTTTGTACCATCTCCGTGGCGTGGGGGGCCGGCCAAGCTTAATGTACCGTCCCACGAAGGGACCGTTCGGCCAGTTCGGTGAAAAGGCGTTTAATTCATTAACATGTGCCAGCATCAGGAGAGTTAAATTAAGGCAAGGATTTCGTGACTGAATGAAAGACTTTTAAGAGTAGTTATTGGAGAATTTCTCTTTAAAGCATTGAATCGTTTGAAACCGCGAGATGAGCCACATTCTTCCATCCGACAGGTATGCAATTCACTGCTCCTCAATGTGGTCACGAAACCGGACAGCAGCCGTCCGGCAGACGGACCAACGTGGACACGGGCGCGGACGAGAAAAAGCAATTTCTGGCATGTTTCTCTTTTCTGGCTTTTATTAAAAACAATAAAAATGTCATCGTTGAAGAGTTCGCCAACCGCTCACGAACTTTGGCGATGACTTTCGCCACGGACACGGGGCAACAGGGGACGAAGTTTTTGGCCCACGTCATCCACCCGAGGGTCTCGGCGGGATGGGAAGAAAAATGTTATCCCTCCCGTTCGCCAGTAGCTGCCGTCGTCCGGTGTAACGTCTGGAGTGGCGTTTAAGTGACGTTTCGATTTTTGTCACGTACCTCCAAAGACACACGATGTCCCGAGTGCTGGGACCGGGGGCTCCCGGCAGCCCAGAAGTTTGGAGGAATAATAGTGTCCCACGTCCGTCCCACATCCATCACGATAAGTGTTTTAATTTCTTCGGGACGTTGATTTTCGGACTGAAACTTCCGTTCCGTGCGTAACTTTAGTGCTGTGCGCTGACCAGTCTTTCGATGGGAGCCCCACCTTATCGGAGTGTAATCGAAATATTTTACTAGTCCTTTCGGTCCTGCTCCTATTTGTCCAACAAGAGCACCATTTCCTAAATTGAAACCACTGGCCTGTGTAAAACCAGCGGCAATAATGTCAAAGCTAACCTGCTGCCCACCGTAACAATAAAACCCAATCAAACAACCCGGCGGCTGAAAGCTGAAAAGGGAAGAAAAGGGACGCTCTGGCCTCCATTTCCACGGCGCAACACGGCGGCACCATCCGCGCTGTGCGCTGTTTGGTGGAAAGGATGGCGAAAAATGATAGGACCGCGCCGAGCGGGTTCGATTTTATTATTTTTTTCTTTTTTCATCCGAAAGATGCGTCGATCCGACGAAAATCAATAACAAATTTATGAAGTGTATGGAAATTGCTATCGCCATTAAGTATTTTCCACCAACCAACGCTCCGACCCCGGCGGGCGCAAAAAGCCCGTATCGGAACGCCCGAGTTGATGACACGCTTCTGCGTATTTTTTTTTTTTTTTTCGCTGGTCACCCCGGAATCGGATCCAGTTTTTATCAAACACCGGACGCTTCCTGTGTGCACCGTCCCCTCCGTTTTTGTCCTCCGTTCTTTAATACCCTGATAGGAGGACCCTAAGTTTTTTTGCGACCCTCTTGCCGGTTAACAAACCGGTCGCGCATAAGTCAAATCGAACTGTTGGCACTGGCCGTGTGACCCAATCGGGTCACGGTACGGATTGGATAAATTAAAAAAGCAATTTGAGTCTCAATAACCCGACCCGGAACGATATAATGAGCCGCAGGAGAGGGCTCGCCGGTTTGGGGAGCGCTGATCGTAATCGAAGTCAGTTGAAACCTTCTGAGGACGGGCGACTTTAGGGAACCAGTTTTGTGTTTATGTAGTTGGCAGCTTATGTCATGCGTGTCGCTGTTAAATTAAACAATACTCGATTTTAATTATCCGACACGTTTTTTATCGCGTTTGCACTTCCGTAGCCTAAGTGCTGTGAGTTCTTCCGGCGTTCAGAAGATGTCAAATTATTTCAGTATTATTGTTAATTATATTTATATTATTACTATTTCATTCGCTCCGCTGGCATTCCTTTCCAGCCGTCCAAACATCGGCCACTCCAATCGAGCAAATGCAACCGCACGTGACTGGGTTTATTTCTGTCCATCTGGTGACATTCGCTTGTTACCGTTACGTTAATGGTCGTGTCGGAATTCTCCCTTGAAGAACCCAAAACACCAGGGAGAGGGACGCAAAAAAAGAGGACACGCGCATTCATTTGCCGTGTCAAGCACGGCGCCCTTTATGGGGCAGAAAAGCTTCGAAAATTATGCCGCAACAAAAAATGGCCTCCCCACACAACTTTCAACTCGGCTGGAACGGAGCCACCAGAGATCCGGGCCACGTTAAGGCACGTTAAAAGCTTCGTTCGGTGGTCCGGGAACATATTGGTGCTCGGCACGCCACACCCGGGGCCGAGCGAAGAGGGTCATGTAAAGCACCCGGACACGGACGGTGGACAGTGTACCGAATTAATAAAAATCAACCTCCCTTTTGCACCAGGACGACGATGCACAGGGACCGTAATTTGAGGCCGTCAGGACAACCGCCACCTAACGATGATATCCCGCAGGATCCGATTGGTGTGCCATTTTCGGTCCGTTACATCGCGCATCTGTGTGCTTGACTTTCCAATTCCAGTCGTGCATCTGACCCCCCACTTTATGCCGTATTAATGATCCGTGAGCCTGGCGGCGCACTCGGTATAATGGATGGGAAAAATCTACTTTAAATATCGCTTCGCTTTCCCGCTTCTTCACTGGTCGAATCCGTGTCGGGGAGTTCCGGGGCGCAGAACGGCGTACGCGTCGAGGCTGAAATATTACTTTAAACAAAAAAGAAAGAACGAAACAAAATAGCCACATTTATCGAAACAGGTGTAAGAATTAATTTTCCCTACCGCCCAGTCGGACGCCCTGTCCCCGGTGGGGTGGCCTTCCGGAAATATCGGCCCATTTTGAACTCGACGGAAAAGTTTCACGGCGACGGACGGCGTTTGGGAAATGGCGCAACTTTTACGCCACGGCGCGTAATCGCGATCGCGCCCTTCGTCCTGCGTCCTGATTAGAGGTGGAATTAATTTTACGACGCTGGAAATCTCCAATCTGGAACTGGAAAGTTCAGATTGCGGCCGACCCCGGAGGCGCATCCTTGAACGCACCATGAAGAGAGACGGAGAGATGATTTATATTGCCGGCGGTGGAATGGAACAGATGGTGGGACGCCGGGGTCAGTGGGCTACGATTTTGCTGACCGTAAAATATGCTCGCCTTGATGAAACATGATCGGCTCATTCCGCCCGCGTGTCCCGCGCGGCTCGGACTGCACTTGCCGTTATTTATCCATTGAAACGGCGCCCTAACAAATAGCTTCACTAATCGAACACCCGTCTCCAGCCCGCCCCCGGGGGCGTCTCGTCTGGCAGCCAAGTGGAGGCCGACACGATCATAAATCATTCCTTCGTACGCCCGCAACCGACGCAACCGACGAGAATATGCTCCGTAGGCCAGGATGCTGCCGGAGGCGGCCGCGGAGAGCAAGCCGCGAACAGTTTCGAGCCAACATACGGCCAATGAGTCATCCGATTTCATCGCATCGCCCTCCAACATCCAACAGGTGCAACACAGAAAGGCCCACCCCGGCCGAAACCCCATTTGCTCCCGCAATATAATAAAACATGCCATCGGAAGCCATTTACGGAGACCGGCCCGAGGGTCGGGGGCCCGATCGATACACGACACCACCCTTCTGCTGTTGCTCCTGGTGGGCGGCCAGGACCCACGGCACCGTTTTGTGTACATTGCGTTGGTGGGTAAACTCCATTATCGGGGATACTTCGATAACCCGTTCACCGGCCACCAGCCGGCCGGACCGGACGTCGGCACCCCGAGACTGCACATCCCCGCAGGATCGCAGGCTGGCAGGTTGGCCGGCTTGCTGGGGCTTGCTGACTCGTAGCGGTATTAAGTGCAAATTTTCTTATCACTTAAGCAATTTTCCACATCAATTCCTGCCACCGGAAAGCAGGAGCTTCGGGTATGGGTGGTCGGCTCGGCCCTACCTAAAGTCCGTTCCATCTCCTCGTCCGTACATTGGCCTCTCCGGTCGGTGGCCACTTGCGGAGTCAAAAGTAAACATAATCCGCTACACATGCTGCCTTGATGTGCACTATCTTCTTCGACGTCGTCGTCTTGGTGCCCGACACAACGCAACGGCAGCATAAAGGAGTGTTTTGCTGCCAACGTGCTTATCTGGTGGCTGCATAGCTGTTTGCATCGTAGCAACCATCGACGCTTAAGACTGTGCAGAGTTGCTAACCACCGAAGGAACACCCTTCAATCTTTCAATCCTATTTCTTTCGAGAAGATATTATTTACTGAACCAAACGTCCAAGAGTTGAACCAAGTAATAGCTCATTTGACACCTTCAGGTCCACAAAACACATTGCTCCGGCTCCGACTTCCCAAGGACCTGGACCGCGCCACATTAGAGAAGCTCTTCATCAGCGCAACAACATCTCACTGACCGCTCACTCCGCTCGCTGAACTGATTTGTGTCTGCAAATGTTTGCGCACACGGTGATAATCATCAATCTCTGGGGCGGAAGGGGACGGGCAAAAAAGTTCCTTGACACAGTAAGTAAACCTGCCCGACGCGAGGCTAGCTCCGTGAAGAAAGTTGGCCACCGTTTGCTGACTGTTTTTTCTGTACTTTCGCCTGTCTTCGCGTCACCCGACGACAGGAGACTCAGTGGCAAGACTCAATCTCACCACAGCACACTACGCAGCATTCCGAACCCCCCACCGGAAAGGATGAATCTGGACAAATGCCGGTAAAAGCACAACACCGCGCTCTCCAGCAGCGGTGGGCGAAAACTTGGCCACAAACGATGCGCCGTTGCGCAAAGGCAACAAATTTCATAACTTTTCTCATAACTCATCCTGACGAAAGATGGCGTCTGCTGGTGACTGCTTTGTAATCACACAACATTAGTGGAGCGCCTAGCAGTGGTGTGCCCACTGCGCCACAAAAAGAGCAGCATCGCGAAGCTGTGGGCCACTCCAGTCGTTGTACTGTTGTTATGGTCAACGGTCTGAACCTTCGGTTATGTTGTCCCCGTTGAAACAATGTCGAAGAAAATTATACCACCAACAACACGGACTTCATCTGGCGAAAGATGCCCCGATAATGAACAGATCTCGTGAAGGAACAGGAACGAGTGAGGCTGTAGAGCCATCACTCAGCGCGATTATGTTGTTGCATGTTTTTGCGACTTTTAATTTCCAATCATTAACGCTGACGCTGGCCGGTTATTCGCGTTTTCTTGAGCGCATCGAACCGAAGGCTGAAGGGTCTTTGCTATCCTGTATGAAATGTTGGTGGTCTGAAATGTTTCCGAAAGGACCAAGAAACAAGACAGTTTTGCTGACTTATCGAAGTCACCCTGTTATTCTAAAAATTTGGATTGGAAAGGTCTGGTGAATAAGGCGGACAATCAAGCAGTTTCAGCATTCGCGGATTGTTGCCATGGCAACCGTTTAGAAATATGTTTGCAATGCGATGGCCATGTGAGCAATTGATACAGTATTAAGACGTCCCAAAGGTTTATCGTTTACCAAGCTAGTAGGGCCACGTTTAAATTTAGCTTCTTTTTCGGTGAGCAAATTCTCAACCGTCAACCAAATTCACTAGCTTTTATTTACCAGCGCTGCCATCTCCATGTTGAGGTCGGAAACTATTCACCTTCGTAGTTTGAAAGCTGGATCATCATTTCGTCCGAAATCCTCTGCCCACGTAAACAATTAGCAACATCTTTGTTTAGTGCAATCAATTTATGCTACAATCCCGCTCCTAGTTGGTGCGAAAAACAAGTTTTATTGCCTCAGCAAATTTAAACAGAAACTTTCGCAACTAATGGTAATATCGCAACAAAGAGGACAACGCTGCACAGCCGGACAGCGCATAACAATGCAAAGGAGCTACTTAAAACAAAACTCCTAAATAACAACCTTCACCATCTCTCTCGCTCTCTCTCTCTCTCTGGAGCAACAGCTCTCCGGAGGATACTTCCAGGATTCGGCTCCCAGGATGCGACTCCCCACCGACGGGTGGGGCCAGAACACCGACGACGGTTGGTGTGAACGCTCCGAGGGTGTTGAACCACTATTAAGCTGCCCGCCTGGGATGGGACACGCTTGCGTGTGCATGTTGTTTACACGAGTTTCCACTTTCGAAGCGAACCGGAACGCAACTTGCTGTGTAAGCCAAAGTTTCCCCCCTCCGGGCGTTCCCCTGCAGGAAGGCCTCACACCCGGGTAATGGCTCCGCACTGATTCGGAGTAAAAAGCATGTTTCGCAAACGCACCGTCGGAGGCATCATCAGAAATTGTTTCCCAAGTCCCTCGCTCCGGCTCGCTCGGCGGGAAAAACATTTCCGCCCAGCCCAGCCAAGCTCCGTCACTCTCGAGCTTCATTACTCACGCCGCATTAATTCACTCAAAACTGTAAGCCGTCAAGTATAAAAGCTGATCAGAGCTGCTGCGCTGCAGACCCACACCGACGACCCTGGGAGCCACGGGGAACATGTTAATCCACAATTTTCCTGGGAGGCGCACAAGCTTCAGAGAGAGCCACATTTCTACGTCGTAATACGTCAATGATCGCTCGTCGCAACCCTCCACTAATCCATGGCCAGCCCGAAAACCCGCCCAGGAAGTGGGCGGGTGCCGAACAATTAACGAAAACAATTTCTTCAAACCCACTGCGGCTGCGAGACACTTGACTAGCTTCGCTAACGGGGTGCCCGTGCCGTGTGCCCAAGGGACCACCGGGACCGAGAGTTAGTCGCTCTAATCGCTCAAAGTACGCTAATCGGGTGCAAAAGTTTTAATGGAAAAAGTGCTTCCGGTTGGCTGCCTCCGCTCTGTTGTGGCCATTTTGTTGTGTTTTACTTTTTTGCCGTTTCGCCGGTAAGTAATTAAACGATTTAATAACGATAACTTGCCGGAGAATTTTCGGGGCCGAAGCTGGTGGGTGGATTCCTACTATTGCTCGGGAGATGACGGGAACTGCAGGCACGGAGTCGGAGTGGTGGCTTAAAAATTTCTTTCTTTCGCAAAAGTTACAAACGGCAAACTTTAAACCACTTCGATTAACTTGTTAGGCCCCGCGTTCTGTCCCGTCCCGGTGGGTACTATTGATGGGAGAACCGTTAGGATGACGGAACACATTTCGTAGGAAAATCCGCCTGGCTTGCCAACGGAAGCCAACTCTGCAGAAGAAACAACTCTGCGCGGTTCCGAAATGACCGAGCATAACGCGAAAATGTTCAAAAACTTGTATTAAATTAATTATCGCCGCCAGAAGAAAGCCACGGAAGCATAAGGCCAAGGCCGGCCCGCGCCATCCGGGTTTCGTCTTAATTTCTCGCCGATTTTTTTCCATCAGACCGGCAGAATAGCAGAATTCATTCGCGCAAAACAACGACCGAACCAATTGTTGGCGCATTGCAGAACAACAGCAACGGAAACGCTTAACTTCAAAGCGAAACGACTTGCGGGATCTTTGGGATACTTTTTTTATCAAATCGTCGCCATTTGGCATGTTCAGGCCGTACTAATTGTTCCCTCATGGGCCACTAGGATCCACATTAAACGTCCTAATGGGTCAGTGTATATCTCTAATGGTGTTCGGTTATTACCAGACAATGTGGCGATTCATTTATGGTCCATCTTGCCCCGACGCGGCCGCGGTTAACAGTTGTAATCGGGCACAATCAAAATTTCAAAATTCTCAGGACATTCTTTCCTGAGTTCCTGGTGACCGTGGCTGACTGTGCATGGAGAACAACGGCACCAACGGGCAGTAAAAGTGTCAATTTCACCAACGTCATCCTACTTTACGAGTTTCAAGCGGCTTCCTGGGATCGATTTAATTTCCTTCGGCCACTCGGTCTTCGTTGGCAGTCTGGCCCATCAAGGATCGTCCAATCAGGTGGCCCCATACATTTAAGCACATTGATTACAGCAGTACCCTCGTCACGTTGGATCACGAAAGGCCACCGCCGATCGTAGGATGCTGTGCTAAACCGGCACCTCTTTCGGAGCGTATAGAATGCTGGTTGGATTACTCGACGACGTCACCGCTCAAACGGCAAATTCCATAGCCCGGAGGACCCCGGTGGACCCCATTGTTAACGGCCAGCCGAAGCAAGTCCGGGCGTTGGAGATGGGTTCGATTAAAATCGGTGACGATATCGTTTGGATGACCCCGGCTTCGTATTGCTACCAGGAACCCACAGCCAAATATCGACTGCCGCTGTCCGGCAATAAATAAGTTTAGCCTCTTCATCGGCCGAACGCGACGAGGGTCTCATTTTAAAATGGATAACATTTTATGGCATCGTCGGGAGACAGCACACGCCTTTAACGAACTGGTGTCGGACCACTAGGCCAGGACGTTACGCCCGGTTTGAGACTAAACATTCGACGAACTTCAGCTTTAATTTCACTTTTCGCCCATTTCGTTGGCACATCGAAATGGTTGGTCCGAACATTTCACATTTCAGCAACCCAACTAACCCGGGACCGAATGGGACATAAAAGCTTTCTCTCGCACACTACGATAAACATCGCCCGGAAATAGACAGGGCAATCATCACTAGACATCCGGGGCCAGGCATTAAACACATCATGATAATTACGGAACCCGTCAACGAGCTGCCTGTTCCTCGGGACCGACGGCCCGTGGAACGATTTCGGAGCACAAACGGTTATTTATCATTGTCAGCCGTATTCCTCCGGAGATTTCGGGTGGGCGGGAGGGGTGGGCTAACAGTGTCCATTGTGGCCGGGGAACGGCATATCCGGCGCACACCGGAAGCAACTTTGGAACTCAACATTTTCATCAAATCTCACAGACACTCTCACCCAGATGGCCGCTGCTGAAAGCGACCGAGGAGCGAACCTTGATCTCCGTTTCTGGGACACGAAAGTTTTTGTCCTTTCGCATCGCGTCGGTGGAAAGAGAAACAAAAGTGAACTCGGAGCTCGGAGCCGTCGGAAATAAAACTGTCTTGCCGGCGGGGACCGGTTCGAGCGGACCGAGCGGATGACTTACGACTATGAAGATGCCCTCGAGCAGATTATACAGCTGCCACCGACCAAACGATCAACTGGAACAGAATGTTTTTCTCCTCCAGTTCTCCGGGTTTTTCTTCTGACCGCCCGCGGGAACGCACCACTTTGTTCGGCACCGAGTTTAACGTGTGAATTTTTCGGTACATGACCACCGAGCCCGACCATTCCACAAAACTGACCACTGCTGCCTGATGATCTGCTTGGGCCACAAAAAAAAACCCGACCACAGAAAGTCACGGGCCACATAAAACTCCACATAAAACTGTCTTTCATCACAAACAAATCGTCGTCGGAATGCCGGCACTCGAAGAAGCTGCCCGGTCCCGGTCCCGGGGCCCAAAAGTTTGATTTATTCCTCCAGATAATCCGCAGCGCCGGGACCATTCCCGGCCGTTTCAAATTCAGCGTTCTTCACAAGCATCTGATGCGAAGGTGAAGGTTTCTTGCTGCGAACCGAAGAAAGTTCGACTTCACTAGCTCTAAAAAGATGAACCCATCCAACGGTCCAACGCAAAACCATATGAACCGAACAAATAGGGTCCGAACCGGACAAAAAGCGAAAATGAGTCCACCAAATAGCCGAGTACCACGGCTAACTGTTGCCTGTCCGTAAGGAGCACGAAAGCTCATTGCAAAGTGATGAGACGAACACGGCACAGGGCGACCAAAAGAGAACAGGACCCGCGGCGGACACCAGGCTCCGAGTGTGTTATTCCGTGTCCTCCGTTGCCGTCCGTCGGTTGGCTTTGTTTTAAAATTTATGCCATCGTCCATTTTTTATGCTCAAGCGTGGAGGGTCGCCCTCCCATGGTCCGTGTGGTGGAATCGAAAGGATCCAAGACCGACCGACGAAACGCCAGCACTCCAGCACAGTTCTCGGGAGCCGCTCTACAGTTTGCATCATTTGCCTTTGTCGCATCCCGTTCTTTGCTTTGTTGACTTACATTGTTAGCGTCTCGGTCGAGCTTCAGAACGTCTCGTTGTTGCGATTTGTCCTCCTCAGCCGGTGCGCTTCATTCGCGTTGAACTTTGTGTGACTTTGACGCCGGGGTGACGGCCACCGGCTCCGGTTCCTTCTCTGCGTTTGATTTGATCATTATATTTACATTCTGGGTGCTTTCGCAGCGATAAAAGAACTGCTTTCCCAGCGATAAGATATCCCAATAATCCGCTGGCTCCGTCGCTCCAACACTCGAGAGACACACTGTTGCGCTGATTGACAAGCAGACGAGGCAGCACTGGTCTGCAGGGCACGCGAGGATTCGATTGTTTTGTTAATTTGATTTCATGATCGTTATCAACACACAAACTCACTGACTGTGTCGGAGTGTCCTGCCGCCGTCGGAGTAACAAAGTTGCGGAACTTTGATCCGCATCGCGCTCAGTAACGTTGTTTTCCATCATCGCGTAATGCGATACAAATTTCTTAGCTAAATAAAACGCAGTTAAGAAAAGGGTATGCCAGTTCGGGTTCCACGACATTGACTCGAAACTCACCGTTAATTCGATTGTATCTTATTTGTTCAAAGGGGGTTTTTCGTGAAAACCGGAGGACTATTACGAACCAACGATGGGTGCTCTGATTACTCCATTCATTCAACACACCTTCGACGGTGTTTCTGACAGTCAACAGCCTACTTAGGACGCGTTCGAAACTCCATTTCTGCAGTTACCGGTAGTAACAGAACAAAGCGAACCGAGTTTTATTTACGGTTTAAAGAACCGGTTCGTATGCAAAGCCCCGAAATGACCCTGCAAAGAAAGACCGCTTGCCGAAGAAGTATCCGGTTTTTTCATTAAGACGCTGCAACCTGCTTTGAACTTGAATTAGCACAACCGCAGCCAGTTTTCACGTTTTTCTTAAAATATAATTTTAATATGAAAATCTGAAGACAAACACACTCGAAAAGCGTCTCGAGTGTTGACCAACGGAAGAAGCTCTTCTCGTTGAACGAGAACCAAATAACAAGAAAGGAAGGAAAGACAGTTCAGTGACCAACAGTGGCTCTAGCTTTGGGCCGAACGGTGAATGTTCCTGCGAAGTGAAAACAAGAGTTTTGAAGATCTCACCATTCATTCGCTGGGCCTACGTCTCGTATCCGAACATTCCACACAGAAAGTGCTCCTTCTAACATTTCACCACGATTTCTTATTTGTTTTTCTCCCGCTCTTCTCTCGCTCACTCGCTCGCTCTCGGTCCGGTCATCCTTCGCCTTGCCCCGGCTTCCTCCAACGACCCGGAACTTTGGAATGTTTTTATTGTTAAGGTTCTTATGTAATTTAAACCATATCCCCCTCGTTGGCACACTCCACAAAGACAGTGCTGGGCTCGACCTTTTCGAGTTTGGGATGAGGACCGCCAGCGCCAACGCATTCCAAACCGCTTTTACGGTGTATCGGCGTTGAGTGATGCCTACTCCTCCGGACAGAAGGCTCCGGCCCGGGATCTCCCATTCCCATTCGCGCACATCATCGTAAAACCCCGAACCCGGTCCGTAGGCCAGAATTCTGAGAACCTCCCTTTGCAGTTTCTGCCGAACGATACCCAACAAAACCCTTACCCTGGCCAGCCTTAAAACAGATCAATCTCTTCCCGAACGCAAAGCTTCGCCTTTGGGCGACCTGACCTTACGCCGTACCTGGCGCACCGGCTGATCTAATGATGAAAGACAGAAAGTTAGCCGCCTAAAAAGGGGCAGCATTTTGTGTCGGGTGGCTGCCAATAAAAATTGACACGCCCTGCCTGCACTCTCCAGGACTCGCAAATGCGGGCGTCCAGGAACTGATATATTCAAAAAAAAATTCCTGAAATATTTACCCTCGCTCGGGGTTAGAACTTTCGGCCCATGGAAAAGTTTTTAAATCAAACAATCCTTCGTTATCGTACGTGGAATCCCGTTTGCCGTCATCCGTCATCTTCCAACTGAGCCGAGGGCCCATAACCTTCCCTGGCAACCCCGGCTACGGCCACCCCCGGGACAGGCGGGTTCGGACTGTAATATTGCTGCCGGAGTTAATTTATCGTGTTTGTTTGACTTTGTTTCAAAATTTCATTTCTACTGCGCCCCCAACGGAGGGCCTGTTGACCGGGTCAACAGCTCCCACTTCCAAGGCCTGACGCGAAACCGCGTCATCCTTTCCCTCCACGAGACGAAACTGACTGAAATGCGCCTGTCGCCCTTTCGAATCCTTCGAGATCCACAACAACAGCGAAACCGAAACCAGGGGCCCGGGCCCAAGCCCTCGTTCTCTCGGTTTCCGCGCGCAGCGCAGTGTATGGAGTGAAAATGGCTGATAAACTGTCGGAAAAGTTTTGATAGGTTTTATCTTCCCATGGTAATCGGTACGCTGCTGCGACGTAGCCACCAGTCCCCGAAGGAAACGGAAACGGTCCGGGAAACGAAACAAAAGCGCCCGGTCCCAAATTCGCCAAATCAACTTTTGGCACGTCCCACGTCGATCCACGTCGGTGGTGCGGTCGGTACGACGACAGCCCATCGACATATCCCGGGGCCCGGGAGTTAATCAATCGAACGGTTGCCAAATTGGGGACTGCCAAAGTTGGCCTCTAATCAGATTAGATCATTTCAATTTTCTACACCATCCATAAATACCCGGAACGCCGGAACGAGCGAACGTTCAATTCCGAACGACGGCGATAGAGTGACGGAAAAATTGGCCAACCAAAAATAATACACCCCCCGATCGGTGGAAACTCGGAAAGCATCATTAGCCATTGTTCCGTGCCCGAAATTGCGCCTGAAGCGGCACTACTTCCCGTTGGAAGACGCACAGGACCTTTCCTTTTAAAATTAGCGAGCCATTTTGAGCGTTTCTCGCGAGCGCCCGGTGCCTTGTTCAATTTTAATCCTTTATTTCAGCAATATAAATGCAAATTATAGCTCCCGAAGGCTGTCGTTCGTCGTTGGTGGCCGCGTTTGGTGAAAATTGTTTGCGTTCGACGTCGTTTGTCAGTTTAGTTCCGGCTCCCCCTTTTCTGTGGCCACCGACGGGTGCTAGACATCAAATTACTGCCCCTGGACAGAGAGTGAAGGACCTGACGGAGGCCAACCCTCCGGTCGGTGTCTTCCGGATTGCCAACGGTCCAACGGACCAAAGGATCAGGAAGCTCGCTCGGCTTCGCTTCGGTGCTATGCATACAATTAGACGCTTATAAAGGATTCACTGACGCAACCGACGGACCCGAGTCGTCGGATCGTCGTCGTTGCCGTGCGTCGGAGCGCAAAACGCCGGCAGAAACGCTCGTCGTCGGCGCGCAAGTGAATGGCATTTTGATGAAGATGTTGCATACATTGTCTGACTTAAGCATGACGTACGATGTGATGTGTCTTTTCGGGGTTGCACGGGTCGGAAAGCTCGTCCGGAGTGACGCGGCCCGTGTTCTTAACTCCGCGACTCCGAGACACGGCGTGGCCACGTGCAAATGCACGTAAATTACGAACCGAAACCTACGGTCGTGCAGTGTGTGGGGACCGTTCAAGTTTCTGGCTCGCCAAGCGATGATCAGATTAGCTACCGGGCTGCCGGTCTCTGATAACACGCACCTTCTAAGGCGCAACGAGCCCTTTCCGAGTCCCGACAGAGGTCTGTGTTGCTGTAAATAAACAGTAGCCACACGATGTAAGGAGTCCTAGCGTTCCGTACATCCGAAGCCACACGGAGAACCCTGGCATTCTATATGCCAGGCACTCATCAAGATTTATGGCGGAACATGCATTATCCGCATCCCGAACGCGGGCGATGATTCTGTGGCGCATGCAACCGAAAACAAAAACACGAGACGGAATGTTGTTGTTCTGGTTCGGTTGGCCTTTCCGGTCTTCCGTGGAAAGCGTGCATCTTTCAAAGGAAGCTCCGGATTTTTTTGCTGGTTGCCCTCTCCTTTCGCTTCATAATCCTGCCATTACTCGTCAATCCGGGTTGGCCACATTCTGGAGCCGCGAAAAGTGAAAAATGGAAGCAAAAAACTACCAGCCGAACGGTCGGCCTGGGTCGGGGCAAATAGTTTTTGATTACATACCCCCTTCCGTTTCCGGCCAGGCCGGAAATTGGTTCACAATCCCGGAGTCCCGAAAATGGTTTTGTTTTTCCGCACTTGGCACGATTTTTTTTCTTTGAGCTGCAATGAACGAGTGAGAGAAGGATAAGGTTAACAAGGATACATCCGATGCACGTGCTACCGTTGGGACGTTGCTGGTCATATTAGGAACGAACTGCTCCCGAATCGCAGTTGGCCAACAAAAACTGAAAAGTGTAACGTCCAGTTCACGTCAAAACCCGGCAACGCATCGTATCGTACTGCCCGAGCAAGAATTCGATATGCGATGCTACTGCTGCTGTTGCTGCTGCTAGCGGTGGCCATTCGCATCGGACAAACGGGGCGGAATGTTTGCAATATTCCTTTACACTACGCGGAGCAGGTCACAGAGCAAGCGGAGCTCACATTTCACGTTGCTACCGGGAGCGCACTTTTATGTGTCCGGATTGTTGATGGATTCCGAACTTCCGCCGAAATATGATCCATGCGAAACTTTATCATCCATTTATCACGGTCCGAACCACCGGAGGCCAAGCCGTGCTTGGCCCGTGGTGGTGGAAGAAAACTAATATGGCTGAGCAATGGAGACGCCTGGTCGCCACGATGGAGACGCTTGATCCCTTTCGAAACTAGTTTCACGAATTTCTGACCACTGAAGGTATGATTTCTAAAATTAGAGAAAAAAATTAGATTATTAATCAAAAAATCATTTTTTTGTGTTGCTGGTTAAGAACAACATTTTTGACACTCCGAAACTCAGATACTAAAGAGCAGCCTAATGAAAGTAACGGTACAACCCTCCGGGCAAACTTCATTGGTGGATCCCTCTCAGCGTCCGGTCCGAATGTTGGGGGGCACAAATTGTCACCTCGTAAAATATTCATCTTCACACCAACCAGGGAAGCCGAAGAAAAAACCGGTGCGATAATAACTGCTCTGTGGTAAATCTCTGTTTTTACATCTTCACTTCCATTTTCAGCTCGTCATGCAGAACGGAACGAGATTTCCCAGGCAGCTGGAAGCTGCTGCCTTCGGGTTCAGGGTCCCTGCGGTACTCCTCGATACGATCGCACGTTACGCCGAGTGACGATGAGATCGAGATACACCGAAACCGGAAAGGATTGGAGGCAAGCTGGCAATCACAGACGAAGGCCGCACGCCACACACATGTTCTCGTTCCCTTCACGTACGGCTCTAGGATCTTGAAAATAAAATATGTTTCTCGCCCGAAGCCATCGGATAGAACCGGAAGAATTTATAATGATTCCTTTCCCATTAGCCCGGAGGGCAGCGAGAACGAAGGGAGCCCCAATCCTCTAGCTGTTCTAGCTCGTTTAATGCATGTAGAAACCCCTACTGTAGGTGTTTCCCTCTTTGATGGAGTAATGGAGCTCGTGTTTGATTTGCTCACTTCTTTTTTTGCTTGCTGCAGAATGGATGATGGTATTTATTATGCCGATGATGTATGCGACGCATACAATCCGAGGCATCCCGAGGCCGTCAGGAGCCCTGAGAGCGTATCCAAATTTGAATGTTAATTCAATTTTATTCTCACTTTGCTGTCACTCTTACACAGGCACGCGCAGCCACTGCACGACATCCGGTAAGCCATTCTGATCCGGGGCCCATCAAGACAACCTTCTTTTCTGGTACCGGCCATCCGGAGGATGTTTGGAACAAGTTTGCTGAAAGACAAAATTTCTGTCGTTGTGCTGGTAGAGCCTGGCGAGAGGATCAGCTACAACTTGCGAATGCCTAGGGGCAGCCAAGGAGTGCCTCACATGACCCACCGTACCGTAAGTCCTCATTGCCTGTAGGCACGGTTGACGAGATTCCGTTTCGCCAGCCTGCTACCAGAGAGATACATGCTTACCATCGCTTTGGCCCTTTTGTCCGAAATCCACCGGTCCGAAACGGTGAGCAAGCCCCGCCGAGGATGGTACCCGATTGTACTCGAGACTGCCCCGCACGGATCGCTCATGCTTTTGCTTCTTACGAAAGGCAACATTTTGGGATGCGATGAATGAGCAACAAATATTCATGATTCATAATAAATCTCAAGGATTAGTCCTTATCCAACCCGACTTTGCATAAACGTACACGGGCCTGGGCTTGGGCGAAGATCTCGAGCCGAAGCGAAGAACTGTTTTCGTCTTGAAAGTTCGCCTGCACCGCTCCCGCAGCCATCAATTGACCAAACAACTTCTTCCGTCAAAAACTAACCCATACCGGACCGAGTACGCCGGTACGATAATACGGACAGATAGCTCAACGTTACCGGGGGAAATAACTTTTGCGCCAAACCGGCAGCATCAGCAGCACTCGTTAAGGAATATTGTGTTGTTCGTTAGGGCAAAGAAAAACTCACCTTTTCAGAGCCACCGCAGCGCCTCAACAACACAACTGGATGTTGATTCATGAAATTTTGATAACTTCTTACTGCAATTCGACCGGCTTTGATGTTGTTGGGGCCGACGCAACGGGGGGCCGACGGTGAGAATGGCGAGATCCGGCAACATTTGCTGGCGACTGACGAGGGACCAAATTACCTTCGGTGGCCCCAAAAAACGCTGTCAGTTCACGCCTTACTTAACGTGTTTCGCTCCGTTAAGGGGCCCTAATAAAAATACATAAAATATTGAATATCCCATGGCTTTTTCAAGAAGAAATTCCACTCTAATTACGGAACCAAATGTAATTCATTCTTGGCTATGTTCGTTCTGCATTTCGTTCGCTTTCTTTTTTGGATAACGAAATTGATGAAATTAGCATTTCAAAACAACGCAACGTCAGGAGGACAGACAATCTAGTTACCACACAGTCTTACGATCATATTCCGCTTCTATGCCAGATAACCAAAGATGGCTTTGACAACCAATTTACTGAAAAATCACTGTTCGTTTCTCTCGTTCATTGTCAAGCCTGATAGGTCTTGTTGTTTTTATTATAAACTTAAAAGAAACTCAATTGGTTTTAAAGTTCAATTTTTCTACATTTTTTTTCAAAAGATTTTCTTTTATGCAATAATTTAAAATTTGTTTCATAACAGAGCTTCTCGGTACCGGGTTACGATTCATTCGACGACCAAAGCCTTTCCCAGTGACGCCCTAAACTGCACGGGACGGATGTAATTAATTAAATTTCAACGTCGGTGTCATTACAGGTATCATTACTCTCGGTAAAAGCCGAATTAAAAGTTACCACGACCCAACCGAAACCGGGTGTGTTGGGCGGGTTGCCTCCGGGCAACCATATTAGGTGAGCGGATTCGCAATAAGCAGTCATTTTGATGCTGCGCGTTCATTACACACTGTCAGCTTCGTTTTAAGACTGATGGCAATTAATCATCCCTAACCCCAAACATAGACACGCACGCAGTTCATCACCTCCATCGGTCACCGACCGGACGAAGTAAGTAAGTAATTTTAAATAAACACCGCACACGGCCATCAGCACGGCCATCACCATGACCACCCGCCTTATCTTTTGATCACGTTTCCTAATGAAAATTGACACAATTTTCATTAAAAACAGTTCCTCAAACGGTGTGGCTTGGCGTGACTGACAGAGATGCTGGCTGGCCTCTTACCTTCCAGACCGGGGTGGTCATCATCTTGCATCCTGTTGCCGTTCCCGTTCGTTCCGGTCACCTCGCTGACCTCGATCTGGCTTGTCAAATTAAATTATCCACCATCGCCGGGATTTCACACGCCTGGCGCATTAGCATCCTTTTACGGTGTGCTTATTTTCTGTTTTTCGCCCCGTCTGCCCCGCGATTCTCGGAACTCCCTTTCCCTCGCCGTCGCCGTGTCTGATGAAATTAAATTGATGAATATTCACTCATCATCACGGTTGCCACGGTTGTTGTTATTTGCTTTTTATTATAATTCACCCCACCCGGACGGGGCAACCGGAACTCGGCACCGAAAGGCAACGGTTTGACAAATGATGGCCCCGGAGCACCGGCCGACGCGACACATCTCGGGACCGGACCCGCCTGCTAACGGCTAACGGTGCTGGTCTTCATTTTCATCATTATTGCGTCTCCATATGCGAATGAAGTCCTTACGGCCGGTGTCCGGGGCCCGAGCCATTTGTTATTCCTGTGGCCGCGCAGCCCAGCCAGCGCTCCCACAGCGGACACTCCGGGGCGCTCGTGTGGAGCTTCGCTTTCGCCGAAAGCATAAATTATCCTTCACCCGCAGGGTTCACCCGCTGGCTGCACAGGGAATACTCATTTGAAATGACCCCCACGAGGATGGAAAGGACGACACCGCCCGACGGCACAGTGTGTGCGACCTGGGCTCAGTATGCGTAGCACATTCCGCCATTGTTTGTGAGTTTGACGGGATGGAAAAATCACGTCAACCTTCACCGTCACTCCTGTCGAACGGAGCGGCGAGCGATCGGGATACCTTAACCGGGACACCCGGAGGGATTGGCCCGAGGCCTACCCCGCACCACACCACATTAAACGCAATTTGAATTTCCAAATCACCCAAACCATGTGAACTCATGACCGGCATGTGAGCCGTTGTCCCCAAAAAGTTATATCACCCACCAGAGGATCCAACCGGGGGGATTTCGACTTGTTTACGCAAAACCCGAGAAATGCGTATCTTCCCACGCACACACCCTCACGCCACACGGCTGTGTGCGAATAATTATGCGAGCCTTGATTTGTTGCCCACTCGGCCCGGTGTGGGAGGTAGGTTCCATTTTCACGGTCTCGCCGATCATGCGAGGTCAAACGATTTAAAATTTGAATTTTAAGCCTCTCTGTCCGGTGCCTGACGATAGGCGACATGTTGTGAAGCCCGTCGGCTACACGCCGGTGAACGCGGAGAAGATGATTTTTCACGCCGACGGGGCTTTTGGTGATCGGCACCAAACCTGCCAGACACGCCGGAGGGCCACGCACCAGCATCAGCGCCACGGATGAGTTGTTGTTCGTACGTTAATGAATCAAAACACAGGCGGAACGGTCAACACGGCGTGACCGGGCGGGCCGACAAAATCGCCATCTGCCATCTCGTTGCAGGAGACGATGAAAGCATAATTAAAATTATTTTCGCATAAATTTGAAGCTCATTTCACAACAAGCGAACAGCGAGTGTCACAACCCGGTTACTAGATTATCGGAGCGGAGCTTTCGACGTGCCGTAGAAAATTGTAGCCTACTGTGCCAACTCACCGTTGCAATCAATGAAGCCCCGTTTTCATACAACTCCATGCGGGTCGTCTGCCACCGGTTCGGGTTAAAACTTTACGATTTTCACATCGAAAATTCAAATTATTGATTCATATTGTTTTTAACATTGCACCCCAGCTGGCACATAAAATGCTGACGCCCCTTTCGAACGCCCCGAATGGGCGAATAATAAATGGCAGCCAAACGACACTCATCATGCGCGGAACCGGAAATCGAATCGAAGACCACAACGTGCCCCCCCCGGTGCGTGGTAGCGATGGGGTACCATTTCGCAAGCACAGGTGCACCTAGACAACGGCCATTGACTAATGATGATAGTGTGCCCCGGTCAACATGGTCCCGCCAAGCCGATGGAACGGACACCCTTCACCGGGATGGGGCCGCCGGGTCAGTATTCGATCGGTCGGTAAAGTGGATTTAATTATGTTGGCTACCTTTGAGGTTTGCTTCAGGTTCATTATTTTGGAGCGTCCGGGGCGCAAATTGTTCCAATCGCCCGGTTCAATCGGTGCGTTCGGGGTCGGGACACCCAATAAAGGGCAGGAATGCCGGTCGAAATTATTGGTCACTCAAACTATTGACCACCGAAAATCTGTTGCACCTCCGATTCCCGGCAGCAAGCAAACCAAACCCGAGCTCTGTGGAGTAGAGAGCGCTCAACCCGGTAAGCCAAATAATTGTCAAATAAATAACCCGGCAATAGATTCTGCGAAGCTCATACACAGGATGCAGCTTGCGAAGGAGCAAATAATTTATCGTGCATCTTCCATCACTTTGCGCCGCGCTACGAACAACAATTTACAAATCTCTCCTAAGCTCCGTGTGCTCATATTGCTTCTCCTGTTGGCCAACTTTCACTGTTATATCCCCGACGGTCCGTGCCGAGTGCATCCTGGGAAGCTGCCGTCACTTTGGCCACCCTCGCAGGACAGAAAAGAATGCTTCCTGCATGCTTCCGCTGCCGCTGCATGGATCAACGCTTAAGAGCCCAATTTATAAGAAGAGCCCGAGTTTCTCGGCGCGGCGCAAAGGACTTCCTTCCCTCGTTTACATTCAAGCCATCGGGGCGGTGGTGTGTACACACTGTGATCATGTTTTAACAGTGCTCACAGGACCACCGCCCCTCCCCGAATGCAAAGGCCCGGTCCCGGTTCAACAAAAGATACTCCGGAGCTTTTTTCTTGGGGAATAGTAGAAGATAGTTGGGAAGAAATATCGTTACCCTGGCCCGGCCCTGTAAACGTGCTCAAGAGGATGCGCGTTTCTTCTCCACAACCCGGTTCAACTCATAAACACACTCCTCCTGAAGAGTCCCCCACGAGAGTGCATTTGCTGGTGGGAAAAATATTACTCTCTCTCTCTCTCTGTCGGGCCGGAAGCGGAACAACAGCAGCGTGGAGCCCGAAAAAAACAAACCCCTTGAGCAAGGGGCTGCTTTGGAGGGGTTGGTATCCGTGTGCCCCCTAATGGCGCCGACTCGGTGCGCACTCGCTATACTCTACAAAATAATCATCATGCACTTGCACCGCAACGGACCGAACGTGAATGGGTGGCAAAAAGAGTGCAAAAGTTCTCTCATCACCTCACCCATCTCTTTGGAGCTTCCCTCGAGCGGCCGACAATGGCCGAGGACAATTGTCCTGCACGCCCCCGTGAGACGCATCCGTGTTACACCTCATTACCGGCCGGAGCCAGGCACCAGACATCAGGGCTGCGGCGTGTGTTGTGTTGTGCCCGGGACGAACCAGGGCCAAGGAAACTTTTTCCACAGCTTGGCAAAGAAAAGCAAAGAACTTTACATTATTGAAAAACTTTCCCCCAAAGCTGCACGGGCAAACTTACCGAACGTCAGTTATCGGCTGTCACCAGTGGGCGCAGTCCGGCATCCGTTTCCGGGCCGAACCGTGCCAAGCGCAACCTCCCGTTGGTCCACGCCAATTACCGTGCACCGGGTTGGGCCATGTGTGCGAAAGTAAAGCCCAGCGAACGGCCAACAGTTTGCTGACTGTAAACGATCACAACCTCATCCATCCGACCCACGATCCTTTCTTCGGGAGCGCTACGACGAAGGACGAAATACGAGCCAGCTGAGCTGATCGGTCGGTTTGGCGTACAAACTTTAAATTAAAAACTTTATTTACTTTTTGTCATCGCTTTGTCGGATCCGTCGGGGACCACCACAACCCACAACCGACCGCTGGGAATGGTTTATATTTCATTGGCACACAACATCAATATGGAAACCGCACGTACAGACTGGACGCACCGGATGGGACATGATGACTGGTCAGTCAGTCTGTCTCGCTGTGCCAAACGGCTTCGTGACATGACACGACGAGTTGTAGAAAGTATCACACTCAAACGCCTATAATTTATTACGATTGAGCTTTGTCCCATCAAATTCATTACCCCAGCGTAAACGATAACTGCAATTTATGCTCTCACAACACGATAAACGGTATGCGCTTCGTAATCAGCATTAAAGGCCATTCCAAGAGATGAGCCACCTCGCAAACATGTGCGTATTCCGAAACTAGCGCCCTTGCTTTACACATCATAAACCTCTTCAAACACCGTCACCGATAGTGCCCGGAGTCCAGCCCGAAAAACAACCATTCCGAAGCCGATTCCGTATCGTGGCGTTAATTTGCTGCAACTTTTACTGCTTCGTCAACGAGCCAACGCGACACGGATTACAGCTCCCCCTTGGAGCTGGTCAGTCTCTCGTACGCGGGACGATAGTGAAAATGGCCGATGGCCGTAACGTTTAATGATATTCGGTGTCTCGTCTCCTTCGCCCCCGAGTGTCCGAGTGTGTCCGCACACGGTCATTAAGCCACAACGCCGCTTTATCGGTACGATGTTAGTTACCCTTTTTTTACTGCGATGCTTTCCATGGCCAGGACCCACTACAACGTCCGGCCCGGGGGCCAATTTCACCGACAAGGTGTGTACGATTCATCGCGCAGTGTCTTCGGACGGTGTCCACCGTCTAATGGCGGCCCCTGGGAGACACAACTTTCCGACGCTGTTATTACCTTGCACGGTGCACGGTGCCCGTGGTGCAGCGCATCTACTGGTGGGGACCATTTCAGGACACTAGCAAACGGTTCTGTTTGCTTTGTTGAACGCTATTTCTGGTTCCCTTGTTTGGTTGGAGCCTGTCCCTCATGGGACTCTGAAAGTTACACAATGATCGGAGTTGTAGGCAAAATTTACTAGCAAATATCCTGGATTGGACCATTTAACAGTCCATAATGTTTGATTGAAAGACGGGCAAGAATTGATAAATTTGCAAGAGAACCCCCCCATATTTCGTGTGTCAATTATTCATTGGACAAACATTTCTCAAAGGAGTTTGGCGAAACAATAAAGATTCTGTAATTACACTCTGTACAGCTCATTGTGGTGCAATTGTTCCCAAGATAGGCATCATTCACTCTGGCCCGTATGCACACGTATGCTCGCGAACAATCTGTGAACCGTCGTAATTACTGTTCGCCCTAAATTACACCCATATCTTCATTGTACTGCTCCACCGGGACTCGCTGGGCCACATCCATTCGGGTGTCCCGCAACGACGAACGCAAGTGCCAACGTCAATCCGCCAGGAGATTTTTGACACGCCGCCATTGCTCCACGCTTCCTGCTAAGGATGGTGTAGGCAACCAAAAAAAATACACGCAACACTCGGCAATGCCAGTGCGTAGGGCCACCGAGGTGTTACTGTCCAATCCCCCCGGATTTGGCCCGTAGATCCAGGATCCGGAATTTAGGCCACTCAGTGCCACCTTTAGCGACGATGAAACGCAACGCAACATTCCATCGTTTTGGGACCGGAAGGCAAAACTTTGCATCCTGCACGGACCGTCGGACATAGGTTGGTCGGAAAAGCCGGGGTCAGTAATCTTGTTTATCACACGTTCGCACGTGAATAGAAGATTGATGAAGATTAATTTAAGCTTTATTTTCAATATCCGGCCCGGGCATACGACGCAATACTTTGGAGCAACTTTATGTTTATTTTATTTCCCCATACATCTCGGTGACCCAATCTAGGTCCTCGGTCACAAGCCGGTACAGCTGTGCCCAAGCCTAGGGATTAGCAACGTCTTTAGTTCCTTAGTGTACAGGGAACAGGAACAGGAGTTTGTTGTTGGCTACAACCTGGCTTACGCCATAACATCTAATCCATTCCATTAAACCTCTATAGAGGTCCCAAAATGTTCAGAAATCCCTCAACAGAGTTGAGTTACAATGAATACAGTACGTGGAGTCGAGCACTCGAGCTGTCAACGAAATGTCATCTGGCGAAAGGATGTGCTTAATGACTGCTCGAATTGCGAAGCGCTGCGTACTGCGATTCCATAGCATCCTGGCTCCACTTCTTGTCTTTCCCTTCATGCGTGTGCATTATGGCCAAACGCATCGCCGAGTACATCTCCGATTGGCTTCGTTAGGCTCGAATCACATACAGCTGGTGACCGGCCTGTTTTTTGGGTTTCACGAACCGTGAGTGTGGTTTGGACTAAGGATTGCTTCCTTCCACCACCGAGCAGCGCTTCATCCTTATGATCTCCTGCATGATTGATTAAGCCCAGTCGGGCTCGACGATGCAACGGTGCAGTTTGCGCGACCAGCCGATAAATGGCCGACTAGCCAGACCCGAACCGTGGGCCCAAAACGTGCCGTTATGATCCGATCCGGCGCACAAATGGGTCGATGGCTGCGGACTTCCAATCGAAAGCACGTTCCATGCAACCGTACAGGCTTCGGTCGGCCGGTTCTATCAAGAATCAATAATTTTGAATCTGTGTTACGTGACATGTACGAGCTGCCACCCGTAAGTAACTGCACGTAAGCGTGAGTGAAAGATTAAACACTGGACTTTGAAACATTATTTTAAGCGCAATGTTCCAACAATCGGCCCCGACCGGTGATGGTTTCAATTACGTAAAAATGGTTCGTAAATCACCCGCACATCGATCTCCGACAACGCGGGTTACAAATCACGGGGCACTCATCCGTCACGCGGCACGGATTTAGTGGTGCCACAAATGGATTTTATTAATTTATTAGTTGCCTTGCCACACGACATGCTAATTCCATGGCCACGTCTTCCATCGGGTTTTTCCAACGAACCGGGTGCTCGTTTTGAACCATTTTCCAATCTGCGCCCGGCGCAGCCTGGCTGGCAAATGTTTGCGAACACTCACGCGTCACGAACTGTAAAATCGGTGGGCACTAGGCTTATGGTGGGCTGTCGGCTGGTGGGAAGGTACGACTGCTAAGCAGGGCACCGTTCATTAGTCTAATCCTTCCGATGGTCGATTCCGTGCGTACCGCGTACGGCTCGGGCTGGTGGTGAAAAGAGACGACAATGGAGACCACCACCGAGGCTCATGGGGTGCCTGCGACACAGGAACCATTATGGAATTGAGGCTCTCTAAATCCAGATTGACAGACAGCCACGGGGGGCGGGCGCACACCGCTCCGCAACCCTTTCGGGTTTGTTCTTTCTCCCCTTTTTTTTGTTATTGCAAATGGCGCAGCATCCCGCCGCGTGACGCAAATGCCGCAGAATTGCCTGTCACAAGACGGTGCCACAAGCGGCTTAACAAGGACTCAAGGACCATTTCTCCCGTCCGACCGGAACCCCGGCTTTCGTGCTCCTCGGCTTTCCCGCTTTCCAATGCATTCCCCAATTAATTTGCTTTCCTTCTTGCGGCCTGGCCGTACGGGCCAGTGCATTGAAATTTAATTGAATTCAGAGTGTGTTTTATTTTTCTTTCCAGCAGTAGTGATACACACTGTGTATGTTTGGAGCGAAGAAAAGGCCTCCGTTGGCAAAACAAAGCTGTCACGGCGAATAAAATATACTACCTACCGCGGTTTCCCCGACAGCTCCGGCGATATGCAAGCGTTGCAAACGAGAGGACTCGGGAAGGACGAAACATAAAAAAGACACATTGAAATTATATCGAAAGCGAGGCATTAAAATAGGGCCAAAGATAACTGTCACAACAGACACACGGGGAGAGCAGATTGAAATTGAAACCAAAACCAGGATGCTGCGTTGGCATTTAAGGAAACCCCGGGTGACCCGGGGAACCCGGGTTCCGGTTAAACAGTAAACCACAATCATCATTCGGATACGGCCAAACCCCTTATTTGGGGTTTTGCAATTTGCTGTAAACATGGCCCCGTACTACCGGACGGGTCACTCCCGGGTATCAATTGGCTTGGCCGCCACCGTGCCGGGCCGGGCCGGGCGGACTATAAATTTTAAGGAATCCAATTTATCGCTCCGGTACCGGTTCGGTTAAGCTCCTGCAGGATGCGCCCCGATGAGTTCATTTTTCCATATTCCTGCCTCTCTCTCGCTCTCTCCCTTTCTCTCTCTTTCTTTCTCTCTCTGTCCAATGTGCGCTCCCGAGATGGTTTATGTCCAGCGAGTGACCCCCCAAACCACGCCACACGCCGAGTGTCACAACAAAACTCAAATCGGTATCGGTTGCTTCCATGCGTCACATTTTACGATTTTCCGAACCAATAATCCAGCTGAAAGCAAAATTGGCCCAACGGCCCACAGCCGGTCTGCGGTGAACAATAAATAATCGTGTCCGCCCGGCTGATAAGACGCTTGAGGGTGGGCTCCAATGGGGTGTTTGGGGTTGGGAAAATATGGTACCTACTTGGGGACACATTTCTTACAAGGTCGCCTCCAGTTCTGTTTCAGAGCGATTTCAATAGACCTTCAAACTTGTTCGATGTTTCTGTTCAACTTAACCAACAGTCACAATGTGAGCAAAAGCTACGCGTTTCAACCATAAGCCTACTACGATTGGCAATCGATAGTCCACATCAGGAGCGAACAAAACATCACGTCGTCTTTCAAAACCAGACTCATTTCACCATCCTCTCGCAATCGGAGCCAAAACTTTCCCAAATCCAATCAACGAAATATCCTTACACGAATTGTTCAATTGAAATCCTCCTCCTTGGCGAGAGTCCATGGAAATTAACGCTTTATCGAGATTTACAACGGAATCGAAAAACTTGCCCCTTAGTTTGTTTGCCTTTGTTCTCGCTCTCCCTTTCCCTTTCACGACGTGAACACTCGCAGAATACTCCGAGCGACCGAATGGAGACCGCTCCAGAGCCTTGGAGTTCCTGGGCCAAAAAATAGTTCGCAAAAAAGAAAAGCTCGCGCACCCATCATCCGATCTCGATTTTTCGGAGGTCGGGCTGGCCCAGGTCCGGCCCGAAGAAAAGTTTCTGATTTCTCGTCAGTCTTAATTGGCATTAATCAGCTTACGATGGGAAGTGATTGCCAACTGCCAATGAATGAGAAAAAAATGCCGAGCCCTTCAAGCAAAGGCTCCGCTTTGTGCAGACTTTCTTTTCCGGACCGTTGGCTGGCGTTTGGGCCAAGGTGCAAAAATAACACAAACACACTGAAGACACAGTTTTCGGAGTGGAGGGCCGGCCGACAAAGCAAACACCTTCTGGACTTGGGTTCGACACCGCGCATAAGAGGTTGTAATGCCGTTCGTCTTGGACGTCACGGTGAACATTCCGCAACTGACCAAACTCTCACCAAAAAGCGTACGGCTCAGTTCATCAGCACAAACACGGTTGTGTTGTAGCCGCGGCACGGTCTGCCCACCGGAGATCCTGCGTCGTCCTATTGCGTCATGTCTAATTCCATTAATTTAACCTTAATGAATGGACGAACCACGTACAATTGCCATGGCTGGCCACGAATGGAAAACGGTAATTCGATAAACACAAACAGACGGACACGACCGACGGACCCGGTGTGGTTCGTTCACGGGAACAGCAAGATGCTTGCCTCTCTGGCCCACCCCGGCCGTCTTTCTTTGGGCGCTCATCAACGCCCAGAAGAACTGGTGCGAAATGAAAGCAAACAACCGATGGGCTCTAATGAAATTAAGCACCAATCTAAGGTTGGCCAGTGGCCGAGCCAGTCCGAAAGAAAGTATTGTGCAAGCGGCGAGGACGAGGACAAAACTTTTGTCGCACACCACACGTGTTGTGTGCGACCCCGAGAATGCCACACACCGGCAAACGCTTCGTTTTATGTGAAAACTCTCACCAAGAAAGTTCTTGGAATAATCTTCTCTTTCAAGCACGCAGGGCACCGGGGCATTCTAATTTGCCCGGGCCCAGGCCTGTTTGCGCAGGAATTAATCGAATTTCGGTTCAACTCTAACGAGCCAGGAAGAAAGCCAGCTTGCCAGTCAACAAAGCTGGGCGTCCTTCCCTGTTCTACGGCTTGTTCCGGTTTCTGAAGTATCGGGTGATTAATTTCAACTTCGAATGCAACGCTTTTTAATCCTTCAGAAGTAGCGCTTAATGACCTCTTTTTTGCGCTTGGCTTTGAAAAGAAAATTACATACACGTGCACCTTCTGTGTGCGGGTCCTGTGGTTGATTGAAAATTTCTCAATCCCACGAGCAAATCACCTTCAGCCATGCGACGCCTACCGTAATGCGGAGTGACGCCATCCGGTAGTGCCGGTGTCAACCTTCCGGACCCGGACGGACGAACTCGAAAGCTCTGTTGAAAGCTTTCATGCACCTCGACACAACCAAATCTCCTCCACAAAACAATGGAACCCCCCGGAACGGAAGGTGGTCCGGCCCGGAGGGCCCTTCACATGCAACCATTACGGTCGACTTGCGACAAATACGGTGAATGCGCCGTAATTTACACGACTCAGCACCTGCGAAAAGAAAAGAAGGCGCCATCTTCACCTCAAAGGATTCGTGAGGAGCTCCACTCGGAACGGACGAAGAGAGAGCGAGAAAGAGAGCGCGAAGTGGAAAGAAATGGAGACCAAGCATGTACACGCCGTTTCTTCGCGGCCGAACCTGGGCAACCGGGTTTATCGTGGAGAAAGAGCATTAAGGCGACATTTCCTTCTTGTTCACAATTGCACACAACAAATGGCTTGTTATTATCCGTGCCGTGGTGAGCTTCCGACTTTCCGTGGCGAATTACATTCCACACACAGAAACGGGGGGCCCTTGAAGTGCACGGAAAAGTCAGGCGAAAGAAGGCCAGCGAAAAGGACGAAATTACTTCCGCAGCGGGACCGAAGAAAGGACTCAAGCCTTTCTTTCAATTGTACATCGTCGAGGTCACTCGACGTCGAAGCTCGAGAAGTCGCTGGGGCTCGCGTGCCTTTCTGTTTATGCCTTCCATGGTGGGGGTCAAACAATGGGCGTCCAACATTTATTAGCGAATATCATGTGAGCGGATAATTTATCACCATGGTAACATGCATCACGCAGGTGATGATATGCTGATTTGGGCGCGCAAAATAGACGAAAGCGCATGCTTTGCAGTAATTTAAATGTCATACTCTCGTGGCGTGATATTGAAGCCTTCTTATCGGTGAGTACCATTTTTTGCTTATCACAATTGCTGCCCGCTATCACCATCACCATGATCTAGTACGTAGGTCAGTAAGTAATCAATCAATTATTCTACAATTTATCATGCTCAAAACATCTCGAATGATAATACAAAATCAAAAACAATTAATCGATAATCCTTTTGGCGCCAGCAGCTCAATTAGGGCAACGTCCTTTATCTATCCACAGGGCATCCAATGTAACAATGGTAATCTTTAATGTCTCATTGTGTAGCGAACGAGAGTCCCGTGAGACGGAACGGAATGAAGAGCGAACGGAGGGATCGTTCCGCGATCCACTCCGTCCACTTCCGGTTGCGATTAAAGCGCGCTAGAGAAATAATGTAAGCAAAGAAAAAATACGCCAGTTTAATGAATAGCATTAAGAAATCGATGCTCAGCCCAGCGGCGGGCAGCGAAGAAGGAGACACAATGAAAAGGGGCGTCCAACCTGATCCTATCCAGCGCTGGGCCAATGAGGAAGGCAAAAACCCGGTTGACTTTTCCGTGAACGTGAACGGGAAATCCAAGAATCCTGTCCTCGGTGGTGTTGATGGAAATTATGTTCGACGTGATTGTAACGTTCCATTTCGCAGGCTGGTACTTGAAAGGCGCCGTACTTCGAACGGACGAGCGGATCACCCCGAGGCTGGGCGGGATCCAGGAAGAACCGGGGCTTCATTACTTTTATGATGTATATTATCATAAAGATTTTCAAATTTCCTTTCGCGACTGCCGCGATTTTCACACCTTTTTCTGGCCATTTGCTACACCCGACCCTGAAACGCCGGGCTTGGGGTTTGCTGAGAGGCAAAATTGTCTGTTTGCCCCCCGTTTTTAGCGACTTTCGACTGCCTTTGCGACCTCTTATCATCGGGCCAGCCAGCAAACACCGGCGGTGAGTTAAACGACTTTTTTCTTCCGCTCTCTACTGATACTTTCACCTGAGTCTCTATTCGGCGCTAAAAGCGGAAAATGGGTCCGCGACACCATCCCCAGACTTCAGCCCCAGATCGACCCCAAACTCAATTAGGCGTCGAGCTAAAAAAAAAATAATGTTGCAATCGACTGCAAATTGACGAAATTTGCCAAACACCGGGCGCTATTTCGGGTCCGCACGTCGTCGTCGGCGTAAATGTGATTTATGAAAATTTCTAGCCTTACATAATTTCGCGAAATTGATGTACAATTTATATTTTTTACGGCAAATAGTTTGGGAGTTTGCCGTAACGTGCGGGAAATTCGTAATTCGGTTTGCTTACGTTGGCCTCTTCTGGCGGACTTCAACTCCATGTTCAACACTTCCCGAACAACGGTTTTTCCCCGTTTTGACGTTTGCTACAAAAATTGCATTCAATTTAGTAACGCTGCTAATATTAGCACAACCGAAATGGACACAAATCAGCGTAAGTGCCGCGTTCAGTTTAATTGAAATGTGTATCCGTAAACATTTCTGTACTCGTCACAAACCCATCGAGCCGTTTGATCCGACCCAAATGGATGCAACTTCATTTGCGAGATGAGTGATTGCGAAATATCGACAAAACAATCGCCCGCAACCAATCGACCTGCGCCTATGTCCCCGCGTTCAGCATCAAAGCGCGAACATAAAATAAAGGTTATGGACCAACCAGCGCGCATACGCCATCCATTTCGCCGATGATTGCCGGCACCGACGACCGGCAGCAACATGCCAATCGACCGCCAAAGTCAACGAACCAAACGCAACGGGCCAGGGATGCGCCTCGCCCGCATTCCCGACCGCCCGGGCTCGGGGCCATCAACCGGAATGATATTGAATACATTTTCGCAACATAAACATCGCTGCATCCCAACGTAAACATTATTATACGGCCATGCGTGCAGATTTGGCATTGCCGATTTCGCCGGAAGCCTAAACCCTTCGCAAGTCGAAAATGATGATGATGGCCAGGGTCCGGCCCCGGCTGCAGCTTTCAGTGCCGGCGGCAGAAGCAACAGTTTGGCCCGCCGGTGGCCCGCCTGGGACGGCGTAAGGATTCATTTATTTTTCAATCAAAACAAAATAACATTATCATATCAATGCGTTCCCGGGGTGGAAAAATTATGCAGATTTGTCCCATTAACCTAGAATGGCCCGTCGGTTGGTCAGCCGGTGTCGTTGCTGTCAAAATGGTGTTCCACTTTGCGAAAGGCGAAAGCAGAACCATGTTGGTGAATTCTTGGTACCTTGGACCAGCATGCTTGCCGGCGGTACTCGATCTACATTTTTTTGGCTTCGGATTGGGCCAGACCAACGGTGGCCAGAGCGTTGTCATGAAAAGGATCGACAGTATTGGCACGTAAAGTTTAGAAAATGACCAGCATTCCGCTCCGTTCCGAGCTGCAGAGCAGATGACAATGGGCTACAATTATGCAGTTCAGCGCTGACGCTGGAACCGAATCCCGGATGTGTGACCGGGACCGTCGGCCTAAAATGCTAAACGTTTCCTTCGTTCCGTCCGTTGCGTAGCCTAACATTCCCCACATTCTCTGGACAAGCGCAGAAGCGCATCATGAGCGCACCCGGGAGCAGGAAAAACCGTTCCGATACGAAGTATATTTTGATGATGATAATATTAAGCATATGGATTATGCAGAGTCACGGAACCGACCACCCGGTACGGAACTCGACAGGAAGTGGTGTACATAACGAAAAACCGTAAAACAGAGGCCAACATAGGCCCAACATAGGCATCCACAACTGAAAGAAAGCTTCAGCGTGGCGCACACATTCAACCAAGAGTGTTACAGGAAATTGTTGCTTTCTTGGTATGTTCCGCCGTGTCAACAAATATTGGAATGGAATCTATAAACCGACCTTTCATTTCGGAAAGACCAGGCGAAGGAATCGCTTTTTCATCATCGCGGCAACAGTTGTAGTTTTATGGCCACTTCTGACCGATTGGACTCGACTTACTTTTGCGCACACACTCCTGGGGTATTATGATGCGTGATGGCAATAGTAAATAATAAATAATCGAATATACTTCTTCATAAAACAACTTCTCCGTCTACTTCGTCAATACAGCTCCTGGCCCCGTTTTATGACCAATCATACCCCTACAAGCAGCATTGTCGAGCAGCTGACAGCTTTTCGAGTTGCCGACAGATTGTCGAGCAGAGGATCAAAAAGCACTCATCGAAGTTGATGGGGTTCAATTTTTAACCACTTTGTCGTACTTTGTATTCATTCAATTTTATTATCCCTGTCTAGGTTTTAAACCCACAAACGTAAGCTCTTATTGTAAGTATCTCTAAATCGTTGGCTGCTTTAGTACAGTTTCTAACAAAAGTCTAACGACATTAGATTCCACACTGCTAATGCAACTACTCCGAAGTGCTTCCGTAAAGCGGACATTCCCAAGGGCCGATGAGGAGGCCGATGCAAACCGGTTCTCGCGCGCCGCTCAATTGGTCGGAATAATTGGTCATCGCGATGGTGTAGTACAATCCATTAAGCTTATCGCAACGAGGCGACGCATCGATAAATTATCTTTCTAGCTGCTGCTGCTACACCTCGGCCGCGCAACATGTCGCCCGGCCGCCCAGCCAGCGTCATCCTTCGCTTCCGGAATAATAAGTGGATTTACTTTTTCTATTAAAATTTCACGCATCATCGCGTGTTCCCGTTCATCCGTCGGCGAGCGAAGGGCCCGAGGCCCTTTCTTACGGAGTGTTCCGCGGCAGGACACGGAACTGGAACACACCGGTGGTGTTCGGATTTGAGCGAAAAAATTAAACATAACACCGCGCACACCGTTACACCGCCGTTCCACTGGCCAATGCCGGCCAGCCAATTGTCAACTTCCTGTGGGCCGGCCACAGAACGAAACGGTCTCAAGAAGTATCCACGAATCAACGCTGAGCCGGCGGCATGGGGAGCGCCCACAACCTGTGCGGTTTCTCCGGTCGCTGGCCCCGAGTAGGGGACACATCGGCCGCTGGGTGGTGGGTTCCCGCGAGAGCTTATGCATAATCTTACAAATGTTAATAAATCTTTTCCGCTTTTCATTTATTTTCCACCACGCAGTGTCGTCGTAGCGTGCGCGAGCCGAAGCGAAAAAACGACGAGACGGGAATGGAAAAGCCGGGGAAAATTGAATCCACTGAATTCTGAAACCATTCTCGCTGCGAATGAACGCGGACTAAGGTATTATACGGCCTCGGCTACGTTATCTTTTGCGGTGGCGGCTTTTTCTTTCTAATTTTTATCCAAGCCACTGGCGGCATTTTCAATTTATACCGACGCTTCCGGGCACGTCACGGTACTGTCCGTCTCCGCCCTGCCTAAGACAGTGGATGAAATGTAGATGCGAAATAGGAACGAAATTAGAAAAAACGTGACTAACTTTCGCACTGAACGTGGCCCGGAGTGCGGCAGTGTTCCTTCCGCAGGCCAAGCCATTCGTCATGCGTATTTCGTATATTTCTACACACTTTACTAAAATAAGTGTTAGAATCATAATATTCAACTATGAGACTCATTTCTTATTAAATTATAATTTTTTTTCCCATCAGAAAAATAAAGGCTCAGAGACTTGCACAAAACAGGCATCCTGACACAGGCACCGTAAAACTTCATCTCCACGAGCAGAACTAATTGAACTCCATGATCTGTTTGTGATATTAGTCAAACAAATCATCGTCAATCAAGCCCCCGAGTCCACTCCGAGAGGCGGCACTTCAAAGCGTTGCAAAGTTTCCATTACTTGTTTTGACTTCATCAGGCCCGAGAAGCGTGGCATGATCCAGACCTTGCTCCTGTCAAGACGGGGCCACTACTCTACACAACCATTATTCGGGATATTGAATGCCAATAAACCCCAGCCAGGAAAGATAAAAGAGACCCCCGAACGCCTCGATCACACGTTTTGGGCAAAATCAAAACAATTTTCGGGAAACAAAACAATCTCTCATCAAACGCAAAAGATGTTTGTGAAGTGTCTGGGCGGTGGTTTTAATATCAAATAACATTGTCAGTCAGCGGAGCTCCGGTCCTGCCGTCCCGTGTGTCCATCCTGTGCCCGCTTCGGGCGCCAAAATCAATACTATTTGTGCTACAAACGAGCTCCCGGGGCTCGTTCCCAATCTGCCATGTCGGGGGCGAGATCAAAGTGAAATCTTCATTAGGATCATGTTCGCAGCACTCTGGATGCAGAGCGGCCCAGGACCAGACGGTTCGGGTCGCATGGTCAATTCTCGTGCCTGTGTGCACCGCTGGGCGTGAGGATAACGGGGCATAGAAAAACATTCGACAGAAAAGGGTACCACATTCGGTACACGTTTGGATCACTTATGATAATCAGTTTTCAATTAGTATTCATTCGCATTGCTCGCACGATCCCCAATCTGGGTGCCCGCTTTCTCTCTCTCTCTGGCAGGACATGCTCCAACAGTTCTAGAATCCATTATCGTTGCGACGGTCCCAACTATGGTCCCAGGACGCACGTCGCAGCATTTTTCGACCTACCCGGTCGGAGTGCAACCCGGCAAACGAGCGAAGATCCTGCTCCCCGGGCTCGATCATGGCATCAAATTAATTAATTTTCCAATTTTTCCACCGACACCAACCAATTATTCGACACGCAGCAACCCGTACGGCTGCACTCGGCTGGGCAATCCTTCACCATGCTTAGTTCCCCGATTTCTTCTGCTTGGTTCTGCTTGGTTTCTACATGTTTTCCGGCAGCCTCGAACGAAACCGAAACCGACGGAAAACGATGCGCCTAATTGAATTTTAATGACCAAGCACGCACCTGGCCGCCTCCCGAGCGGGCTCCGGGGATCTGATTTGGGACCCTTGACAGCCCAGACTTGACGGTACACACATGGCACTCACTCACTGGCTCACTGGCTGCTTATCGCACCACACGACGATGATGTCGTGATCGGTCCCATGAAGTGGGTACCATAAAATTGATCCATCCTCCGAGATCTGGACCGGTGCGCAGGAGCGGCATCGCACCCGGACGCTGCACAAATTCAATAAAGAACCAATCACTTTGGCGATAAATTAAATTTTTCAAATTGGTTTGTTTACTCCATCGCATCGGGAGCATCCTGGTGGCCACGAGGCGGCCAGGAGCAAAATTGAGATTGCATTTGATTAAATTATTAACAGTGGCCCAGTGGTGCCGGGGAGGCAACTTTTATAATTTAAGCACGGGTCCCAGCTTCCCGGTTTTTTTTTCCGGTACACGACGGAGTGACCAACTTTTGGGGCGCAGAGAAATAATTGTTGTATAATCGCTTTTAGTTGCACAAGACACGGCACACGTGCCGTCCGCCAAAGAGTTGCGTTACGCGAGCTACAAACAAGAAACTCGTGCGCTCGTTCGGACCCTCCGGCTCCAGGGATGCTACCTACCTACCCGGGCCGGACCGGTTTCAAAGTGTCTCTAATTAGAACTATTTACATAATTATCCACTTGTAGGACTTACTTTCAGCACTTCAGCTTCCCCTTTTTTTGTGTCTCACTCGCGAAGGCGCTTTGCATGGCGCCCATTTCCGCAACAACGTGCACGGACCCCGAGCGGACCGAGTAATGGAAACTTTCATCACGTACCGGAAACCAGTCAGAACCGCTTCACTCCTCGCTCGTTCTGACCAGGTTCTGTTTCACCGCGTAGTTTCGCGTAAGGACCCCACTTCCGTCGGACTTACAGCTTTCTTGCCGCCCAAAGGGGCACACAAAAAAATCATTCATCCGGCGCGCGCTTCAGGTGCAAGTCTTTTCGTGAAAATACTCATCATTTTCAAACCCCTGGCTCCCGGCGTTTCCCGCGTTCTCTCACTTTAGCTTAACGTTTTTTCGAACGAAAACGAACAAAAGAAGTCTGGCGCGCGGGTGAAGTAAAACTTTTAGTGCCGTGAAAAGTTAATGTAATTTGTTGGACTCGCTCCTGTCTCGCCTAGAACTAAACGGCCAGAACGGCGCGGCCAGGTGAGAGAAAAAATTCCCAACCTCCAAAGAAAGGCCAGCCGCGGGGCTGTGCTGGCAATAAAAGAAACTTTTGACGAAACTAGCACCGGTGCCGGGGAAGGCCGCTGTAAAGTAAACCGGAACCAGTTATCCAAACACCAATTGTTGCGCAAAGCTATGGTAATAATTTTCCACTGGACTTTACTTCGTGGTGTCGGTTTCCGGTTGCAAATGGGCGATTTTCTTGCTCTCAGGCAATCGTTGTAATAATATGTGAATGAAGTTCCGGTGGGTTCCCATTTGAGATTTATGTTTCTAAAGAGAGAGGAGCAAAAACTAGTCAACGCATCTTCAAACTCAAGACTTCCAATCGAAATCAAATTTAATATTCTACCGTTACGAACTAAGCGTTGTCATCGGCAGCATCACAGGGCCCGTTCCGAATATCTTAAACATATTTTTTACACATAAATAAAACTTTAACATTCAACTTCCCTACAACACATTAGTCGCCTGTAGTTGGCCAATTGTTCAGAATCGATTTCAAAACATTAATCCACCCGAAAGGCCGACGCTCGTAAACGGTAAGAGTATTACCCCGTGCCGCACTACATCGGATTCAACACTCCAACAAGATCTGCCTCGCTGCCGACCAACGCTAGACGGGCCAGCGGCTTCTCGCACCCCGGGCACGGGTAACACGTGTTCCGATGTGATAATATTTTCATTATATTTTCATGTAGTTTTAATTAAATCGATGCAACATGTGTAGCGAAGTGAAAACATTTTCATTATAGAGAGACTTCGACCACTTCGGCACCGGCCACCGGCGGCCGCCCAAAAGAACAGATGGCGAGTCGTGGAATTCGTGCGTAATGGCAGTCACTATTAACCTCATCGGGCGCCCGGGACTCCTTCGCCCGGGATCTCCAGTGCTGGAAAGTGGCCAACCGAAACCGAACCGTGTTGCGTGTTTGCGTCTCTCCCGCAGCGGGGGTCGCCGTGCAACGTTGCGTTCCGAGACGCGCGTTACTTCTTCTGTTGGCCTGTACGGTTCCTGTAATTGAAACTGGTTTGTCGGGTCGAGAAACTTGGCTTATCCGTTTCTTCGACTCCGGCAGAAATATTCACACGCCACACCGTGTTTTCCTAAGTGGGCACGTGCGATGTGAAAATTGTGTAGACATCTTAATTAGTGGCGTTTGTTGGCGCGATAACTTATGTTTGGTAAATTGGACCGGCTCTGCGGCTTCAAACCGGAGCGAAACGGAACTTCTGTCGACTGGGAACATCTGGGATCTCCTTACACATTTCTTTTCGATTGCGGTACTCCTCAATAAACAATACGAACTTCTCTCATGTAGTTTGAATAGATTGTTGTTTAAGTCAGTTCAAGCCGACTAGTTTTCTACAAAATCGAATCAGACAGCATTCAACCACCAAGTTTCCTACTTAATTTCCATGATCCTTTCGTTTAAACTACTGCCAGCAAATTCGCTGGCCAAGCGTTTCGTGTCTCGAATGCCACACACGAAAGTTTCAAGACTGTGTCTGAACGAACCTTTAATGTTTCAACAAGTCCACCATCCGCCGGTCTGTAGAATCACGATGCCGCCCGGACGTCAATGGGACGGACGACGCCGGTCCGGACTTTGGCCATGATGCGATAATAAATGGAAATGAAAATATGATAAATTTCCACCAAATCCTCCCCGGGGTTCGGCTGGCGGTGGTCCACTTCGGTTCCACTCTCTTTCGGTAGCTGTTTGGCGAGCGAACGTCACGTCGTTGTTCAAAGTTCGGTAATCATATTACAGCGCTTCGGTTTCTTTTTTTTTGTTTTGTGGAACAGTCCAACTTGTTATTTTCTTTCTTTGTGACGGTTTTTCTTCGATGGTCCTTCAACAAGTGGTACGCCGCTGTGGTGATGGTGCGATGTCCTGGAGGCCTCTCCAGCTAGTGGGCTGTCGTCGACAAAAAATTGTCACCCAAAAAGGAGAAAACGCAAAACAATGCCGCCATCGGGCCGGCGAGCGAGCTACGGGAAGGTTCTTCAACAGCTCGGCGCAGTGCTTCCCTCAGCAAGACATTCATCATAACTTCATTTATTTTGCCAAAAAACAAGAAAAACTCGGCCTGGCAACACAAAACGTTCCCATTTTCACGCTGTGACGGCATAAAACAGTGGTGGAGGCCTTTGTCTGTTGTTGTTCCACTTTTTTCTGCTGCTGAGCCCCATTCTTATTTTTTGTTAATACATCACACCCAGAATAGGGATATTTCCGGCAGAATGACTCCGCAGAAGGATGTCGCCGGAGACCCGCCTTCGCGTGGTGACGTTTCGAATGTTGAGCGTCCCTTGAAAGAAATAGAGAAAGAGCGAGAGGGCCCATGAAATGAAAAGAAGATCGCAGACGAAACCCGTTGCTCGACGATGTTATGATGAGCCATCGTCACCTTTTGGCCGGGAAACTGGAAGTGCCTACCACGGCGTGGAAGTGGAAACACTAAACGGCCCTCTTGCGACACGCTGCGCACGGGAATGATAAAGTTAATGTGTTTGTTTAATGATCCTCAAATCGAATTACATCCCGTCGATAGTGATTGATTGAGTTTGGGAGTGATATCAGCACGGCCCTCACACTGCTTAATTCACCTCCTGAAATGGCCATCTCATCTCAAGGAGTTGTCATCAGCCGGGGTCCGGGAAACTGTGCTGTGCGTGCTGTGCGAGCTATTCTTATCTGCGTCACCGTCACGGGTGACGAGCGCCATCAAACATAACTCTCGAACACTCTCGAGAGCCCCACGATGATGGATATGCCGATGAGGGCCACCTTATGGGCCACCCCTTCTCGGGTTCGTGGTTAGCGAGAGCCCTTCCAGACAGCAGTGCCTCAGTCCCGAGGGCATTTTGCCCCATTTTTCATTCTCTTACTTCGAGAAGAGAGTCCCTCCAGTTTCCAATACTCCTCCTGCAGCGGTAGCAGGCGGTGGCTGCCGATAAATCCTGCCGATGAATGTAATCAATCTACGGCCCAAATTTGTTGACACAAATTTACCGTCGACTGCCAACAACAAGTGTGACCGCTATCAGCTTATCAGTTTCACACAATCGGTGGTATTCACCGTGGAACCAGTTCACCGTGAAGATGGGACAACATTTTTTACAAAGTAACAATTGAATTATTCCCCCAGAACAACAAATACAAAGAGCTGTTGACACAGGATTTACATTATTTAACTTCAAATGGAGAGCTCTTTGACGGCGGATTGTCTAAGCCTGCTATGTTAGCTATGGTTGCTACGTTTTAAGTTCGACGACTTGCAACCCACCTGGGTGGAAGTTGTCTTTCAAAATATCCCTTCGTTACTTTGTTCAAGAGTCTGACGAACAAAATTCATCATCAAAAATGAATGATAATTACTTTCGTGTTTTAATCATATCAAAATAACTTCTCAATTGTGTCGCCGTTTGCGTTTCCATTTGAGCTGCAACCCTAACATTAAATATGCTGCATGCTGTCAAATTATGACAGCCCGTCACTGTCAGAGAATAGAACAAAAGGAAGCAAACAATATCAAATATTTATAAAAATTTTATCGAAATTTCTATTTTATTCGAAGTATGTGCCATCGCTAGTTATACATTTCTCCTATCTCTCTGCTAAATCATGGATTTCCAGACGAAAGAATTCTTCGTCTGCTTAAGTAAACTAATTAGTCATCCCATTTCGATTTCCTCATAGAAAAACGAAGGGCTGCTCAGCCAATGCGTGTCCCATCGATGAAAACGAATGATGTTCGGAAAGAGCCAAGTCTGGTGAATAATACGGGGAGGGATAGCAGATCCCATCCGAGAGCGTTGATAGTATCCTGAAACAGTTTTGCTTTTTGGGGTCATGAAAGCTTCAGAACCCAAGGGTCACCGGGCGCCTCCATTTATATAAGAAAAATGGCTTTTTGGTCGTTTTTCGATGGGTTTCAAACCGAAATAATTTTTGTTTCGACCTAAAATCATTTACCTGATGTCACAGTAAGGTAATGATGAATGAACAGCAAAGCTGGGAAGTCTCAATCGGCAGGTACAGCCAGCTTTTTAAAACTTAAAACGTTACCTAGTAAACCTAGTACTACTGTCTTTGAGATGCGAGAACGGCCAGCTTAACGAGTTGCTGGACTAACTGTTGCAGGCCAGATACGCACGTCGATCCTCATGCAGCCTGATCCTTAACATGTTCATTGCTAACGTAGCTTTGCAATCTGAAATGCAAACTTTAACATTAATTAATTGGCTGACATGATTTTATGATGAAAACGTTCAACAAAACGGCACCAACTGCTAGCCCTTTTGGACAACAATAGACAGCCTACAATTTGCCTTTTCATGCGGCTGTAATAAATCATCTGGTGTCACACGTTTTTACGCTCTCCACCGATATTTGATTCTCATTCAACACACGCATGTAACATCCCCACTAAACATAATTCTCTACCCATACCATAAATAGTGATAAAAATAGGCACGACTGTAGCGAAGTCAAAAGTGTCGCTGCGAATTGTGTCTCGGGCCGCCCGCCTAACTCTATGTCCCTTCGCCGCAAACTATCTGAAACCCGTTCCAGTTTGCTCCTGGCTGCTTCACTTGCCTGCCTAATGGCGCATGAAACGGAAGATCGAGTGGCGTGAATTGAAATTTTGATAAATCACGCACATGACTTTTGGAAAAATGGCTTTCTTATCATCTCCAACAACGCGGCTGGTGACCCGGAACACACACGAACGATCTCTTTCTCTCTGCGTGTGTCACCGGCACGCCACTGCTATCGAGTCATCAAAATAAATTGGAATCTTCGGATGACAGGAGCCATCCACCGGCAACCGGGCGCCTCCATCTCGGCTCGAGTTTAGCCTCCCCCCGGTTTCCGCCTTCCGGACGGCGCTTTGAAATAACGGGGCAACGGGAGAAATTTTATCGCACTTCAACCACCCGACAACTTGAGCCCGTTCCCGCCGGTGCCCCTCTGTTCCTGGTTCCCAATTGTCATGAAAATGATTAACGTTTATATGCACCACATATCCTACGGGGTCTCCGGGATGGACAGAGCCCTAGATGAAACGGTACCACATGCTACAAGATAACATTTTCACCACCACCCGTGACGGTGGTGTATGCAAATTGTGTGCGGTGCCAGAAAACGCAAACGCATGTTGGGTTTTCAAAAAAAGGTATTAATGGAAATTTGCATTTCACTTTTAGCAGCGCTTCAGCATTGTCGGTCGAGAGAAATGTCCGTAGGCCACGGTGCACCGGACCGGAACTCAGGAACCGGAAGCTCTTTCACTACACGGGCACCGAGCGTTACAGGAAGCGTTGTGGAAAACAAGCGTCCAAACCTTCTACTGTGGCCGGCGAGAAGGAGAATTTGCTAAAAGGAGATCAGGAATTAGCCTGCGGATTATGGAGGGTGTTTCTTTTTTTGTCTATTGCCAAGCTATGAAACCATGATCGGTGGTTATGGTTTTTTGGTGCAGGTACAGGTCATAAATACCGCATCACCACCTTGCGTGTTGTAGCTTGCCAGCGATGGATTGCAAAATGACTCGTATAAAACATAACACCATCTCTTTTGGCTCGGCTGTGGTCTGCACAACACAATGCACCTGACTCGGGGGGGAGACGGTAACAGAAACCGGTACGAGGGTCGTAACGACTGTGGCCAGCAAAGTGGGACCCTCTCCATACTGAAAACTTCTCAAAAGTGTATATAAAATACGTAAAAGCTTTCAATGCTGCTCGTCTTGATGCATTTCGCTCCACACATCACTGAAATGATTGTACTAAAGGTCTCGGGGCACATTCTTCTACGGGAAAGTGACAGACATCGGACGTAGCATTATTTCCCTGGACGTATCTGCATGCATCGGTGCATCGGAGATGCAGCTAGGAAATATCCATCATCGCAATGAAGGCCGAACCGGCATTGAAATGGTTCACTCACTTACCCTGTTCCTCCTTACGGTACGGACTCAGGACCGTGTGGGGCTGTAGTGTATTTATTAGAATGTTTATTTTATGTGGAATGCTTGCTCTATGATTCTAAACGAGCACCTACCGAATTACAATCACTCACACCGCGACCCCATCTGGGCTAGTGTGAAAAACCTGTTGCCATCGTCCTCGAGACGAGGAGCTCCTCTGCCACTATCAACTGACTGCCATATGCCAAAGTGAAACGTTCCTATGGTCCGTGCCTTCGGGGCACACATCAAAACACATCAGTCTTTGCTGTACTGAGGCTCTATTTAGTGGGTTTTATTGCATGCTTCTTATGGTCCATTCGGATGGTAATTTTGTAGAGCCGTAAGAGCCAGTTTTAGACAATTATTACAATCGTTAAGTTTGTGGCCCGTCTTACAAGACACCGTTTGCTTTCATTGAAGAGTTTAAAGAGGGAATAAAACAATAACGGGGCAGAAAACGATTGCCTAGAAGTTTGTGTACCAGACATGGGCCCATGAAATGTTGCAAACCACCTATGAAATACGGATTGAGCTTCCTTCTGAATGGCATTGAAGAACCACAACCCACCAAGCGAGGCGGGAAAATTTCTGCACCTTCTGCTCGGCTCAACCCGTACGGCGTACAACGAGAAATGTTCTTTCTCGTACTTTTTCTCACTCACCACAACTAACATGGACTTTTCGAATAAACTACACGACCATCGACCACCAGACATAAGAAAGGGGTTATAAGAAAATGCCCTCCCTGAACACCAGCCAGACAGACAGGCGTTGGCAGCAGCAACAAGGAAAAGAGCCACAGAACAACAGCCCAAGCTACCCATGTGCTGTGTGGTGTGCGGTGTGGTTCACCATCTCCTAGTACCGACCACTGTACCGGGTCTAGTCCCGGATGTCGACTTCTTGATAAATTGACGCTGTCGCCTCAACATGTTTCTCGGGGTGAGGGTTGTACAAAAGAATTCCTCGTTTCGGCTCCGCTCAGGCATCAGTAATGAAGAGAAGTATCTGGTGAGGCCAATACATACCGAAACAATTTGCTCATTCCATTCCACTCCGTTTGTTTATTGATATGAAAATCGACTGTTGCATCGTTTTATGGGATCATCGGAATATTTTTAACACGATTTCCCGACGGTGGTATAATTTTAATCAATCGATTCGATCATTGGAACATATCATATCATTCGATTTGGACTGGGACTTGTTTGTACAATTGCAACACAGACCTACCTGACTGAAAACACAACCATTTGGTTCGATAAAAGCCGGGAATTCACAATTCCAATCAGTCTGGTCCATATTCTTGTTATATTTTCATCTTGCTATCGAGTACAATTAATCAACAGTGCGAGGAAAAATTCAAACCACCTCAGCTACGTTTGGTAAACATTCCTGTAAGGGGATAAATCAACACTCAGTTTATAGGAGAGTGCACAAAATTGGCTCTATGGCTATTAGTCGAAGGCATTTTCAAGCGTCCATTTTTATATGGCTCAACTATTCACAATATTTTATTACGGGTCACTATACTATTATTTTACTAGCAAATTTAACATATCTGTTTCGGGATTATAATATAGCAGAGTGAAAACATCGAATGCAAAGTATAACCGTGGCGATGTTTACACCACACAGTTAGTTATACCACTTCAGTGTAATGGTCTAAGTATCAGCATTAAACCTCTGCGATATTCTGACGATCTTGTTTAACCTAGTTTTTCAAGCATTTTTATGTAGAAGCCGCACTGTATCCTTATCTAAAGTCTATTATCCTCATTATCATAATACGTCTATTCTTTTACTCATTTGCTTGGTGTTCTTTCAACCCATGGTCCCAGTGTTTCGAAGGGCACTTTATCGTTTTTCGTCTTTGAAAGAAAAATTGTCAAACTTTACGATTGATAGATACCTTTCTGTCTACAGTACAAACCATGTTTCGGGAATACCAATCGACCGCGACCAATGCAAGGATACACGGCTCTGCATTTTGGCAACGGACGCTATCCATCTCCGGCTAATATGATGGAGCTAACACAGCGATAACGAAGGTTCCTCATCAACAACAATCGCACACATACACAAGCAACCGCCCACTTTCTTTCCTGGAGTCGTTCTGGGGTCACCTTCTGATCTTTCAACGGCAAAGGCCATGAGAAATTGAAATCATAAGTCAGCCGAGTGCAAAAGTTTTGTCGAGCAACTTTTCTCCATTACTCCGTCGCGACTCAGCCCACCGGTGCCTGCGCTTACAGTGACTCATGTGTTCCGTTCCGGATGCCTCCGATGCAAGGATAAAAGGGAACTAAAGCTCTCGCGACCACCACCAGCAGGTCCACCAGCTGGGGTTCCGTCAAGACCCCCTTGTGGAAACTATTCCTTCAAACTTTCAACATCCCTCCATCGGCCGAACATTGGCCGAATAGCTTCGATGGTAAAATATGTACATGTTTTGCTTCCACCCGAGCCCCGCCCCAGAGATTGCCTGCTAACGTAGCCCATGTTCTGTTCGTGATTTCAGCAGTTCCGACGGGACGGGATGCTAGTGCCCGGGTTCGAGTTCGAGTTCATAATTTGATTAGAGATGCAACCGGCGAAATCAATAAATACACATGGGTATTAATTTTTCAACAAATTCCACCAAACTTTCCTTGCTTCGGGGTTGCCGGCTGTTTGTCGGAAAAAATGGTTGCATTTTTGATCGTGTGAGAAAGTTACTAAAATGAAGCTGCATCCGAGAGTCTGGGAATGTCGTCTGGGAATTGGCACACATGTCGGATGGTTAACCGATTACATTCTGTTCAAAATAGGCAGCTTGTGGGCAGTATTTCAATTTCCATTCGAAAAACTGTCACCGCTGTTATTATGTTTACCCAATTTTTGATTTCCAATGTGGGCAGGTAAAATCCGGACTGAAACTCGTAAACGATCGTACCCGTTCATCGGGCACACGCGCGTAGTCCTGCTGCGAGAGTAATCAATGATCTTGATTTTGTGTCCTTGAATTACTTCGATCGTTCGATTGAATTCTGAAGCGATTCCCAACAGATCAGAATACGTGCAGAAATAACTAGGCGCAAGCAGAACGCGATCTTTCGCAATCATCCGGTGCGCCACACGTTAAAACTCGATTAGCGTCAGTTTGCAAAAACCCCACAATGATTCACGAAACACCGCCAAAAGATTCACCAACAAAGTGGTAAACAATCGATCGGACATCGGGCAGGGTTATCTTCCTTTCGGGTAACCTTTGATAAGCCATCCGAACGCACTCGGTTCACAGTATTTTAGCAGCACCACCGCTAAGGTTGGCCACTCAGTCATTGCTACAACCGTGTGCCAACAAGATGTATCGTGCGTGTTTCGTCGTTTCGGTGGTGCTGGCCCTTGCCACGATCACCGGTGCTATGCGCCACCATCGTTACTTTAACCAACATCACCATGATGTACCGCCACGTGGCTGCCATCGCCACCACCATCACTTCCGGAGCCCACCGACAGTGCCGCGTTTTGAAATCTACAAACCACAGGGTCTGGAAGTGTACATTACCGATCAGAACCAATCGGCGACCTTCTTTTCGATCGACATTTTTGTGAACGGAGAAAATGGCAGCCCCATGGTGTCGCAAAACATTACCAAGCCAGAGTACGGAAAGTTTCTCGTGTACGATGCGAACGCCCTGCTCAAACCGGGTGATACGGTGTCGTACGTGGCACAGCTGGGACTAACCAACAGTCAGCCTCTGCGGTACAATCACAGGTTCATCGTGAGAGGTACGAATCCCTTTCCTTCTATTAATGGCGGTTACTTTACTAAGGATACCATTTCACGTGCCCGTTAACAGATGATATGGTCCGGCGCAACTGTAGCTGCGAAGATCGGCAAGCTCCGAGGAGCCGAAGCTTCCTTTCTTTTCTTCGAACGACTCCCAAAAGGGTTAAGCTTCTTAATTCACGCCGTGTGCCGATCAAGAAGATCACACGACCGACTACAACTACCGAACCGACAACCGGTAACGCAACGGAGACGACCACGAAGCGGTTCATCGGAGCAGACAGTATCTACACCGACTACGAGTACCCCGACGAGACGAGTACCACGTCCAAGTTCGAATGTGAGATCGATCCTTCGACCAACCTCTGCAAGTCAGCCGTCGCACCTCAGACGAGGGCTCTGAAGCTGGACAAAATGGTCGCGGAACCCGTCGCTCCTCAGCCGAGCACTCTGAAGCTCGACAAAATGGTGGCGGAACCCTCACCTGCACGGGAGCGTATCGTTCTGGAAGGGATCATAACGGCGATGCAGAACCAGTGCTCCCCTTGGAACCGATCCAACTATTTAACGTTCACCAAGCCCACAGCGGAGGACCAGACTGTTACCGACTGGCTGCAGTACGTTAAGACGAAGCTTTCGATGACACCGGAAATCAAACAGCTTGTGGCCAGCACGGTGCAGGAAGCTAAGCCCGACGGGACCAGTGTGCTGTTCAAGACGACCACTCTGCTGGACAAGCTGAAGTTGCTGTTCCTTTGCCAGGAAGCGGGTGTTAAGGGGGTACAGGACTACGATTTCTATCCCGTGATTCAGGCAACTATCGATTTGAACTGAACTGAAAGTGCTGAACCGATCATGTGTTTGTGCTCGTGCTGTGAAATATACCGGACCCAGCTCCATAATCCAACTCCAATCGAATGTTTGTCTTCATTTGCGCGATTATGATGAAAATTGCCCCGTGCCGTGCCGAAAAGAAAACCAAGTAACGATAATCCAAGCTTACGGCCGACACATTTCTAACACTCGTGCGAAAGAGCGTAAGAAGATTTTCTCCCTCGCCGGTCGCCATAATCTTCATTACGGCCATCATCAAACGCACGCGGTTGGTCATATAAACACAATTTCGCTGTGCCCCCGCAGGTAGCACCGTCCTGTACACAGGGTGTATTTTAGCATTGTTCCGTCTTACCGGAGTTACCAGACTCCGTGCGGTACGGCGAAAGGAAGAAAGTGTGCAAGCAAGCGAAACCCACCGGCGACGACGGCGTCGACGGCGTTAAAACGCCAATCCGAACGAACACCATTTCTTTGCGCAACCCTGCGCTAACCTAATAAAAGACTCCATTATTACACGTGCACGCCCCGTGCAGACCGAAGGAAATTAGTCGTTAACCGGGACCAGCGGCAGCGCCGCAAGAACCGAACCAAAGGATCGTCGTAGTCGAGGTCGAGAGGGAAGCAAAAAAAAGGACTGCACCATGAAGCCGCCTCGAAGCTACCGCCATCTCACATCGTCCCGGAACCGCGCATTCTCATTTGCTTATCCTTCCTTTGCGCGCCCGTTCCTGGTCCCCCGCGTAAATGATGAACAAAACCACGCCGGTGGCCGGGTGGCAAATAAGCCTAAAACCGAGCAGAGCAGCGATCGCACATACAGATAAAAGAGCAACGTATATGGGAGAGCCTGAGGACGCCGGGGGACGAACGGGACACAAAACATGGCCACAGAACCCTCTCCGGCAACGATGTCGGAACGCAGTCGGGCAGTCTTTTAATCATTCATGAAATCATAATCATAACGCCCGGTACTTGGGCGCTCCTTTTTTACTCCTCGTTCGCCCGGCTCGAGCTCTTCTGCGAAGTCAGTACCGCGCGGCGGAAAGCACTCCATTCTGATGGGAACCATCGACGAAAAAAAAAGCCGACGAACCGGATCACGGAACACAATTTTCACGCGCCCGCTCCTTTGTTATCCCGTTCGCGTGCTGCCGATGCTCTTACCAAAAGTCGTTGCCCACTCTTTGTCTCGTTTTTTTTATTTGCGACGGCCTTATCTTCAAACGCGATGGCAGGCGGTTCCGATGGGAGCAACTGGCAACTCCCGGTGGATGCATTTTTCTCCATCGAACACCGAAATTGCTCTGCCTTTACGCATGTTTTGCCATTTTCCACTCCCAATCCGCCTCCGTTCAGTTCGGTGTCATAATTTTGCCGCATGCCACCACGATTTCGCCATGGTGGTTCAGTGGCCGAATCTGCTCCGCTTTTCGGTACCCATTTGCGTATTCCGAAGGATCCGGTCGTTTTTCGGCTGGTACCACCATTTTCCTTCATGGCCCGGCCGGGCGGGTTCACCATTCTAATGCAGACTAATAAATCATTTTCCGTCCAACCCGGCCGACCCGTTCCCGTTTCTTTTCGCTGATCCCATTCAACCCGCTCAAGGAAGCGCGTGAAAAATCCGAGACACGGCCCCGTTGGCAATTCCGCTGGAAAAGGGGCGAACGAGAAAAAAAAACGGGAAACGTTTTTAGAAACGAGCGCTCGAGGCAATAGGCAACCGGCAACAAAAGGACGAGGAGGACGACAAGCGGCGGACGGGTTCGGCTTTCGGGTGGCTTCCGGTTCGCCTCCTTCCAACGGGATTTGGTGCCCGGGCCTTCAATGGCAAGCCACCAGAAAGCCTAATATCTCATCACCATTATCGTCATCAACGACAATTCGTTCGTCATAAGCGTGGCGTGGCACACGGGTGGAGGGCGGCCAATGTGACATTCACTCACTCAAAACGACGGCGGTGAAGGTTGGGAGATGACAAGGAAAACGTGTCACGTTTCGGAGGGCCATGGGCACGAGAATCGAAAATTGGTGATAGGTTCTTCAAACATTTCCTGTCTCTTGTGTAGTTTTTTTCAGGTAGTTTAACGAGACTATCGGCCGTATAGAGTTCCCGATATCAGGATTTATTTCAACTAATTACACTGAAGCTATATGACGACAACATCCATTTAGATACAAATCCTTCTAAAATGCATAGTTTTACGTAGAAAGATAGAATCTCTCACTTCTCATTCTCCCTAGGCTCGCAATGCGGATCATGATCCAAATGATCATGATGATTTGAATGGTCATACTCTCAATCCAAGATCCAATGCCGAACCTAATTATTCTAATTCTCAAGGCAATTTATACCCGTTTTCTTATGTTTAACACAGTTTATAATTTTGTAATTAATTAAAGAGCAATGTTTTAGTATTTACAACACTTCATCGTAATCACCGACGAGTCCGCTGCTGCGTAGCACTTCGAAGAGTTTCAGCTTAGCGATTGTTGACGTCACTCGGAACGCAATCCCATCCGGATGGTCCTCCACTTGCTCAATAAGTTCCGACGCCCCCGGAAAGACGAAACTACTGCCTACCGGATCCAGCATCTGGGCCACCCTCAGCATTCGGGCCAAAACCGTTCGAACGTGTTCCTCCACATTGGCCAATTCGTTTCGCGGTTCCACTTTCATCACGAGCCATTGCGACAACGACTCACAGCTCGGGTTAGTTAACACGCGAAGAATCATACGCTCAAGCATCTCGGCCTCCGACTGTGGCTCACGAAGCAGTACAGTTGAAGAACCCGGGCAGGAGTCACATTGATCTGCGTGTCTAATGAGCTGATCTGATGTACGAAAAAGAAAACTTCTCAGCCAGAATGTCAACGAAAAGCAGTGCTTATTACCGTCAATAACCTTTCTCCGTACGGCATGTCGCTTGCTTGTAGTACCGTCCGAAGTAATGATCGTGTACTCCAGGACATCTCCGACCCGCGCGACGACATTATCGTCCTGTAGCATAAACTTGCCGAAAACCGGCCGACTAGTGTTCCGACAGAGACCACACTCTAGGGCTTCCGTTTGACCACCGTAGTACTTCACGTACAGCTCCACACCAAAAACCGCCGTGTCCGGATTGTAGTGTGTCCACAGTCGAATGCCCTTCGGGAAGAGCACCTCCATTTGGACAGGACCCACCTGATGTGCATCGTGATCACCACCTTTGCCGAACCAGTTCACGCCCAGCACTCCTCGGGCAGCAAGATGAGCAGCACTTAAGAGTAGCACTCGCGAACTGAAATCCATTGCAACCACCAATCGTATTTGAGTTGTGGCCACCAGATCAGCAGTGACACTCTGTCTGCTCTATTTGCCTACCTCCGACCAACGTTAATACGTATGCTCTTATCGCAGCAACTACTTTACGCATGAGCGATAATGTTGGAAGCGGTGCACCCATTTCATGGACAGGGGCCGCCTTGTTTGTATAGTTACTTCGCCATTACGCTGACATTCGCTGATTAAGAGTTACAATAATTATTCACAGTTTGAGAGTGCAAAAGCTCAATTCAAAAGTCACGTTCTTGGCGCCAAACGGCCATCGCCATCTTAATTGAAAATTAAGACTGGGGATGAAAACGACAAATTAATCGAAATGATAGAACGTTTCGGGCAAATGTACTGTGCCTTTGGAGTGCCGGTAGCTACAACTGCTGGTGCCCGTATTCGCTGATAGTACATCTTGCTGCAGAAAGCAATTAAGCAAACAATAATTTATTTCACCAGCACAATTCATCTTCGAACGGGGCTCCACCTCGCAGCGAATGGCCGTCCGGGCAACGCGCAGTAGCTTAAAAATTCATTATCGCACCGGATTTCTCCTCATCGAAATGGAAAGCCGTCGCCGCGCGGATGCCGACCTGATAATGGCTCGACACGGGACTGCCACACAGCGGGATTCGCACCCACGATGCGGCCACCCGCTATTTTCGGACCCGGAATGATTGGTCGCGGGTGCGGAATTTAAAAGTAATTACGCCAGAAAAACTCTAGCCATTAAAATTATTTTAATGGCCGCATTTTTGCCGCGCGCGTGTTAAATCGAATTCCATTATTTCATTATGGGAAAATCCACCGTTCCAAAGTGGGACTTATATAGTTCGCAGCGCGATGCCCGGTGACTTCCGCCGATTTTAGACCGCCGACCGTTCGGTGGTCCACTGGTGTTAGAACTACTATTGAAATACCTTCAACCATGTCTTTCTGTTAGGCAGGCAAAAGACTGTTCGTAATTACTTCTTTCCTCCGAAGCCTGTGGGTCGCCTCCACACTGCGCCGTTAACTTTCTCGTCCCGCCTTAATGACGTGTTGCTTATTTAATATTCCATTTTCTTGTGCCCAGCCCTGTATCCTTTGAATATTGGAGGGCATGAAAGTATTTAGCAAACCGGAAGCAACATAGAAACGTAATAAGCTACCAGGTCGTCTGCATGCCGTGAATAAATGATAAACAATCTAACCTACGCTGCGTACTCTAATCGACCACGAAATAAAATCACATACCGTAGTTGGAAAAACCCGGAACTTCATTCAAATTTAAACTGAAACTCACCAGGGCCAAAGAGCAACAACCGCACAGATTAATGGAAAGCGAATGCAACTAGGACAAAGTCTACACGTGGTAAAGTTATTAGTTCACCGGTGAATACCTCACGGGGTTCGGGGCCGCGGGGCCGCTCCGTGTATTGCCCAGCTGCGGCCTAACAAAGAACCAAACACCGGTACATACCAGTCGAAACTTTTCAACATTTCGGGCATTGTTTGAATGGCGCCGGATTGTGGGCTGCGTTGCTTTGATGCTAGCGATTTCAAATGCCACGGAATTCAAAGGAAAAGATAGGAATTGATATGATGTCGAAAATCAGTAAAACAGATTTTCGATTGCTGGAAATCAGAATAATAAAATTCGATTCATTATTTCCTGCATTAAACCACGCATTTTGGTTAATCAGAAAATTGAAACACGGTGGTAAAATCAAACCCATTAAATCAGACCAAAACGCACAATTTGCTGCGTGCGATTCCCACGAGCTAGCGGTGTTTTGTGCTGCAGCAACATTCACGCAGTGCGTTAGTCGATGGGATTCGCGAGAACTGTCACTTCAAGGGGCAAATGTCAGCAGAGCCCAATAATAAAAAGAGCACGCTTTCTTGATTTGTTTTAGAAACACATTGGCCATTTAAGGAACCGAAATCTGCGGATAGTACGGGTATGTAGCCGCGCAGTGATCCTGTATCGCCGTGCATGCATGTAAGATTCGTTTTTTTGCAGCATGGCTTTCGAGTATGATCAGTTCTTTCACGAAGAAACGTTCGTCATTGATAACTTTGGCGAGATATGCGAAGACATAGTGCGAATCGCCGGTGCTAGTTCACAGTATTTCTACAAAGAGTTCGATGCGGATCATCGACATGATAGTCCACCACCGGGCAATTACACCGCTGCAAGTCGATGTTTCGAAAAAGAGGTTCCTTCGCTGTTTTCTGAAATGGAATACCTTACGGAGGTGTCGCCTGAAACCGAGATAAGTTTAACGTATCGAAAGCCGGTTCCGGTGTCAGTGAATCCGATCGAATTTTCCTACAAGCGGCACGATCAGTTATCGCTGGAACCGTTTAGCGAAAAGTATCTCGAATCACCCCAACCAGTGCCACCCCCCGATCGTGTGGCCGATGCTTCGTACGATGCCGGCAATATGGATGAAGATAGCTCACACGACGCGGCACAATCCGACGGTCTGGCTGTTCCGACAGAGTACAAACGTATCCTGAACAATTACATACAGAAAGGGCGCAAAAAGCTAGAAGCAAGCTCGTACTCGAAAATGAAAGCCACCTGTCTTGCTAAAGAAAAGATTAACGCACGTTCTACCTCGGTGATTGAAACCGTTGCCGTTACTATGGCAAACGATCTACCGGAAGGCCGTCCCCGAAGTAATACTGCCACTGCCGTACCAAACCCTCATTCTTTGCCAACGGGCCAATGCCAATCATTTATCCCAACCACTGCCACCAGTATCCATCAATCGATAGTAATTGAGCCATATTCTCAACTACCTCAAAGCCAGCCAAAACCTGCCAAGGCACGTGGTGCCAGTGTAAACAATCGGACTGCATCAAGTTCGCCAAAAACTACCAGAACGTATCGCTGCCAAGACTGTGGTGCCAGCTTTCCTTCGAGTGATCGGCTACGAAAACATACCTGCATCATCGATGAGCAGTACCAATGCCACATGTGCTTGCGTGAGTTTAAAAAGCGAAAAACTCTGGAACATCATATGAAATCTCATGACAAAGTATTTTCTACCGACGATGATCTGAGGAAATAGTTCTTCCTGGGCACATTTGTTAAGTTTCTCTTTACGAAACGCCAGTTCCGGTGTACGATCGAGAAGAGTGTTTCTTTGACGAAAACGTGTTCCTCTGTTGATTGTTTATTTTAAAATTTCAAAAGCACCTTGATTCAATAATAAAATATTTAACCCTGTCGTTACTGTCGTGCAGCATTGGCCAGTAGTATCACTTTAGGCATTCTGCAGCATAGCATCAAAGTCAACCACATCCAATCTGCCCCTCGCCAGCTCCAAAACCTTCAGCTTATCAACTATGGTTCTCATTTTAAACCCGACTCCATTCTGGGCCACGTACGTTGTAACAACACTGTCTACCACTGGTCTTAGATCTTCGATTTGCCACAGACGATATTTTACGAAATACTGTGCATCGCTCACCAGCTTCGTAGCGCCGCTCAAGGGAAAGAAGAGGTGTTCAGAGCCTTGCGATCCCACACATTGGTCTATCTCCCGTTCGAGTATTTCTTTCACTCTGGCAGCCTCTTCGTGATATCCTTCCTGATCTCTTATTAAACACTGAGAGAAGCAATGATAATTCCTGGGTCGATAAAACAGGTGATCTAAAGCAGGAGAAAATGAAGCAAATTATGCTTTTGAATCGGACCTATAGAATGACGGTAAAAGGGCAAACCTGTAACCAATATCCTTCGGTAGTTGCTGTGCGATACCGTCCGCTTGTGTAGGACCAAAAATCTGTATCGAATCGTATCGCCCGGTTCGATGAGCATCTCTTCGTCTTGTATGAGAAATTTCCCGTCCACGGTGTCCGTTACGTTGACCATTAGCTGACGATCCCAGATTGGTTCACGATGGCCGTGATTATGCTTCCCAACATACAGTTCTATTCCAAACATTTCAATCAACGGGCTGTCCCTTGTCCACACCATGATTCCGGACGGTTCACGAGCTTGTATGTTCACCATAAATTGCTTCATAAAGACCAAATAATCGGGCAGCGGATGCTCCTCCTCCTGGGTTGCACTCTCGGCTATCAACGCACCAAAAATAAATAAAATCAATGACCGCATCGTAACGACTGCTTTGAATCACTATTCAAACTGGACTGGCCAACATTCTCCTCTCGATTGCGGGAGAAAACTGCGCGTGTTATCAGCATATTCTATCAAAGAGCTGATAATGCTCACCAAGCTGATGAAACGATGTCTCTCGCACAGAAAACACATCATAAACAAATGGTGATGTATTAATTTATTACAAAATTTCAACGATTTAGTAATTTAAAACAAAAATGATTTTCCTTCGATTAAAAAATTATCAATAAAGTACGGGTTAGCATTGCAGCGTACTTGTGATGCATCAGTTTGAACCATAAATAACTAACAACCGCTACTCGACAGCACCGTTGAAGCATCGAACTGTACGTTATAAACACGCACCGTCCGTTCCGTTTTCCAACCGTTCCGTGCGGTTGATGGTGTGCGTGCACGCGGAGCGTGTTAAAAGTGACATTTTCGCACTTGAATCGAACTATTGCTAGAAAGGTTGTTCGGCTGGCTGTGCGTGAAAAGACGACTCAAAACGCATTTAATTGAAAACTGTGCACGATAAAAGGTACCCACGTCGCACCAGTGAAAGGCACGTGAACGCCAAAGAGAGTGCAGAATCGGCAAATTGCGTAAAGTAAGCGACCAACGGAGCCTCGCATCATCGTCTCACCAGGTTTTCACGGCTTGCTGTCATCGCCGATATCCAATACCCAGCAAAGGAGAGGAGAGTAAAACATGGCTGCCAGCACGAGCGGTGATAAAGCTGCGGATGATTCACTGTATCCCATCGCCGTTTTGATCGATGAGCTGAAGAATGAAGATATTCAGGTGAGTGTTTAAACCGTGTATGTGAAGATGGCCGTGTCAGCGGCGACATCCGCTTCCGTCTGGCGGCTGGCAACCGCCCAAAGAGCCCTCAGGCGGTTCACCGGGAAGCGTTCGCAGCACTTTCGGATCAAGGATCCGTCGCGTCCATGGGAATGTTATTGAACGGTGACGCAGCGTGAGTGGCAGAGGCTGGTCGCGTGTGTTATCTTTTGTCACCCCCGTGTTTATCGATCTGCCGCCGTGCGTCAAAGCCACACTTCTTACTTTTGTCCCTATTTTTAGCTGCGGCTGAACTCGATTAAGAAGCTATCGACCATTGCCCTAGCCCTGGGTGAGGAGCGCACCCGCAACGAACTGATCCCCTTCCTGACGGAGTCCATCTACGACGAGGATGAGGTCCTGCTGGCGTTGGCCGAACAGTTGGGCAACTTCATTCCCCTGGTCGGGGGCCCGGAGTTTGCGATGTATCTCATTCCGCCACTCGAATCGTTGGCCACGGTCGAGGAGACGGTCGTGCGCGAGAAAGCCGTCGAATCGCTGCGCACCGTTGCCGGCCAGCACAGTGCCCAGGATCTGGAAGTACACCTAGTACCGACGCTCCAGCGCTTAGTAACCGGCGATTGGTTCACCTCTCGTACGTCCGCTTGCGGCCTGTTCTCCGTCTGCTATCCACGTGTTTCGGCCGCCGTCAAAGCGGAACTTCGCAACAACTTCCGCACGCTGTGCCAGGACGAGACCCCCATGGTGCGAAGGGCGGCTGCCGGCAAGCTGGGCGAGTTTGCCAAGGTCGTCGAGGTTGAGTACCTCAAATCCGACCTGATCCCCATGTTCGTAACGATGGCCCAGGACGAGCAGGATTCGGTACGTCTGCTGGCGGTTGAGGCGTGCGTCAGCATTGCGCAATTGTTGCCCCAGGATGAAGTAGAAGTGGTAAGTGCAAAACATTTCTTTCGATTTAAAACCCGATCGATCACACAAGGGATTGTAATGCTTCTTGTTGCCAGAATGTTTATTCTTTTCCCCCCTGCGCCGTTACTTTGACGGGTTATCTCCGAACGAGGCGCGAATATCGAAGTCTTCGACCGCGGTTAGCTTGTCGTAGTCAATGATGTCGCCATCCTGGCGCGCGTGTTCCAGTATCTTAAGCTTCTGAATGATGCCCTTCACCTTGAACACTATCCCATCAGACGCGTCTTCCGCGGACAATACCGAGTCCGCAAATGGCTTCAGTGCTTCCTTCGCGTTGAGGTAATCCACGACGTATTGCTTAAGATCGGTAGTCGATCCGTTGACTCGATCGATCTGCAAGAACAGATAGTTGGACATGATCCCTGCGGCACACTTCTTCGACACGCGCTCGAGAACCCGTTCGAGCAAAGCGACCTCTGTCGAAGGGTCATTCATCACTTGACGGACTGTGTCCACCGGTTTTGGTGGTGTAACACTGGGTGGACACGAACACCGTCCCTTGGGTTTGATCATATAATCTGAAAAGGGGCATTCAGGTCACCGCACAGTGGTTCATGAGAATAGATTTGAGGTGTCTTACCCTCCACGATCAGCTTCCTTGGTTTGTGGCGTTGCGTAGTATCACCGTTGAAGGTAACGATCACATATTCCAGTATGTCGCCACTCTTAATGATGACATCATCGGTTTGCAGGAAGAACTTGCCGTGCTTAACCTCGGCTGTCGTCTGAGTGAAGCTACTTACGGGCTTCTTCCCGCGAACCGGATTGATGAACAGTTCCACGCCGAACGACTTCATGTCGGGCTTCTGGGCGGTCCACAAACGCAACCCTGCCGGATCGAGCACCTCGAAATCGACGCGGCAAACATCGTGACCCTTGTTTTTGTCGCTACGGAACCAATCCAAGAAGCCTGCCTCAGCAACACCGGCGACGATCGCGAAGTAAAGAAGCACCGTTGCTGTTGCTGCTGCCCTTGAACGTTTCATTCTTGCGGATCGATCGAAGACTTCGAAGACTTAATAACGACTAAATGATCCTTTCTGTGTGGCTCGTTTTGTTCCCTCGTTATCTCCTTTTAACCTGGGCCAGTGGTGCGCACGCTCGGAGGTTATCGTCTCAACAAACAGATCGCACCGGAGAACCCGCAGGATGAACTGAATGAATGCGATCGGGGAAACAGCGCGATCACATTCACTTTTACGCACTGAGCTGAGTGGCATGAATGAGATGTGGGAGATAGAGAGAGAGAGCGCGATGAACGAGTTCTTGCTTTGTTTAGGGAAATCCTGAATCGTTTTCCCACCGAATTGCGTGTGGTGATTGCTGGTGATTCGCTTCGCTTTGTGTGTGGATCCCACGTAACATCGGAGTTATGAATGTTGCATTTTTAATATTATGCACCATTTTTCGGTTCTTCGGGCCGAAGGCTGTTTCAAAAGAGGATGTAAAAAGAATGGCTGCCAATTAGTGTTCTCCGGAGCAAATGTTTCAAGGTCTAAATGCACCACACAGGTCACCGCTTTATAGTTTTAAAGAACTAATATCGATGTGTTGTTTTAATCAGCAATAACTTGCGTCATATATTACATTCACGCTTCACTTTACTCCATTGTGTTACAATTGGTGAGAAAATTCTACTCCATTGTCCAACGCAGCTTTTTTTTTATCGAAAAACCCACCTTAGTCAGCGCAGGAGTCCCATGAAAATCCCAGCTTTTTGTGTTATCGAGTCTCCGATCCCAAGATATGGAAAGATTGTAAATACTCATTTGCTTTTATTGTCCTTCTTTATAGAACGTGATGCCAACACTGCGACAGTGTGTGAACGACAACTCGTGGCGCGTACGGTACATGGTGGCCGAGAAGCTGACCGATTTGCAGAAGGCGGTCGGCCCGGAGATCACCAAAGTTGACCTCGTGTCGGCCTTCCAGTTTCTGCTGAAGGACAGTGAGGCCGAAGTCCGCGCCTCGGCCGCCACCAAGGTGACGGAATTTTGCCTGAATCTCGACAAGGCCGCCCAAGAGCAGATCATCATGTCGTCAATCCTGCCGTGCGTGAAGGAGCTAGTGGCCGACTCGAACCAGCACGTCAAGTCGGCTCTGGCCTCCGTCATCATGGGCCTGAGTCCGATCGTTGGCCGGAACAACACGATCGAGCATCTGCTGCCACTGTTCCTGGTGCAGCTGAAGGACGAGTGGCCCGAGGTGCGCCTCAACATCATCTCGACGCTCGAGTGCATCAACGATGTGATCGGTATTCAGCAACTGTCGCAATCGCTTCTGCCGGCCATCGTCGAACTAGCCGAGGACAGCAAGTGGCGCGTCCGGTTGGCCATTATCGAGTACATGCCACTGTTGGCCGGCCAGCTGGGTCAGGAGTTCTTCAATCAGAAGCTGCGCGATCTGTGCTTCAACTGGTTGAACGATCACGTGTACGCCATTCGCGAGGCCGCCACACTGAACATGAAGAAGATCGTGCAAACGTTTGGGACGCAGTGGGCCGAGACGAATATCATCAATCAGATTTTGGTCATGTACAAAAACAGCAACTATTTGCACCGTAAGTAAAGCGCAAAATTTGGGACAATCAGATGGGAGATAATTAACCTTGGATATGATGTTTTGCCTCCTCTCAGGAATGACTTGTCTGTTTTGCATTAATGCGCTGGCCGATGTGTGCGATGCCGATATTATCGAACGGCTTTTCCTGCCGACCATCAAAGTATTATCGATCGATCCGGTGGCGAACGTGCGGTTCAATGTGGCGAAAACGCTACAGAAACTGTCCCCATTCCTCGACCAGGCTGCCATCGACGAGCACGTAAAGCCGATCCTGGAAAAGCTTAACACCGACACGGACGTTGACGTAAAGTACTTTGCATCGGAAGCGATGGTTGGCATTGCTGGTAAGTGTGTTTGATCACAGGAGGCTCCAGCAGGCAGTGTTCGCTGAACGTTTTGTTTCTTTCTTTCCATTGGTCATCGCAGCAGCCTAAGTTCATGGTTCACGGGTGATCACTAGTACCAACAGCGCAGCGCTCCCGAGAGGTATCTCTGTTCAACAGGGAAGAATTGAAGGACATGGCAAGAGAAGGGGGCTTTATAACGGCAGCACGCAGAGCTCCAACAACATCAAACACGCTCAATCCCCCATTAGTTTATTCGGTTTTCGGTTGATCCAGCATGAGGCATTGCGCGTATTGTTTGATTTTCCGTTTAAGAAAATCGCCTACTTAGAGAAGCGTTCACCCATCTCGAAGAAACCTGGTGACGAAACCTGCTGCTTCTCAGTTGTGTCTTTAATTCGTAGAAGTTTGAAGTTTGAGTTTGCAGTGGCAAAAAATCATAAATCATATAATAAGAGTTCACACGGGAGACGAGGAAATCATATCTTGTGACCGATTAAATCTTGTTCTACGGACATTTTAGGTTCGATACAACATTGGAACCCCCCTTTTTATCCCCTTTACATTATTTGGGATTGTGTACCGTATGAGTAAATGATGAGAACAATGTAAATCCTTCATGGAAGCGTTTGTTAACCTTCGCATTTGCAAAGTCAAGCCTGTTTTACACAGACGAGAGGAATGAAATACACTAAACGAACGCGCATAAAAGGAGCAGAGATCACATAACACGTTACGAAAATAAAGGAATGGCCGCATCGCTCTTCGCTCTTTTGGGTTGTTCGTTCGGCGGAAGTCTGCTAACTTCTACAAAACTTTCTTCTTAGTACCGCCTAAGTTTAATCTATACCTAAACATAAATATAAATAAAATGTATTTCTGGAGATGAGTTCTGGCGCAGAAACGGAAATGTAACTTATCGTGTAAGGATAACACAAACACAGGAAATCATCAACACCTGCGAACACAAACTCACGCCGTCGTGTAGAGGGAGAAAAGAAGGAAATAAAGAAATAATAGAAATAAACGATACAAGTTAAATCTTTTCTGGCTGTCTGTTATCTTGACTCATGCCTTTGCGACAAGGAGTTAGGCTTAACCAAGCGTTAATCCGAAAAATCGTGCGCGTTAACGCCTAAGCGGCTCACCGGTCATCGGCTAGCCGGCGTCATCAAACATTCAACCACAACGTCCACCACTATCTTCGATATCATAACAGCATACTAAACGCAAAGTCAGCTGATTTGTCGTGTTTGTGAACATTTCTTGGTGGTAGAGTCAGGCTGTGCGTCTAATTTTAAATCATTTCATCTGTTTTTCCCTGCAACGATCGTTTCTCCGCCCGCATCGTGGGATCAAAGTTCGATCGTGCCGAATGATCGCTACCGAGCGACAGCAGCGCGAATTACACACTACGTTCAGTGTATCGCAATAGACCGCTTTCATGGACACACGGTGTTCACATTCTCCGCGATTGTTTATACCGTGTCTAAGTATTTGTCCAGCAAAGCGGCAAACTGATAACAAATGGTTCGTGGAGCTCACCCCTGGCCCCTGTGACTGTTAGGCGGATAGTAAAACAGTGCTCGCGTTTTTGGTACCAATTCCTCATGTTAGTCGAATTCCAACCAAAGAGACCGGCAGGTGTGCGCGAAGTGATCGTGGATCGAGAGACAGGAACAGGATCAGCATGAACAAATTGTTGGTGGTATTTTCCGGACTGGTGATAGCTGTCGGTGAGTGCATTTTTAGCTCTTTCTAGTTGAATTCTGTTTACGAAAGCGTGTTTTACATTACGGTTTATTGGTAAAGTTAAATTACTCAGTGGGTGACAAAGAATCAACGGTGTATGTTCCGCTCGTTCGTGAGCACGAGCCATTATCCTAATTTAATGTACTGTAATGAATCGTTCGTTTAAAATGGGCAATGAGACCCATTCGGTAATGATGGGCAGTAGATAATTCGGGCGTTTACTGCTGTTATCTTACGCTGTGGCGGTAATGATGTACGCATTTTAAAAACATTCGATTAAGATTATCACATTTAGACGGATTATTGAAACAAAACGGTAAAAACGAGAATGGTTTACCAAAAACATTAGACTTACAAATTCTTTTATCATTATTTTTCCCAGTTGTATGTAAAATTCAACAAACAGTTTCGAAAAACCGCTTAAATTCGCCTCACGTGCCGGTTTCCCAAAAAGCCGGTTCTGCGGTGTAGCGATCGATCGTGGCGATCGGCGTGTTAGTCGTTCGTGGAACTTCAAACTGATCGCACGTTCTGGTGTACGTTACCTCGTTTGTTTCCTTTTGGTGGGTGGGCCGCGATCACCAAATTTGCATAGTTATTCGCTACATTTTGTCATTGAGAAGTGTTGAAGATCGCGTGTGTGCGAGAGTTTGTTGCCTTTAGAATTCGCAAGAAGATGCTCACGTGGCACAGCGGCAAAAGCTTAGCCGCTTGCCGATGACGATGCAGTTTGCTTTCGCTGTTACCCTCGTCGGTGATTAAGATGGATTCGTGATCGAAGCATCACGATGGACAGCATTTTGAGACGCGGGCCAATATTGACCGTGAATGTGAGAAACAAACTCGTCTTGCGTCGTTCGTTGAGCCGCGTGGCCGGGGTGTGATTGTGTGCGCGTCCCTGTTTAACATGCGTCAGCAAACACTGCCGTTGTTGACCGAACCGAAACATTGTTGACGATTTGGGCAAAGGATTGGCATTAGTTCACACAATTATTTAAAATTTCAAATTTTATTTATTGACTCATCACGGCGGCGAGTGACTCGTCGAAATCGTCGAGTTTACAGTGCTTTAATTGATTTATCCGATGTTATTGATTTACTGTCTGCGACGGTCGATCAACAGTTGTTTTTTTTTTCATTCAAATCCACTGAAGCGCCGTGCGCCAAAGTGCAAATAACCGGAATGAATTGGAATGCCCTTCGTAGTTCTTAATCGTTGCGCAATTCCTTACCTATTTGAACTTTAACCAGCCGACACCGCCTTATTAAACTTTTGCCTATATTCAAGCACCCGTTCGTGTTGCTCGTGGTGGCCAAATACCACAAACCTGCGTCCTTGTGTTTTTGAGTGTTACAAAATGAGCACTCGTTAGAAGCGACCACCCCTTTTTCCGATGGAACAGGCAACTGGTTCTTGCTAACCCCTCCGAGTGCACCGAGACATGCACCGATCGGAGCGCTCAAAACCCACAGCCGGCCACGCCAAAACCGACGGCGAATGAAGTTGTGGCTCATAAACGAAAAGAAATAATTCATCAATCCGCGCCACGATACTTATGAGCAATCGCGATCGGCTCCTTCAGCAAACGGAATGTACCGCTCAACGTTGACCAAATTGTCTTCGCTCTGCACCGACCGGTTTTAAGGCTGCGCCTTTACACTTGGAGTTGGCCAACCCGTTTGACCGTGGTAGCCGGGCACCGTGGAAGCTTCTGTTTGGCGTGGAAAATAAGCCATCCTTCGGCGAGGCGTGTTCGGCTGGCAAAAACTTCGAAAGTGGTTTTCCCGCCTCACAGTTTTCGCGACCCCTCGGTCGAGCCGCAAGTACTGGAGGCCACCGGTTGAACTGCTGTACTAATGGCCTGGGGTTCAAATCGAAAAGGATCGGAAAGAGCCTAGGAATGTCATCTAACGCGACGCGACGGCAGCTATTCTTTGGTTTGGTTTTGTCGGCTCGTCAACGAAGACTAATGGCAACAGGTGGTCGGCATCGGAAGGACTCATTAGGAGACTAGACTCATTGGTGGTGTCTCAACTTGTCTTGTGTTGCTCACGCCGCATTAGGAAGTGCAAAGTCGTTAATTAAAAGAGTGGATTTCCATTTCTCAGCAAACGGGCCCATTTCCTCGTTTGAATGTTTAATTCATTCAATCTCGACTCCGTTGCGCACAGTCTGAGAATTAAAAATTCTATTTCTCCTCTGTACTTCCTGTTGGTTCACTCAAAAGTCGGTAGTGCTCGGGCGGGAAAATGTCACCGTAGTGTAACGGTATAAAGTCGGCTGGCCATAAATTCGCAATCCATGTACAATTTTGAAATAAGCTTACCGCTCCAAAGCAAGAGGTACGGCAAGGTCACCATGCATGCAAAGTGGTGGTGGCGTTTCTCTATCTCTCTCTCTGCACGATGATGGCAGGCGAGCTTTTCCTGATTGCCACCTGCCCACAATCTGATGAACGATGGTCTTGCCGTGGTCATAAATCGAAACCAATTGCATGACTCGTCTTTCAGCTTCGAACGACGAACAGCCAGCAAGCTCATTTGCTCAGCCACAGGTTGATCTGCCGTGGAGCCATCAAGTGTGACCGTTTAGTCACATCGAGTCGGTTAACTACCATCGAGTATCGCCTTCCTGCTTCATGCTGCGAAAAAGAGCAAGCACAGGTTGCTGCAGTTTATTGCATTTGTAGCAACACCCAACATCGATCCCCCGTGGGGTTACCATTCGTCACAACGGAGCCGCCATTCCAACGGCGAAGGTTAGCCGGATCTTAATTTAATCTTCACTTACTCACTCACTACAATATTCCTATTTTAACGGCGTTCCGAAAAAATAGTAGCAAGTAGTGGCACGCGAGGTCTTCATGCTCAACATCATCGCCGTCTACTAAATGTATCTGAAAGCAACATCAAAGCTACCTGTGCCGTGTGCTGCGTCTGTGAGAAAAAACGGAGAACGCCTCAAGGGTTTCCAGTTTTTCTCCACCAAGCGCCAACTCTTTCCGCGGCCCCGACGCGGGAGCTCGGATTGCTCGGCCACAGTCGTCGGGTAGCGTTTGAAGTGAACGGGTGGGCAGAGTGCCGCGAAAACAGATCCACGGTTCTTTCTTGCTTTGCGCCACTTGCTACAATTCGCCGTCGGATCGGATTACGCAAGCGTGGAGTGTGCAGTGAACTGGAGCTGGACCGTTGCCGTTGCCCCCACGATTGAAGGCCGGGTGATTACTGAAATTGAAGCATAAAGGGCGCAAAAGGGCGCAAAAGGGCCGGTCCCTAGGGGTCTGTGTATGTGAGTGTGTGCGTTCTGATTGAAGGGTTCGAGGCCACGAGGCCGGGAGAACCCGTTGCATATCGGAGCTAAAAATATCGCGACGCTAAAGTGTACTTCCGCGCACGCCACGGTTGTGGCTTACATATTCTCGCCAATCTGTTCACAGAGCGGTGGTCGGTTGTTATTTGTACAGCTCGCGCACTGGTACAGCATTCGGCTGTGCAAACAATCGACGATAAGACCTTAAAATGTGCAGTTTACTTACGCAGCTGCTGGTTCGTTTCGTAGTTTGAACATTTTAGTGAAGTGAAACTCTCGCCTTTGGTGATTTTATTCCTTTCTTAACACGCGCAGCTTCAAACCCCCTGGGATCAGCTAGACCATGAAAAGTTTAAAAAATCCAAGTAAGTCGTGATTTCTCTTGCCACAGTGTTTCAGTTGCTCCGTTGCTCCGTTGCGTATCGTATAAATAACAAAGTGACCATAAAACAATCCTAACTCGTCGAGCGGAAATTTTGTCTCGTCCGCCGGTGCTTCCCGGTCATCTTCCGGTGTCTTAACGAACTTTCCTAGTTGTGACCAGTTTTTCTTACTTTCTCTTTCGCGGACGGCACACCGGTTCAGGTTAATGGAATGACGAAAACTTCCATCCACACTTTGGCATCGAGACACATCGTGTCGTGGTCCGACATGAATTGGTTCCGCAAAGATTAGCCATGCCGTCCGAAACCGGTTCCGAGCGACCGCGTTTACAGTAACATTTTAGCATAAACTTGAACTTGGCGAAGTGACGTGTTGGTCAAAAACGGTGGACGCCACAGAATAGCTTGTTTGAGCCATTCCCACGCTTCCGAAGGCTATGGACACCGGAACCATAATTATGACCGAAACAAAAAATACAAACATCTTTTAGAGAGACTCATCCGAGCGGAGTGATTAGATGACCGTAGGGTCACGAAGCCTGCTGGTGTCTTCTCAGCGTGTATATTATGTTATCACATCAACAACCGGCCGATAAGCGGAACAGCGGCCCTGGAGACTGATAAAAGTCAGTCATGGACTCGGTGCTACGCTTCAATCGCCGTCATCGCATTACGACTCTTCCGCGTATCGCGGTCAGCTTCACACCCTATATCGTGACCATTTCTAGTAGCTCGACCAGCGATTAACTTCATGCTAATCGATCGCAAGCCACAATCAAGCCGTCGCTCCGCAACATTGATCAATCTCCATACGGAGATTAGTTCGATTATAGTGATTAGTTCGGATGATGATTGGTTGTTGACGACAAAAGCACTGCTGTGCTGTGACCAACCAGCCGAGGTTGTTCAGCTTCCAGTCCTTTTCTCAGAAGCAAGATAACAGTGTTCTCAAAGATCTTGTTTTCTTGACTCTCGTTTGATCAACTTCGGGAGCACACGTCGATATGTCAGGGACCACCAATCAAGTTCAATCAATTCGTCGCGCAGTACGTTTATTAACGCCATTTTGCTGATTTCTTTTCCCATTCTGATAGGAGTATGGGTCGGAATGAAGCCCGTCCGGGCACATCTGGATACGGCCAAATTCATGTTCTTCTTCGGGTGAGCCACTGACCACTATTTCTGGCTGGTTCGCAAAACGTACTCTAACTTTTCAACTCATCTCTCGATGCAGGCCAAAATTCGAGGATCACGAAACGTTCGGCCTGGACAAGGCGGAAGACATCGTGCAGCACAGCCGGTTCGATAAGGGCAAGAAAACGGTCATGTACTTCCACGGCTACATCGAATCGCCGGAGGTGGAAAGTGTCCACGTGATTGCCGATGCGTACCTGAAGCGGGGCGACCAAAACATCATTATTCTCGACTGGGCCTCGCTCGCAGATGGCAACTATTTGCTCGAGGCGGTCCCCAACTGCAAGAAGGTTAGTGGCGACACCGTTCGATGCCGATACCCGATAATCCCCCCCGCAAGTGTATTAATCCAATACTTGCCCATTACAACGCACAGCTAGGAAGCTATCTCGGAGCGGTAGTGCTGAGGATGGCCGCCGCTGGACTGGATGTAAACAAGCTGCACCTCGTCGGTCACTCACTCGGCGGTCAGCTGGCCGGATACATTGGGCGCACTGTGATAACGCAATCCGATAAGAAGCTCAAGCTGGACAGGTAGTAATCCGGTGGCGCCCGTCGCACGGGAAACTTTCTGTTCACTAATCGTGATCCCCTCCTCGTAGAATTTCGGCACTGGATCCCGCGTTCCCACCGTTCTACCCGGGCATACTGGCCACGGCCCTCAGCTCCAAGGACGCCAACTTTGTCGATGTCATTCACACCGACGCCTGGCTCTACGGTGCCCCGGTCAGCACGGGGACGGCCGACTTTTGGCCCAACAATGGCAAAACACTGCAACCGGGGTGCCCCAAGCGGAACTACAAACTGCTAACGGACAACGGTATGTCGGGTGGACCAGCCTTCCAGAACAGAAGCGCCAGGTTCATGCCAAGGACTAGTTTTGTGCATTTGTGAACGCTGCTTGATTTGTTTTTTGTTTTGTCCTTTTTTTGTTTCGTATTTTGTTGTGTTATGTACCTCCGCTTGAATGACCCATCCTGCACGGTCCCCCCGGTTCCAACCCACATCCAGCCTTCCGGCAGAACTCATCCGAAGGTCCTCTTTTTCTTAACACATTAGTAGAAAATTTTATTTTTTTCTAGAATTGGCATATTGGTTTTACATGTTGTGCTCGTTTGATACTAACCGTCCGGTTTTACCGTTCGTTTGTGATTCAGATCTCTGCAGTCACCGACGATCCTGGTGGTTTTGGGCGGAGAGCGTGGCCGAAAGCAACGTCCCTTCGTTCCACTCGGTTCGGTGTAAGTCGTGGGATGACTTTAAGGACGGCAAGGTGGACCGTGCGGCCCCGATAGTGCACATGGGAATCGATTGTAGCTACGAGTAAGTACTGCGCGACCTGTATTTTGCCGAGCCCCGAGCCATTGTAATTCCTTTTGTTTTTTCCCTGTCCAGGGCCAAGGGCGATTATTATCTGCAGACCAACGGCGCTCCACCGTACTCGAAAGGTGTGACGGGCTCGAAGTACGAATAACGATGGCGGTGCTGTTGTAGATTAAGTGTGAAAGTTACCCGTGTACAAAATGGATTTAGTAAAACGTATCGGCACCCATTTCATAGTACCTTTGCCACCAAAAATTGTCATCCTTGTCCTTTTTATTGTAGAAGTGAATTGGAAAGAAAACGAAGCACTACTCCAAAAAGTGGATTTGTATTGGATTTTTACATAAATAATATGTTTTTAAAACGATCTGGTAAGTTTTGAAACTCTCCCGATCATGAGTAGTCGAATTGCATACCTCTAGGCGCACCAGCCCCGTTTATGTCACAATCGCAAACGTTGCGTTCAAATGATCAAATCTTTTGCCGCTTTTCACGATCGATCGTCTGGTTCCCGAGCGCTTCCGAGATCGATCTCCTGCTGCGACAGATTACATCATTGTTGACACAAATACCGCTCCGTGGTTCTGCCCTACAAAATTGGCCATCACCAACAATCGCCAGCGAATGCATAACACCATCTAGCGAATGACAAGACGCAATCGATTCCCGGAACGCACGCTTCTCCCTGAACGAGGATAGTAGGAGCTTTTCCTTTTTCTTGCCCCAGAAAAACCGCCTACCACCCCAAGGGACGGCGGTGCATCGGGCGCGTCCCACAGGAGAATCTGGACGATCCGGTTTTCTCGCCACTCGCGCGTCCCGTCGCGGACAGAAACGGGATAAAAACAGACTCCATTTCCAACACACAAAGCGTGGTTTCACAGGTGGTGTGACCCCGGTGACCGGTTTCGCACTCGATCGGGTTTGGAAGAAGGCTTCTGTCGGGGACCACTTTGTGTTGCAACACTCGGTGCTGGTTGTTGGACAAACATGCCGTTCGTATGCCGCGATCTGCCAGAAATCCGTGTCGGAAGTGTGGCGTGATAATTGCGATCAAGGAAGCTCGTCCCCCCGATAGTGAAACGGTACATCAAACAGTCTCTCTCCCAACGCTCATCCGGTCCGGCCCCCGGATTTCCACGCCAAACAATCCACTGCATCCAGCGTGCATCTGCAATCTTTCTGCGTCCGGAAGCGTGGAACGGTGAGAAAAGCGACCGCACTCGGGTGGCGCGCGATTCGCTTGAAGCTCACTCGTCGGCTCACTCGCCAGCTCGCTCGCGATCGGTTCGCGGCTGATCGAGGAAAATGCGAAAATGTATTCCTGCCGCAGCGCTCGTCGGGTTCGGATCGGGAAGCGCCAGCTTGGTGCCGAGCGAGTAGTGTACCGAGTTTTTATAACTTTTTTAACTCAATTTACGCCAATCGTTCCACTTCGCCTGGCAGCGATTGAACTAGTGTTGTGTGTGTCCTTCGCGGCTCATTTAATTTTTAAATGTAACCGTTTCCGGCCCGGGGCGCGTTGTGTAACGTCGGTGAAATGGGAGAATAATTGAAATATCGTTAGTTACAAGGCGCGTTAACAAGTGGGGCCCGATCAAAGCTATAAAGAGTGGTTCGCAACGGTTCTTTCGGATTCTGTACGATCACCATCCGCACGCCCGTCAGTTCTGTGTTTTAGTTGGGACGAAGCGGGCCCAAGATGGACTTCCGAATTACGTGAACCACCGGGCAGTCATTTTCCCATATCGCGCGCCCGTGGACCCGGTGTTTCGGTTTCGGTTGTGTGACTGCCAAAGGGGTGTAAGAGAAGCTGGGCAGAGAAGTGATTAGCAGTGAAAATAAGTGAGCCATAATGAGATTATTGCTGTGCGTGCTTACCATTCTATCGCTGCTGGCAGGTAAATTGCGCCCGTGGCAGGTTCTTCTGTCGGAGTTCCAAAATTTTCCACCCCAAAGTGTTATTATAATTCTCTCGCCCAGTCCCGGGTTTTCCCACATTAGGCGCCAACACTTCCGATCAATGCCGGCCTCAGGCCAATGGTGTGCTCCACATGTGAAGTTGTTCGTGTTAATTAAAATAAGTTTTATACTATGCTTTGCGCCCTGTCCCTCGGTTCGAAGGGATCGGTGCCATTTTCCAGGGCGGAGTGTTGGACCTGAACTTCTTTCGCTGCATGTGGAAAAAGAACTACGAGTGCCCGCACGAGGACATACGGTTTTTCCTCTACACACCGTAAGTATCGCGAGGGGATCGAGGGAAGCATTAGCACGACAAGGATTAGTAGTGGGCCGTTCGTAATGGCCCCCGGGTGACGCCATAATTTGGCGGACTCGCCTCAATTTCGCGCCACCGCCAAGAAGTGGGAAATGAAAAAGGTTTCGGTCGAGCAAGTCGCTTGTTCGGCATCGCTTTTATTTGTTTATTGGATTTTACAGCCCCACATCTGGCTAATTGTTTCTTTCGTGGGGTTCGGTAAACGTAACACCGTGAAGAATCGGGTTTTTGGGGGTTGCCAGCAAGATGGATAACTGCGGTGCTCGTCTAAGTGATATTATTGAGACCGTTAGCCGGCCAGTCGGTCTGTAATTGTTCACGTATTGTGCCGTGGGCATAGTTTATGGTCCCTGTTTCCCACCCAGACTGGCTGCAACGGAACTCTAACGGCTGAAGAGGAAGACTACGAATCAAATTCTAGGATAAGGGAAGTGCTTCAAGTAACCCACTTCCACTTGTCCAGGAAATGACGATGACGGAGACCCATGGTTGGAGCTTGTCCAATCGCGTAGACACCCATTTCGCCTACGATCGCTCCCTCAGTGTGCGGAGGCCAAACGGACGCTCAAGTGCAAGTGCAAGGCGAAGAATGCAACCTACACCTGGGGCAATCAAAATCCTGTTTCGTCGTACCGTCGATTGGCCGTTTTGCATTGCACAAGTTGCACAACTCCATTCCGTGGACGGGCTAAGCTTCTCAAACGATTCACACGCCGGTGGTTGTCCGCAATGAGAGTGAAGGACGAGAACTGGTCTCCGCTTTAATGGGTCACTGGGCTACGCTTAGCTTAGCCATCGTCGTCGTCGTCGGCGGCAGGAAAAGAAAGGGACCTCACCAGTGGCATGGAAAGGGACCAGCGAGAATTTTATTTCCAAACGGTTAATGAGAAGCTGTGACCCACAACCGAACGCTTTCAGGGTTAATTTCACTTTCTACGCGCCCTCAGACAGGATGAACGGATCCCTTTCGGGTCCCTGGCGGGCAGAAAGCTACTCGCACGCACCCCTTCAGTGAGAGTGGAAATTCATTATCATAAGCTTCCTTACCATTATCATAGCTACGGCATCCTGTCCTGGGTCCGGCCAGCGTCCGTGCATTAGACACGGTGATGGCTGAGCTTGGTGGGAGATCGATTATTTTAATGAGCGCCCCTATCATCATCCGTGATGGCCGTTAATCATGACTGACTGAGTACACGTTGGTTGAAGCTGGACCAGAGTTTCCGATTTAAAAGGTAAACTCACTGGCAGACTGAGTCCGTTTCCTTTGCTAAATTATGATCATTACTCAAAACTCATCGACGGATCAAGCCGCTCATCTTTGGGGGGCCGGTTTCGTGACCCCGTTCTGGTGCGTCCGCCCCCGATTCTGGAGCCGATTCCGTTCGTAATGGGTACGTTAAAGAGAGGCTGAAAGCTTCGTTTTATTCTCCACTAAACCTCCTCCTTATTCCGTTAACTGTACCGATTATTTGGCAATGAAAACCACGATCAGTTTTTTTTCTCTATCAGTTTCTCTGTGAATCACTGGCTGGCAAAGAAAAGGTCAATTAAAGGATGAGCAGGGTGCACCGAAAAGCGGGTACGATCACCCCCGTGCAAAGTGACAGTTTGGTAAGCGTGGGATCAAAAGGCTAAGAAAACATGTACCGGTGTCTGCAAATACACGCGATCATGCAATGATCCTCCTGTTGCTTGCGCTTGGTGTTGCTGGTGTTCCCCGATTGTTTGTGCCGTGGCGGGTTCATAAGACACCGTAGTGCCATTTAAGTACATTGCACGCGAATCGTGATTCCTACCGCCGGATGCTAAAGTGTCTCTCTGTTTCTAGCCACGGTCGATCAGGCGGAACGCAAGAAGAAAGCGCCATTGCGAGCGCGTCGCGACCCGACGCGGGTTCGCTGCTTACCGATGCATTGCAGTCTCCGGCCGGTAAATCGTTTGAAGCAAGCACGATCATCCGCCGTAAACTATGACATGTGATGTGAGCCGCGATGCACACTTTTTTCCCCCGATTTCTGCCAATTTATGGAGAAAGCCCGGTAGGAAGAGTGCGAGATGGCTGCCATTCTAGTGCAATGTCTGTCCACGATCGGCTTCATTGCATTCGCATCGCGCGGTGCCGGCGTTGCATCAGCGTAATTAACCGGCCGTTTTTCCGGGAGCGCCGGGAAAGTGAAAGCATGGAATTGCGACACCTTTTCTCACCTTTTCAGGGAGGGAGCGCGGAAGTTCAGCCCCCGAGCGCCTTGTTAATGTGATCAAAATTAAGTCACACCGATTGCGATCGCCCATGTACGCTCGATCGGAATGGGTTGACCTCTATAATGCATTTTCTTTCCACTTCCATTTCTTTCCCACTGGCACATCGGTTGCCACAAAGAAAGGGAAAACTAAATCTACAAGGTGTTGGGCGAATTAATAAATGATCATTTGGCGCTAGATGATGTAATTTAATTTATGTTTGTGTGCAAGTTAGACGCTTCCTTCCTGTTTGATGCAGCGAACAAAGAGCCAACATGTTTAGTCACCCTAATTTGGCGCACGCATCGTGTTTGTTTTCGTTTGCAATTCATAATCTGTGTCTGATCTCATCCGGTGCGCCTGCAGGAAGAGAAGCTCCCACACGGGGCCGATCGATCCACTCATTCCGGTGGTGTTAACAACAATGGCCGACGCGTATGTTCGTCGCCTACATTCCGCTACCGTGAAGCATGAAATGTTTTCCCTCCCCATCGGTCCTTCCGCGAGCACACCTTTCGAGCCGTCTGCTCTCATTTACATACGGGCCCCACGCGGGCAAACACCTTCTCATTGTGAAGATGTTCTGCTCCGGAGCTTCCACTAATGGCCCCGCCAACCGGAACCACTGTTTTTCCGACCAATTTTCCCATCGCTGCGTGCGACAATAATTCGATAAAACATAAATTGGAACCAGGACTAGCCCCGATAACAGCGCTAATGTGTCTTTCGTTTACACCCCGATTCCCGCTTCCGGCAGAACGTTTCGCAAGGGCAAAGTGATCGACATGAACAATCCGAATTCGATCTTCAAGGCGGGCTTCATGACGAACCAGCAGACGGCGATCATCATTCACGGTTTCAACGGCACGCAGACCAGTCGACACATAATGTTCCTGAAAGACGGTACGGCACGTGCCGCCCCCAAGCGGCAGCTTTCGGAAGCTCTCTATCGCGCGCCGGAAAGCTCCAACTCAAGCCGGCTTCAAATTTGATGCGCTTTCTGTGTTTCGTTTTATGTTTATGTGGCGGCGCATCATGGCAGCGTATCTTTCGCGTAAGTTTAACGTGTTTGCCGTCGATTGGGAGGTGCTGTCCCAGTACCCGTGCTACCTCTCGTCGCTGTCCAACACCAAACTGGTGTCCCAGTGCACGGCTCAGCTCTACTCGTTCCTTACGTTCGCCGGATGTACGAGCAAACAGATCACCTGCGTGGGCCATTCCCTCGGGGCTCACATTTGTGGCATGATGAGCAACCATTTGACCAAGAAGCAGTACAAAATAATAGGTAAGTCCCTTGCGAATATCCCTTCCAGAGAGAGGCACGACTGAAAGGCCGTTTAACGACAGGATTGGATCCTGCGCGGCCGCTGATAGAAAAGCACGCATCGACCAAGTTCCGGCTGACGCGAGATGACGCCCGATCGGTGCAGATCATCCACACCAATGCCGGTCTGCTGGGGCAGAGTGCCTTCACGGGACGGGTGGACTTTTGCATCAACGGTGGCCAGGTGCAGCCGTACTGCGAGGGTGACAGGATAAGTATGGCCACTCCCGCTGTTCCTAGCGATCGTTTTCCCGTTCGTTAACCGCTTCCAATCCTTTCAGAACAAGCGCGATGTAGTCACTTCCTGAGCGTGTGCTATCTGGCCAACGCGATCCTGGCCGCACGGCCAATGCGCGCAGTACGCTGCCCGTCGGGATGCGTGCCAGATAATCGGATACCTTTCGTTAAGGTGAAACAACGGGTGCGACTGAAATGGGTCCGAGTGGGACAGGATACGCCGGGAAAGTAAGAACCCTAAGCCCTTGGGACGGAGCAGAAACACGATTGCTTTTATCTCGTTCTTTTTTTACAGTGTAACCGGAGGATACTGTGTTCAAATGGAGCAGAACATGAACTGTCCGTTCAACTAATGACTGAGTGAGGTTCGGTATCGAAAGAACGCGCGCCCGCATTTGGTTCTACAAATACCAGTATTAGGAGGCCGACAATGGGGTCGTGTAATAAAAGCATGTTTCGAGCGAGTGTACAGCATCGACTCTGTCTTCGAGTTCTTTCCTCGGGATCCGATTCGGCAAGTGGGCCACACTAGAAAGTTTCAGCACACCCCCCGTAATGGGTAGAACAAAAGGGTGATTCACCGGAACACCGGAATGAACACCGCGAAGGGTTCATTTGGCCTGAAATGCGCACTTCTCTAAATGTCTAACGCAAGCGCACTTGCTGCACTCGCGCACCCCGACCGTCTATTATGTTGGCTTCAAACGGTGGCTTCCAACGACGTGCCTGGAATAGCGAAAAAGCAACGGGAAGGTGTTAACATCATTTTGACATTTTGCTGAGTTTCTTTTCCAGCGCTAGGGTTTCTTTATTACTTTGGGTTCGGAAGGCGTTGCGCAGGAAATCCATTACTGAAGGGTGGTTCGGGGAGGTTTCCGCAATGTCCCTTACAATGATGTCATTTATGCTAAAAGCGCTGGTCAGTTCAACGCACTAGAGTCGCTTAGTGATCGTTATTCTTCGTTATCTGCAAAACTATTTTGAATATTTCGACGATCGATGCCACTGATCGTTTCCTGTGTTCTTGAATATTAATTTATTGGAACAGCCAAGAACAGACTAAAGTGATGCATTCGTCATCAATCATAATGAGCCGCCATTCCTCGAATCGCGGTGATCCTCATAAAGGGGGGCAAAATGTCTCCTCGAGCTAACAGAAAAAACCAGCGCTCATTCTAACACCGCCCTTTACACGGCGATTAACGCGGTCGTCCGGTCCGACAGCCAATCGCAACAAATTATGTTGCCGTCCCCAAATGAACGTCTCACTCGGAGGGCTGTTCGAGGTTCATTCCAACGGAAACGATGCCGCGCGAAACGTTGGCTGGCTGGCTTGCGGCTAAGGTCTGCACGGCCCCCCGGCACCAGGGGGTGGCCAGTAACGTGGGGGAAGTGAAAAACCTGCAGACCGACGCGACGAGCGCACGTTCGAATGGACAGCCGGAGTTGGAGCTCGAGCTCGATCGCTCGCTGTCAGTCAGTCAGTTGGCGAGCCTTGGATCGTCCGGGGGCCCATCGTCTCAGTTGTCTGTGCCCAAAGTCCCACCGTGTTGCCCAAACAGGATGGTGCTGTTGCTAAAGGTCGTCCTCAGCTCGATGCTGATCAGCGGTGGTGTTATGATTTGTAAGTGTCGCTATCCATCCCCTCCAACCGAAAAACCATCCATCCCATCTCCATCGTGGGGCCATCGAAACATAGCAAGAAGAGCCACTAGATTGAGCTAAATTTGAATAAAAGTGACCAAGTGCGATCGACCAAGGCAAAAGTGGCAAGGAGTAACGAAGTTCGCGTAAAGAGCATTCGCGATCCGGGCCACGCTTCCGAATTCAGTGCGTGCCGGACCACATACCACCGCCAGACAGGAACACCATCGAAACGAAACCCGAACGAAACGAATCATATGGCTTGTTCCTGGCCAGGGAAGTCGATCACCTGCACGGTAACTAACTGCCCACGACTACTACACTAGTACTCGCACGCACAACTACACAGCACCAGCCGGGGCCGGAAAAGCGTCGCCGGCCCGGCTCTGTATGTGTGCTCGGTTCGTGCTCGTCTATTGCTTTCCGTTTTCACGATCGCGATCTAACTAACGGACACGGTACGATGCCTCCGAGCTCTGTCCTATCTCTCTTTTTCTGTGTTCTGTGTGTGCTCTTTGTACTGACCTCTACTCTCTAACATGTTAGCACTCGGCGTTCGCAGGGTACTTCTTGGTAGTTCTTTTCGGCAAAAAACAACCTTACGGCTCGATCACCTTCGCAAGTTCTTTCTATGTTTAAAGCATTCGATCACCGATCACTCACCCTTTCGAGCATCGCGCGCCAGCACGCTTCGCATTTTCTCCGTTTCCTTTTGTTCCTTCCGACCCGAAAGCATATGATTCGATCTCGGTTTTCCGTCTTTCTGTGGCGCACGGAAAACAAACGCCTTGCCGCTACGCGCATGATACGAAAACGCACACAAAACAAACCCACCAACCGCAAGACCAATTTATAGACGCCCAGGCGCAGCATCTACTGGCGCAGGCGCTCTTCCTCGGCGACCCGGACTCGTACAACAGCACGCGCGAGGACTGCGTGTGGAAGCGGGGCAACGGCCAGGATCAGGTCTGCCCGGACCAGGACATCCAGATCTTCCTCTACACGTCCGGCATCGCGAAGGACAAATTCAAGGTACGGTACCGTGCGGTGCGGTGGTCAGCTCCATACCCTCTCAAAAGCCCATGGCCTCGCTCTCATACCGGGCGGCCCGTGTTTGCTCGTGCAGATCGCGCGCGTTTCGCCCGCAACCTACTTGCAGTTGGCCTGGCTTGGCGCACTCGACGCCTCGCCACAGCACGCGACTCGTTTTTGAACGTCAAGGTTGGCTTCAACGATTGCGTCCTAATGCGCCGGAGCTGCAACCTGCTGCAGTCCGCTGTGCAGCGCGTCGCATTTGGCGGTGGCCAAAGCAGGTTTGACCATTAACCGCATAACTACATCGCATCGCGGCCACTGTCCAGCTCGAATCAAGACCGCACATTATGAACTCGATACATAATCGTATGTGGCCTCGGGCAACATAAGGGCCGCATCGCGTGAAAGGTCGCAAGAGGGGCCAACCAACGGGCACCAAACACGATGCGTTTGAAGTTCATTATCATCCCCATCATGACGGGTTCCTTACGATGGTTGTTTGTTTAAATTTCAACTAATAATTAGACAATAGGACGCGAATCTTTGGCTTCGGACCCAACTTCGCGCCCCACTAATTAGTGTCGCTGGTCCGTTAGCGATCGCGAAGGAATCACCCTCCATAATTGCTAATCGTCATGCAGGGCGGCGATCGCAGACACGCGACAGGCGTGTAGCTCGGCACGAGCTGCATTCTTAATCAGGCACCTCCGTAGACGGGGGGGGTACGGTGCAACCGGAAACTCGGCTTCGGAAGTGCACCCTTCCTCGTGCCCTCCACTCTTAGAGGTAGAGGAGCTTGCTGCTGCAGAGTAACGGACCAAATTTAATATTCAAATACAGCACGGCCCGAGTCGAGCCGCGCGGCGCGTTACCTTCACCACCGGCCCGAACAACCAGTTTGTTAACCTCAATTGTTGTTAACCGCAAAACAGTGTTCGAACGCCACGTGGCCCTGATCGTGGCCGGGAGAAGATTAACCGGCGCCGCCGACGACGGCGTTATCGACGCACCTTTGACACAGTTCTAGATCGTTGCCACTCTCTCTCTCTCTCCACACTCTGGCAGTTCGATCACCGGCTTCGGGACTGGTTGAACAACACCGAATGGGATCATGCGAAGGAGAACATCATTCTGATACACGGGTACGCCGGCGGAGATGACACGCTACCGATTGTGGTTCTACGCGATGGTATGTGGTGCGCGAAATGTTCTCCACACCGATCGAAAGTGATCTCTTGATCCCGTTTTTTTTTCGGGCAGCCTACATAAACCACGGGGGCTACAATGTGTTTCTCGTCGACTGGGGGGCCCTCTGCCAGCCGCCGTGCTACGTGGCCGCCGTCTACAACATCCGCCCGGTGGCGACCTGTCTTGCGCAGAGCCTGATGCAGCTGCGTGATCTGGGGCTGCCAGTGGAACGGACAACGTGCGTTGGTCACTCGCTCGGGGCACACATCTGTGGGCTGATGGCCAACTATCTCAACTTCCGAATGGAGCGAATCATCGGTCAGTTCGAACTCCGCAAGCAATCCGATCGTAAACTGACTGTAACTTCCACTCTCCGACTTTCCGTAGCTCTCGATCCCGCCAGGCCACTGATTAAGCCGGGTGGAGTGAACCGGCTGGACCAAGGGGATGCCAAGTACGTACAGGTGATACACACCAACGCTGGCCACTATGGTGAAGGAGGTCGTGTGGGGCACATCGATTTCTGCGTTAATGGCGGCCGGCGGCAACCGTACTGTGGAAACAGCACCAGTAAGTGCGGGAGTCATAGTAACCAACATGGTGTCAGAGGACAGTCATAGAAAGCATCGTCTTTTTGACGTCTCTTTTTAGACATTAATCTGTGCAGCCACATCTGGGCCATCTGCTACCTCGCGCAGTCACTGTACGAAGGACACGAACCGATGGCGGAACCGTGCAGCCGTCGGTGTCCCTCGAATGCCGTCCTGTCCGGGCTGCGAGAAGGCCGCCGTCGAAGGTTCGGCTATGCGATGGGCTACGCCATTCCGATGGGCCTGAAAACACCACCAAAGTAAGCGACGGACGTGTCGGAGCCTTCGTTGGTTCTTAACCTCACTAAAAGATAGCGAAATACGATCCATCAGCCTAGAGACACTTACAGTTAACATTCTGACAAGTAATTTACCTAGAAATGGAAACCTAATATGCCACACATAACTTAACCACTCAGAAGACTGCATTACTTCAAGGTCCTCGATCGCAAACGATCGTCTTAAACGTAGAGATCAGTCACAGAGATCATCACTTCGTGGTGAAGTCTCGCAGATCGTGCAGGGGCACATTGGTCAAAACCATAAACAATCCCTTCAACAGCCCCTAGGCCTGAAATCGGCATCGGAATCATAATTAACCTCATTCTTTCGTTGCAGTGCCTCCGGTTCGTACTGCATCAAGGACAACTATCCTCCGTTCTGCCCATCGAACCCTGCGATGCCCGGAGATCAACGGTGCTGCATTTGAATAACTGCCACCCGATCCTGGGGCGATCATTCATCTTCGACAGCGACTTCCATCATCACCATCGATCTAATTTTAAGTAGATAAGCCACGGCTCCAGTGTTTAGATTTAATACTCACCCATCATCACCACCGTAATTAGCATCATCGACCGTCGAGATCATCATCACGCTACACGATTAAGCGTGTTCGGAAGTTCGGTAGGGTTAACGTTTGTAGAACTTTTTGTTAAATAAATTCGCGACTGGAAGCGACTGAATCAATCCCTAAAGACCCACAGGTTTGTTTACTGATTCATCTTGTGAAAAGAAATGCATGCTGGTTGCGGGCTTCCGCCGTCCTTATCTTAACAGAATAATTGTAACCTTGAAAACTAATCGCCATGATTTGGTGTACCTTGAGGATGCCGCATTTTTACTGCTGCTGCTGCTGCTACTGTCGTTCATAACAACTTACGATCGATCACTTCTCACGGGCAGGTGAGAATTACTCTCTACCGGCACGAAAGAACACGCCGCTCTCTCTCCAAACTCAACGCCCCACTCAGTTTCACAGCACAGCATATAAAACGAATTCTAGCTCGCATCTCCCAACCATTAGCCGGTGGGATCGTGTCACGGCTGGGCTCATCAGCGGAAAAACGCGCTGCACGAAGTGTGTGGGGACATTAGAACGCACCGCGAACCGGATCTGCATCCCGCCAGTTAGCCAACCAGCCAGCCTGATCTTAACCCTGTCCCTAGCTCTGGTGGCAACTCTGAAACGCCCCACCAAAAAGCCGGTCGGCGACCACGACATGGTGGGGCAGTGTTGCCAACTCTGCCGCAGTCGTCGCTAGTTCAGCCCCGCACGGGAACCACTTCGCACCACCACCTCGTAACGATTCCACAATTTGACCGTTTCAAGCTCCGGCCATAGGACTACTTAGTTTGCAGTTGGCGCGCAACAACGTCGGAGCAGACGAACCGGACAGCCCACATCGGTGGTGATCAAGTGTGAAACTGTCGTCCCTACCTTGCGAGATCGATCCCAATTATTATTGTGTAACCCCCACGGTGATCTTCGTCGCTTGGCCGCTGACAATTGCTGGCCTCAAAATGCAAAGCCCCGGCATTAGTGGAAAAGAAAGTGTCCAGTGGTTAAACGGTGGATGAGGGGACGGAAAAAAATGGGACAAACGGTGGCTAGCGTGTACGTGTAGAGGGCACCCAAAAAGGAGTGTCAAAAACTGTTCAGTTTAAGCCGATTCGTTCCGTTTGTGAAAATGTGCCATACCCTCCCGGAAACCCGGTACCGGTGTCAAGGGTCCACGAAGGTACTGTTGCTCGTCTGGCTGGCCATCACCATCGGGGTGCAGGCGCACGACTGGAAGATAGGTCCGTGCCAGGTGCAGTTCCTTGAGCCGTGCACCTCGAAAACGATCGCGTTCTATGTGTTCTCATCGGATCATCCGAACGATGGGCCGACACTGCTCGATTCGATCGATCCCCGAGTTCCTGACCACATTTTGTTGAACCACACCAACAAGCTGATCGTGCACGGGTACGGTGGAAGCATCGATTTCAACGCCACCAAAAAGATCCGCAAAGGTTCGTCCGGGCTCGCCTCCATCCAGCAGGATACGGCGTGTAATCGCATCTTTCCGTTCTGTTTCCATAAAGCCTACCTCCGGCAGCCGCACACGAACGTGTTCATCGTGGACTGGGGAAAACTCTCCCGACTGCCCTGCTATCCGACGGCCGCCTTCAACACCAAGCAGGCTGGGGAATGTACGGCCACGTTCCTGCTCGGACTGCAGGCCAACCACCCGGAGTTTAGTAGCCGCGAGCTGCACGCCATCGGCTTCAGTCTAGGAGCGCACGTTCTAAGCTTCACCAGCAACGCGCTGGAAAAGTCGATTGGTGTCCGATTCAAGCGTATCACAGGTTCGTACTCACTCCTTTCTAACCGGGCCCCCCCTTCGGGTGAGTAGTGGTTCACATTGACCAAGTGACAGTTTCATGTGCTCTGTGCCGCGTCGCGCACCAAGTGTCCCCCCGGTGCGCGCGCAAATTTTGAATTAATTTTTTACGATTCTTCCGAGCTAGATGAGTAGCTATGTCCTAATGCGCCCAAGCGGTGCTTGCATCATCAGTCGCGAGACTTTCGGAACTCGTTTTACCGGCACCGAAAAGGCAACGTTCTACCAGAACGAAGCATGTGTGCGATCGTCCCGCCCGGTTGCAGCGCCGTGATTTTCTGGTCGATTAATTTGCAACGGCGCTCGAGTCGGTCGGTCGAGGTTTCATTGGACCATTTCGCGAAGCACGTTTCGAAAATCTGATAGAAGCCAAGCCTGGATTCGATACACACTCGGTGGAAGGATATCTGTGGCGGCCTTTGGGGGTATCGGTGTATCGGGTCATCGAGTGTTCCGATCGCACCATTAGATTTGGTGAGCCACAATCTAGAGTATCGCCTATCGCCTCGTTTTCCACAAGGCCAACAATTGGTTTGATCACTTCTGCAAGTGATCAAGTCCCCGTCGGCTATGCGCGTTATGCGCGCGTAATGAGAGAGCTTTTCTCATTGACTATGCATAACATGCATTGTTTGAGGTGCGAGGCGCATCCGCTACGCTAAGCGCCGAGCTGCATCTCCCTACATGAAACATGCTGAGAATGGTGTCGTCCCAGCATGGAGTCAACCTTTCGGTTTGACCCCCCACCTGGGAAGGTAATTATGGGCATCAATAAATAAAATTATTCATGACACACAACCGTAGGGCGTCCATCGGAGAGATACCCCAAAGCCAACCTTGTAATTGGCTTTTCATCCGAGGGGCCACAATCTGCGATGATGTCCTGCGAAGATTGTTTGTTTGACGCTCCATCTCTTGTCGAAAGATCGTGTACTCTAATGTCAATGTCATAGCGGCGACGGGGATCCCATTTGGCCTGAGTCAAGTTCAAAGCCCAAGTTCACGTGGGGCGGCAAAAAAGAAAGCACACTGCCGTTTTTGCTATCATTTGCTCGAGCACGCGCGCTTCCGCAGAACGCTCGTTGAGGTCGAGGTCAAGTGGGCTAATGGCGAGCATAAGATTTGAGCGCGTATTTGTTTCTCTCCCGTGGTGTAGGTCTCGATCCGGCCCTGCCATTCTTTGCCACGGCCAGACCCCACTGGAAGCTGGACCAGGGCGATGCGGACTTTGTCGATGTGATCCACACGAATGCGGGCGTCTACGGGAAGATCGAAACGTGCGGCCATGTCGATTTCTACATGAACGGTGGCCAGAACCAGCCCGGCTGTGAGAATGATCCAAGTAAGTACCGCCGTATCCTCCACGCCGTTCGACGTGTGCTAATCGATCACACCACACGTCGTTGCAGATCAACCACTGTGCAGTCACAAGATGGCGGCCGCGTACTTTGCGGAATCGATCAACAGCAAGCATGGCTTCTGGGCAACGCGCTGCACGAGTTACTTTGCATACTTTTTCGGCTTCTGTAAGTACCGTGTCGATCAGCAGCAGCAGTCATCGATCGCCGGCGGAGATAGTCGCCGGTCGCGGAGCAGCAGCGAGGAAGCCATCACCGGTCAACCGCCGGTGGCCGCCGCCTTTGGCGAAAACAACAATGAGTTCGATAGCGATCGCATACTGATGGGCGAGCACTGTTCGGAGACGTGAGTAGCACCTCAATCATCCGCGCGCCCCGTCTGCGTTTCCGCGTTCTGCACGCGTAAATATTTCTCGACCGGACGGGACTACTTTTTGACGTCTTTAATCGAAGGCGTGTGGCGTCAGTGACCTACTCAGTGCTGGGGCTACGTTTCTCCACGACACCTCCTTCGTCGTTTTAATGGCTCTGTTTCGCTTTTCTCTCCCCCCGGGCGCAGTGTCGAAGGCGTTTACTTTGTGGCAACGAACCCAGAACCACCGTACGCGATGGGCTTCTACTAATGAGTAGAACCAGATGCACCTAGGACTCGGATGAGGACTCCGGACACCGCGAAGAGGGCGGCCAAAGTGTCCCGCGAAGCGTACCGAAACCAGCCACCGGATGTGCCGTGTGAGGCGTAATGTTTTTAATCGAAAGCATGGGATCGGAACGCGGTGGCATGACGTTGCCTCATCACTCGTCAAAACTCGCTCTAACAACAAACATAAACGATCCGAAATACGGTGCAATACGGCGGCGGCGGTGGCTACAATTCTCGGTAATGGTTTCATTACGCGCTCGCCCGCTCGCTAGGCTGACTCAGAGGATCATGACTGTGAAGTAAAGGGATAGTGCAATTATGAATTAGCAGTGATTTATCGAACTGTTTGAAGACCGGCGGTTGGTGGCGGTTTACCATCAGCACCGTTGCTCCATCGAAAGATCAGTGGTAATTTGTTGGCTCATTTGATCGCCGGGTCCGTTGAGCACGGCCTCATCTTGAGGACCTGACCTTCAACCGGCGACGCTGCAGGATAGCGCTGTGAAAGAAAATAGGCGTAAATGTTAAAGATCGGGAGCCGCGAGGCGCCCAACGCTTAAGCTGATCTTGGGTCAGCAATAAAAAGTGACAGAAAAGGGAGTGGTCGTCAAACGGTTCAAGGGCTGAAAAGCTACAAAATATTGATCACTAAAGAATAGTACTGTTTTAAGAACGTTTTATACTTAATAAAATTAACTCTGTTATGTTATTACATTTCAGTCATTCAAACAAATACTGGTGATCTCTCTCGGCGATCGGATGAAACGTGGTGTTGAGTATGCCATGAAGTAATGAGCAGGGATCGAGCACTCTTAGCGAACCACCTTGAAATGATCGTAAGCTCAGACGGACGTTTATTAGATTTGCAATAGTTTGCTACACACCCTCGGATTGGTGACCAAATGTTCACCCATCGGGGCCCATTAATCGTAACGACTCTTTTTCAACCGGTTTGTCGGGGATTCGGGCGTCACCTTAACGCACTCCGGCATCGCACCAATACAAGCTGAAGCCGGCCGCGATAAACAAAAACAACCCGCGACCCGCAATCCGCGACCCGCAATCCGCGACCCGCAACCCGTTCGCGTATCGGCTGCTTGACGTTTGCGTAAATGTTGTGGTTCGTTCTAATCGCTGGTGGTCACGAAAGATAGCACCGTGCCGTGCAATCGAAAGCAGTGGGTGAAGGGGCCAGCCACTTCCTTCTTTCACCACGGCCCCCAACGGTTTGATTCATCGACTTTCACTCCCCCAGACAGCGCTCTGTCGGCACGAGCCTCAAATGGTCAGTCGATGTAAACGGTTCGGCACCGACGGGCGCGCGCTTTTGGGGCCGATTTCCCACCGAGACCGGACCGAGTGGCGGAATTCGGACAGAAGCGCAGGAAAATCGATATCGTTGAAGGAATCACTAACGAGTCGCGCCGCGTCCCAGTAAATTTGCGTTCTGCAAAAGGGGATTTGAATATCTTGTCCCCCGCTGTGTGTATCGATTCGTGTCATAATTCGTGTCATTCGTGGTAGAAGGACTCCCTGGCGCAGTGGCCAGCTGGTCGCTGAAAACACTTTCGCGCAGACACACAATCTGAACGCGGTAAGAATATTTAAGCATTTCGGTCGGAATCCGTAGGCGGAGAAATGAACAATGGAGAAACCTGGGTCCGTCTCAACCCATTAGGCCATTAGCTTTAGTTACTTTCCAGTGTCAAGTGGTTGTGGATGCAGCCGATCGATCGTTGTGCAGTGAGAACCATTACGGTGCACCTTTTTCACCAGTGTGCATTTTGCATTACAGGTCACAGTGCACTTCTTCATCCGGTGGTTCCCCGTTATCCGGTGTGTGACTGTCTGCGAAGAAATGAAAAGGTGTGCGTGCGATCTAATACATACAGAGTGATAAGGGCAAACATAAAACCAAACAATCGTGTTATCAATTGTGTGACATAATCCTCCGGTCGCGCGATAGTTTTTTTATGAAGCTACGATAATGTTTAGCAGTATTCAGCACCTTTGCAAACCCTTTCGAGAATGCTGGAAATTAAGGGTAGTACTTTTAATAGGTAAGAATAGTTGGGGTCAACATAACGCGTTCCTCGTTGAAGTGGTCATTGTCAATGTTATCGCGGCTGAGAGGGAAGCAACAGGCATTCCTCTTCTCTACAAGCGTCAACAAGATCGCTTATCTATCTTCCCTTCGCGATAACTGAATGTGCAAACATTCTCCACCACGAGCTATTTTTGAATGCGCCTATTGCTCGTCAAGCCGATTGCATAACCAAAGGCGCTTTTCTCAAATTCGGTTTTCTAATCCCCCCGAAGTGTTGCTGCTTCCGGTCGCCGTCGTCCGTTCGGTTCCGGTTTCCGTGAAGAGGGGGCGAAGCAGTTTTACCATCGGAAACTGCGTGTGGGTCGTAGACCAGCCGTGCCCCGATGCTGACATTCGGTTCTATCTGTTCACCCGCTCCAATCCGGACGATCGGCAGTACATCCATATCGATGAGAGTTGGGAAAAGTCGAACATTAGCTCGTCGTTCTTCAACCCATCGCACCCGGTAAAGGTGATCATCCATGGCTACAATGCCGATATGTTCCTGACGCCGCTGATAAACATGAAAGGAGGTACGTGACACCTCTGGGTACAAAAAAAAAGATTCCTACTCACCGGGGACTAATTTCACTTTTCCAGAATACCTCTCACGGGGGAACTACAACCTGATTTACGTCGATTGGAGCGACATTGCGCAAGGTCCTTGTTACCCGTCGGCCGTGCACAACACACGACACGTCGGCACGTGCATTGGTCAGATGGTGAACCGGATCATCGATGCCGGCACGGATAATATCCATCTGATTGGCTTCTCGCTCGGTGCGCAGGTTACCAACTATGTGTCGATCGCAGTACGTCCGTTTCGGTTCAAACGGATCACTGGCCTAGATCCAGCGATGCCACTGTTCATTACCGCTCCACCGGACGATAAGCTGGATCCCTCGGATGCTGAGTTCGTTGACGTCATTCACACGAATGCGTTGGTGCAGGGAAAAATCGAACGATGTGGCCACGTGGATTTCTACGTCAACGGAGGTATCATGCAGCCTGGTTGTTGGAGCTCTGGGCAAAGTGAGTGTTCCTCTTCGCACCGAAGATTGCTTTGATCACCGATCACTGCTTGTTTTCAGATCCTATGGCTTGCAGTCATCATCGCGCACCGGACTACTTTGCCGAATCGATTCGCAGCCTTACAGGATTTTGGGGTTGGAGCTGTCAAAGCTACGTGTACTACCTGCTGGGGTTCTGTCCCCAGAGCAATCTGCAGGTGGTGGCTGGTGAGGACTGCCCGTCCGGGACGGAAGGAATGTTCATGGTTACCACCAACGCCGCATCGCCGTTCGCAATCGGGCGATGGTCCGGTTTCAACCTACCGCAGAAAAAGGACTCGGCTCTGCACAAACATGGCCTCAACCGAGATCCGTTCATCAGTGACATCGACCAGTGGGGAAAATTGGATGGCTCGTTCAACAACGTTGACCACTTTCCGACGCCCTACTCCCAGGATCCGAATCCAGACGACGATGACGAGTGGCCGTACTTCAATCACGTTGGCACCAAGGAGTTGACTCGGGAGCACATAAGAAAAATACTCGAACAGGACAAATCACGATACAAAGGCGAGGAACGTCCGATTATTGTAAGCACACTGGCCACCACTATCCCAACGACAGTACCGAGTGCCAACGAGGTTGACGAGGAGCGTTTCTACCTCGAGGACTTGCGACGGCGACTGCAGCAGAAAGAGGCCAGTGTCATGAACAAGTACACCATGCCAGCGTTCAACGCCAACTAAGCTCACCGCGACTATGATTTTTATTCCATGTTGGACTGATAGCACCATCAAATGGAACCGGTTTTGCGGTTCTTTAATCGGTACAAGTGGTGTAATGAATAGAAAATATAGTTCGGCACAAACTCACCGGTGTGTGCTCGCCGTTTTTAAAAGGACGAGTCCGCGTTTCGCTTTAAAGGTTTAGAGTCTTCTCAATATTATTCGTTATGAACTAGTCATAAAAAGTTTACACCAAAGTAAACCATTTCAAGTGCACCGCTGCGATATTCACGTGGCCGTACCGTGACTTTTTTTACAAACCGGACAATCCCGGACACAACGAGTGGAGATACTATTTGCAGCGTTTCGCGTAAAAACGACTGTTTACAATAATAAAGATATGGAAGGTTGCGATGTTTGCAGTGCTTCTAAGCCTAGGTTCGTAGGTTCTCTAAGTTATTTCTGCAAAAAGAATCGCCTCCAACTCAAAAGTTCAAATTTCTAAAAGAGTGCCTTATTAATAAATTTTGTGTCAAAAAAATCAATTGGGTTTTTCCTGATTTATACTGCTCTGTTTTTAATATTTCAGGTATGTGCATCGTAGCGCGAATACAAATGATTATTCCAGATTTGAAAATAATATCACTCTGCCGGTTATTAAGAAACAATCATTGCCAACCAATCGCTTTCGTGAGAGCCACCGTGCAGCATTACAATGTTCCGAATTGGTGTTCCGTAGTTTTATTGCGCCCAAAAGTACGACGGCCTTCAACGAGATTGTTCCGTGCGCTGTGCTGTCGACCTAACATAACTTCACTGGCCAACCCTCCAGCGTTAATTCGGATAAAGGTTTTAGACAAACGACCATCAACAGAGTCACAAGGCACAAATCGCGGTAAACGATCGCGGTCTCAATTTTGTTAATCACTATCGCTTTAAACGCTTTTATAAACAACCTCTACAGTGTATCTTTCAGAATTTCATCGGCTTTAATTAACGATAATGTCTGCACGTCCAATGTCCGAGCCCCGCCCCCCATCTATCTCCCCCTGCACACACCTGACCGCTAGTGATCGCGACGCGATCACTGCCGACACAATCAGTTCGTGTGCGCGATCCGTACGTTTCGACAGTATGATCGAATATATTATTCAACTGATGTGTCAATATGTATTCCTGCGGGAACTATTGAATTGTTAGTTTGACGTTGGCTAAGTGTCCCACAGATGCCCCTTCGTTCAACGTTTACATACCTTCGCTAAAATTCATGTTTCAGTGAACTGCGACATCCAACAGCTGAAGGCATTGGATGCGAACTACGGCGTCACCTGGATGTTTATGCCCGACGATAACGGAATGCCGCACATTGTGGACCTTACGCAGCCAAACGACACATATTATGGTGACCGAAAAGGAAACATGAAGAAGGATGTCACCTTCTACTACTTTCGTCAGTAAGTGCCGAAAAATTGTGGATAATTTAAGATGAGAAAAGAAACTAATCCGCTTCTTCTAATTTTACTAGACCGTCAATCGACGCGAATAATTCGTTCAAGTTCGATCCCGATGCACCACTGACGCTGTTCGAGTCGTACGATCCTAGTCTTCCAACCAAATTCATCATTCATGGGTGGTTTAATTCCATGGCTAGTCCGAGTACACAGAAAATCAAGAACAGCTACCTCAAAAATGGGGATATGAACGTATTCAGTAAGTCTTCCGAATCTCAAGTGGATGCGATCGTTAGTAAAACCAGTCTCTTTACAATGCAGTCGTAGACTGGGGACAATTGGCGGCTGATATGATGTACTATACAGCGGCCACAGCCATACGCGATGTCGGAGGGCACGTAGGAGCACTCATCGATCGGATGGTGGCAGAGCGTGGAACGAATCTGAAAGATGTGCACATCATTGGCCACAGTCTCGGTGCACACACGGCCGGATTGGCTGGAGCGGCAGTGGCTAAGGGGAAGGTCGGGCGCGTTACCGGACTTGATCCGGCCCTCCCTTGGTTTACCGATCCCATCAACCGACTCGACCCTGGCCATGCTCAGTTCGTCGATGTTATACACACCTGTGCCGGGATGATGGGCCATGACAAGAGTTTGGGCCATGCAGACTTTTGGCCGAATGGAGGTACCGCGACTCAGCCTGGATGCGCCTCACTCTTGGAGGAACTTATGGGAGCCTGTAGCCATGGACGAGCGTATGAGTATTTTGCCGAGTCCATCACTAGGCCCTTGTCATTTCTAGCTTATTCGTGTACAAACATTGTGGACTTTCACGATACCCACTGCCAATCAGATCCGGTGCCAATGGGGGAAGCTACACCATCATCTGCTCGAGGCAACTACTTTCTTGACACGAATCCGAGTCCAATGTACGGTAAAGGATTGAAGGCGCTTTCGGCTTTGATTGATTGAACACTGAAATAGTGTCCCTATGCTTATGTTTACTTTATTAATTTACTACAGTTTTATTGGGTTTAATTATTTTAAATACAACACTGCATAATGTAACGATCGATCATTATTAAGGCAGTCGGTTAGAACGTAACTGTTGAAAGAAAGTTATGGCAGGTTCTTTGGCAAGGTTTCTTAGTCTATCACGTCTGTACGGGAGATGATTGCGGTGCTCCCCATTTCCATAATGACGGCCTCTGGTCGTGGACTCAAATGCAAGGAACCCATCAACGTCGTCCAGTTCCTTCGAGGTAAATTTGTCAGCGATCGTTAGCCTTCCCAACAAGAGTGGTGTAACGGTGATGGTCGATGGTTACCTTGACTACAGAACACATTACTTTCAGATCCGATTACTCGTATCGTCATACCTCGGATCGATTGGCACTTTCACTGGGAATTCATGAGTAGCAGTATTTCAATCACGTATCCTCCAACAGGACAAACCGAAGCGGTAACCGCATATCGCTAGGGTGCAAGTACACTGTGTGCCACAAACTCGATGAAGAGCTTTTCACCAGTACACCTTCCGACCGTTCAATGTCTACTAGGTGCCATTATGTCTAGCGCAACGGCTGTTGCAGTTGCACGCTGGCACCGCGACGATTGCACATTTATCACCGTCACACCGATTTCTGTAAGCTTTTTGAGCGCACTTCTGGTAAACGTCATCTTTATCAAATTGATGGCATTAGCTCGCACTTTCGGTATGGCTTTATTTTTAAACTAAAGCCTTGACTGCTTCTCACCTATCCAAGTATGCCTGATACCACCATCAAACCGAACCGGTTTTTCGGTTCAGCGACAGTGGCGTAGAAAATAGGAAATACAATTAAGCACAAATTCATTTTATTGTGCGATTGTTTGTTTCCGTTTTTACCACAACACTATTTCGTGTTCCGCTTTAAAGGTGTACACGCAATATCAGGTTTTCTCAATATAATTCGTAAGGGGACACTTGTCGCTCGATAACCATTTTCGCCTATTTAGCTGGGTCACCCGGCTACAAAATGGTTATTCAATCACACGCCCGATTTCGAGTTCTAATTAGTTCGCTTAGAGGTCGGACGCAAAACAGGGGGCGAAGAAAACACTAGTAATAAAAAAAGCTACGGCAAAGTAAACTATTTCAAGTGCACCGACGCGATAATCGCGTAGCCGTACCGTGGCTTCTTTATAAACCGGACAATCTCGGGCACAACGGGTTCAGTTCCGATTTGTAGTGTTTCGCGTTAAAGTGGCTTTTTACATTCATAAAGATGTGGAAGGTGGTGTCGTTTGTAGTGCTTCTAAAATTAGGTCTGTACTTTATACAAATAGTATTTTCGTCTTGCCAAAAGCAAACCAGAGTGCAAATAGTAGACACACGTGCTTTCAAAACTAAATCCAGAGGTTCAAAACTGTTTTGTTTCCCGTTTTCATAATTTCCCCTTTCGGAAAAACTACAATTCTCCCTAACAGAATGAACAATATTTATTTTCCACCCAGATGAAAATAATATCACACTGTCCACTAGTTCCGTAGCAATAATTTCAGAAAAGTTATTCACTTACTGTAGAACCCAATCTGCCATGCGATGTCCCTGAGCCGGAGGGGCAGTAGTGTTATTGAGCCAAAAGTGCGACGTCCTTCAGCGAGATTGTTCCCTGTGCCTCAGTGTTGACCTACCGCGACGTCCAACCAACCACCGACGGCGTGGACCAATGTTTGGGACACCCAACCGTCAGTAAAGTGGCGCTAACCGCGATAAACGGTCTCAGTTTTGTTACCACCTACTCATTTTTTGTGAACAACCGCCACGTGATAATCATGAACTTCCTCGAGTGCCGGTTTGCGATCTCCCGTGTATGTCCTTGAACTTCACGCGGTTTTTAAGCAGACTCTACCATTCGGCCACTGTGATATGGATTTAATTAGCCTATGAGTCCTCACACCTCCTGCACATGGAGATCACGATCACGGGCACAATCAGTGCGGGTGGGCGATGTGTACCGTTCGGTAGTATGTTCGACTACATTATTCAGTTAATGTGTCAATATGTATTCCTGCGGGAACTATTGAAGTGTTAGTGTAACGTTTGTCTAGTGCCCCACAGATGGTTTCCTTCGATAATGGCTTATTTTCTCTCGAATCCATGCTTCAGTGAACTGCGACCTCGAACAGCTGAAGGCATTGGATCCGAACTACGGCGTCACCTGGATGTTTATGCCCGACGATAACGGAACCCCGCACATCGTGGACCTCTCGCAGCCGAACGACACTAACCGTGGCGCACGGAAAGGGAATGTGTTTGAGGATGTTACCTTCTACTACTATCGTCAGTAAGAGCGACGACATCATCAAAGTGCTTTGCTACGCAACTGATCCGTTTCTTATCAACTTTGAAGAGGCTTCATCGTGGACAGGCCGTTCAAGTTTATGAACGATCCCGCCGTACCACTGGCACTGAACGAGTCGTACAATCCTAGTCTTCCCACCAAATTCGTCATCCATGGATGGATGAACTCCGTCAGTAGTCCGGTTGGCCAGCAAATCAAAAACAGTTATCTTCAGAGGCAGGACATGAACGTGTTCAGTAAGTTTCTTAGAATCTCAAATAGTCATGTAGCGTGTGTAACAATTTAAAATTGAATTTCGTTTGAATGCAGTCGTAGACTGGGCACCGCTGGCTTCCGACACACTGTATTTTACTTCGGCCGCAGCCACGCACGACGTCGGAGGGCACGTGGGAGGACTCATCGATCGGATGGTGGCAGAGCGTGGAACGAATCTGAAAGATGTGCACATCATTGGCCACAGTCTCGGTGCACACACGGCCGGGTTCGCTGGAATTGCGGTGAAGAGAGGAAAGGTGGGGCGCGTTACCGGGCTTGATCCGGCTCTCCCGGGATTTACCGATCCACAACCATACAAACGGCTTGCTTCGAGCGATGCTCAGTTCGTCGATGTTATACACACCTGTGCCGGGATGTTGGGCCACGACAAGGAGTTGGGCCACGTAGACTTTTGGCCGAACGGAGGTACCGCGACTCAGCCAGGATGCGGCCAACTGTTGGACGATCTTGTCGGAGCCTGTAGCCACGGACGATCGTACGAGTACTTTGCCGAGTCCATCACTAGGCCAATGTCGTTCCAGGCTTATCCGTGTTCGAATATTGCCGAGTTTCGCAGTGCCAGGTGTCGATCTAATCCGGTGCCAATGGGGGACGCCACACCCCTATCCACGCGAGGAAAATTCTTCCTCGAAACGAATCCAAAACCAGCATATGGTAAAGGATTATAGGCGCCAGTGGCTTTGGTTGATTGAAGACTGAAATAGTGTCCCTACGCCTATGTTTACTTGAACTATAGTTTTATTGGTTTTAATTATTTTAAATACAACACTGCATAATGTTAATACAAACGGTCATAATTTAGGCAGTGGGTTAGGACGTAACTGGGGAAAGAAAGGTATGGCAGATTCTTTGGCAGGCTTCCTTAGTCTATCACGTCTGTACGGGAGATGATTGCGTTGCTCTCCGTTTCCATGATGATGTCCTCTGGCCGTGGGGCAGACTCAAAAGCAAGGAACCCATCGACATCGTCCAGCTCCTTCGAGGTAAATTTGGCAGCGATCGTTAGCCTTCCCGAGTAGGGTGGTATCATGGTGAAAACGTTGGAGATCTTCTCTCCTGCAGCTATTTCAGCGTGCTGAAAATAGAAGGGTAAATTAAAATACTTTCCACAATCAAACAAACGGATCTCGAACTCACCTTAAACAGTAACGGTTTTCCAATGCCCGATCCCTCCACGTGAAATAATCCTTTGCGAAGCGCTATTGGAAGTGGGTTTTCCAGCGTAATCTGCACATCGACCGGTGCCTGCGATACCGGCGTTCCCAACAGTTGTATTTTTATGTCCGGCTTTCGCACTCGGAAATCATCCTGAGCATAAAACTCGAACTCGGTGTCTTGCACCGTGGCCATACACGAAATATTGAATGCTGCCTGATCGCGCAGCTTGCGGTAGTAGTCCGTAAACTCCACCATCATCTGGACCGAGTGCTCCGTGCCCGGATCCAGGGCAATCGAAAACGGTTCCACTTTTACACTATCGCGGTCCTTGCCCGTGTACAGTATGGTGTCAACGTGCAGCGACCCTTCGATGTTGTGCTGCTTCTCCGAAGAACGGTTTCTGATGAGAAGAATCTGTCAAAGAGCGATTTTAAATTAAAGTATGCCGTGCCGATAGCCGCCAGCCGTCTTACCACACTAAACGGTTCCCCAATTTTAATGTCATCGCGCAGCTCAAAGTTAAAGTACACCTCGTTAAACTCCTCGTTCAGATAGTACCGACTGAAGTAACTGTTCGCCTGTTTCAGTGCCTTCAACATTGTGGCCCGTTCCTCTTCCGATTTTTCCGCAAACTTGTAGGACGACGTAATGTCCTGACGCTCCCACCGACCGGTGGCTTTCGTGCTGATGAACAGACCGATTCCGAGCACGTCCTTTCGGAGCAGCTTCAGCGGGTGCTGTGGTCCGGTGTAACGCCAGAACACCTTGTCGGCGTTCACTTCCGCAAACAGAAAATTGTTATCGTACGGTTTCAGTACCTCGCCTAGCTTGACCGCCAGGACCGAGGCCGGTCCACAGCGGAACATCCCGTCGGATGATTCCTGCGGGGTGGCATCGATCGCCTGCCACCCACCGTAGTCACCGTCGGAACTGATGCCCAGATCGGGGCGCTGCATCCACACCTCGTTCCACACGTGGTAGTTCCAGATAGAGTCGGAACTCATTTCCTCCATTATTTTGCCGTGTTTGTCCACAAAGTAGTCCACCGTCAGCGAGGCCTGGGTGTCGTGCGCTGACGAGTAGTTAGTCACCACCCGCGACGGTATTCCAATGGCTCGAGCAACTAAGGAAGGAGTGAGGCAATTAATTAACGTTCTCTTCGAGTTCTCGAGCCACAGCTGCACTTACTTGTGGATACCACTCCGGCAAACACCCAACATTGGGCATATTTGACCGGTTTCTGCTTCTTGTAAAACTGCTGTAGGATCTCAACCGAACCAACCCACTTCGTAGGAGCCGTACCGCCAGAGAAATCTCCACTCCAGTTCCCCATCAGGGCACCATCATCGTCCGGTGAGTTTACGGCCGCCGAAATGGCTCTACAGACACGCACAGGATCACCCCGGTGTGTGGCACTCACTTTACCAATCTTAGCAATCAACAGCAACGAACAATCGAGCACGTGCTTATCGAACTGGCCAAACTTCCAAACCGAGGGTCGCAGCCGATTGTACGATCCACGATAGATGAGCGTCGTGTCGCTCATGACGTACTCATGGCGGTGGGATCGTTCTGCAAGATCAACAGTCAATCGTCACAAGCCTTCGAAAATTTGGTTGATCCGAGTTCCCGTACCTTCCATGTAAACCTGATCGTCGACACACCAAGGATTGAACAGGACGTAGAACGCTTGTGGGAGCGAGTAGCTCTTGCCGAACGCATCGCTCAACAGCTTCGTGTCGATGTCCAGCTTCCACTGGCCAATCGGTGCCGAAGCGGCAGGCTTCACCAAGATCTCCAGCATATCTCCTTGGATCGCCTCGATCGCGGCTCCCCATTCCAGCGGATCTCCCAGCTGGAACGGAAACTGATTAACCGGAATACCGACCAACGTCGCATGCCCGTGCGTTGGCTGATCTTCGTCGGCCACTGTAAAGATCAAGCTCAGTGCGTCGCGACTCCGATCGTACGGACGATCGCAGATTATCCGCAGCCGGAACGGTTGTCCACGGCGAACGATCAGCTTCGGGATCTTGCCACTGTACTCATCGCGGCCCATCAGCTCGAACCGCTTCGTGTGGTGATTCTTGCCGTTCTCCTCGATGCAAAGATCAACCGATCGGACCGTCAGCACGTCGGCGGATGCAGAATCTGTGACGGAAACAGAACAGAACACGAAACAAACAATTAAACACTGTCGTCTGTCGCGTAAGTGACCTAAGCCCTACGTCATCTGTCGATAGAAATGCACAATCATCTGCCACTGGTCCGCAGCTGATCGGCATTTGCAATGTCGCACGTGGTCAAGAAGTCGTTGAGTAATTTTATTTGAAAAGTGCACATCCTTCAGAATAAAATGGACGGTTTGAGTCATTAACGATCGACGTCGGAAGCATGGAGCGAATCATTCGAGTGGATTCCCGCCCGCGTTGAGTCATGAACGCGCATTTCTAAGGAACCAATTCTCACCAGGATCCGGCTACCCGAGAGACGCCAATTTCTCTCTACTTGTTCCGCGCAACAGCCGTATCCGCACCACGAAAGATGCACCATTTGTTAACATTTTCAATTTATTAACGATCAATCAAGGTCCAGGGTATCAAACAGGTCAATGTCAATCGTGTGTGATTTGTTATAATTTACATAACACATTTGATAGTAAGGTCAGCGGCGAATCGGCTCTGGTTCCTCCGCCACACCTTAGCGTAAACCAATTTAAAACTTCGACTCGTGATGATCAGATTAAATAAACAAATCGCGGTAGTGTGAATCGCGGACGTTCCGCCTGGGGGGAATCCAACAATTACACCGTCGATCGGCGCCGTCAATCATCTTCCAATTACTGCCGGTAGGAGTGATGGGAGTAGATAGGCATCTCACCACAGCTTCCAGCCGGCAGGCGCATTGTTTACCGGTTTGTTTGCCATAATCTAATCAGCGGCTCGTTCCTGGCAGCAGTGACTTTCACGACAAACCAGTTAAGCCCCACCATCTGGGTGGACTTCTTTATGAATGAAACAACCGCACAAGGCGTACAGGGGCCATAGAACCTTCACTTTCGCTGTCGATGACGTTACCTTACGGTATCGCGCTTCGGGACTCGCAGGAAGCCAACGGAGGCGTGAGGCGATTTATTGACACAACGCAGCCGCAGCAACTCTTAAGCATCGCGCTTTAACGCGGTTCGTGTCGCGCTTAGCGTCACATTAGCATACAATAAAATTCACGAACGCGTACCCGGCTGCACATGTTCACGGCACATTGGGGCCTATTGGGTTGTGTTTCCACTGCACTTAAGTGCCTCCTTGAGTAAGTGATTGCTTCTTGCTATCTTTGGAACCGTGCCGCCTTTTTGAGGTAGCAATACGTTAACCATATGTTCCCAACAATTGGTCAGGTTGAACTACGCGAAGTGTAATTTAAACTCTGCTCAAGGAATGTTTACATCTGTAACTTTGCTTATTTCCATGATGCTAGAACAATGCAGCATTCGTTTTAATAACACTGCGTGTTGTGACCTTGGCTACAGATTCAACAGGCATCATTAAAAAGCAATCGTTGTGCTCATTTTGATCGATTCAACTTCCTACATGCCCTGGTACGGGCTATGGTTCTTCAAACCCCAAGTGTTGCATTCGCTGCCCGCCCAGGCGAGATGCGTCCCTCTATGGTCACCACGTAGACACCTACGAGACGTTCTACGCACGTCTATAAATTTCTGTGAACCCCAGCTCTGGGAGAACGGTCTGCCACTCAAGGACCCCAACCCGCCAAAGTTGTACACCCAAAAATATCGCCAAATCCGAACGCATGCTGGGGCCAATGATTACAAAACCGACTCCGTAAACAATTTGTTTTGTAGCACAAACATTTTCAACCACCAAGCGTGCTGGCACGCATGCCAATTCTCTGTTTAATAGTTTTTTGGCGAACTGTCCGATCATTCCGACGCCCATGGCCAAGGTCAGCGTGTTCAAGAATGGGGTGCGATCATGAAATCATCGCCTAGAAGTTTGCGATTTTTTTATCCACCGATGGACACGAGAATTCGAATGACATACCAAGCCGACTCTCCGACGGGTCTGACGAGATGTTTTACATACTACGCACCGGGCCGGACGACCGCCCTGTGTGTGCTTCCTTTTTGCCGCCGTATCTAATTAAGCTAGAGCACCCGCGGTGTCCGCGGAACAGTGCTTCCAGCTCCTATTAAGTAACACGTACCTAATCCGAGCTTTACCCTACGGAACGAAGCTATTTTTAGCTGCTGATCCATGTGTCCGAGAATGCATTTGTAGTTGCGCTCACACAATCGATAGTGATTAACTGACCACCGGGTGTGCGATCGTGTGCATGGATAATTTTGGGTTTGCAGTGCCGATTAAGCAAATCCCTGCCAACCATCCCAGCAGGCACAGGTTGCTACGATACCAGCTGGTCATTCGTTTGCCTATTATATTTCACATCATCACGTTACTTTTGATATTTTAACTCAATACTGCACTAGTACACTGTATACTTACACTCCGGTGAAGACCAAATAATGGGACGTCGGATGCGTTTTCTACGCCACGAAGATGGCAACAATTTCTCAACATAATCATACAAATAACTCATCCTGATCAGGAACTTAACCTGAAATCAACTATTGCGAAAATATCTTCACCACTGGTTCCACACCACAAGTTCTCGATCGCCTACGATCAGTTTTTTAAGCGTGAACAACGCACGTTGAACGTTCAAAATCATCTGCGATCGGAGGTGGCCGTGCTGTTTAGCTCGACTAGGCGCACGTTTAGATCTCAGATGTGCCCCTTTTGACACGATCTCCAGCGCGCGATCTTGCGCCCCAGTAGGCGACACTCCACACGAACGCGGATGCGAACGAGGAACGAGAGGATCCGGATGTTTTACCCGGATTCTCTCTTTCTCTCTCTCTTCACGGGTGTTCCCCCCCTGAACGCCGGAGGGCAGCATAAGATCGTTTATCATCGAGTCGGCGGCGTGCTTCGTGAATCAGCCTTCAAAGGGGTAGCGCGAATCATTCTTCACCGACGATCGGATGGGACCAGCATCCAATCATGCTGCCAAATTGTTCACGATCATGTGATGATGTCATGCTTTACGAGTGGCGCAATTTGTTCGTGTTTGATGGCGTAGCGATACGTCACCGACGTCTACACTCGATCCACCTAAAATTGGCATACGTGGAACTAACAATTCTCGAAATAATTTATTTTTCTTAAGACATAATTCTACGGTAGAACAAAATTTATTGGAGCTTGTTAGTGGTTCACCAGTGGCACGTTCATTGGAGATCGAACGCGTGATATCCGCTGACATGTTTCAGCTCGTTCGCGCAGAAGCGAGCCGAAACGATGGTGCTACACTTTTTGCCCCGCTTGGCTATTGGATATGCCGCTTTTATAAGCTCATTCTCCTGAATTTTAGGAAACTGCAAAATAAGCAAAAAAAACACTGATCCGTATTATGCCACCACTTGGCGATAGCTCCGAACTTACTCTTATTTCGAGCGGTTTCGTGAAGCGTGATCCTTCGAAAATGAACCGTCCGTCGGTCAGTGGAATCGAAAGTGGATTTTGCAGCTGTGCTACCACGGTCATGCTGCCGTCCGATTTCGTCTCCAGTTTCATTTCGATCGATGGTATTTCTAAGCTAAAGTCACTGTTCACGAACAGCTTCTTGCTCGTATCACCCTTCAGACCGGCCATACAGAACGCCTTGATGTGGGTCTGATCAAACTTGGTGCTCCTGTACTCGTTGTAGTTCAGCGATTCCTTTATCGAAACCTGTTGGCCGGCAGCAACCGTCACCGAGAACGGTACCGTTCGAATCAGCTCCGTATGCTTTCCGGTGTAGTCCGAGTGTTTAAGATTGATCGATCCCTCCACATCGTGCACCGCATTGGACGAGTTTGAAACAATTAATTCCACCCCGAAAGGCTTTCCCAGGACGTGCTCGGAGCACGCCCGCATAGCCAACTGAATGCCGTGCCCGTGGTCAGCGGCTTTGGTGGCCGGCGAAAGCTGTTTGCTGGCCACACAGGTCCCGCTGAACCGTTGGCAGCCCTGCACCACGACCGATCGCATCACTTCCCGTTCCTTCTGGGATCCCTCGGGGAATTTGTAGCTATCGGTGACATCTTCCCGTCGGTTAAATCCGATCGCTTTCGTACTGAGATGCTGCCCAATGCTACCGGTGTCCGTCAGGAGCGGTGTTGGGTTCATGTTCCCACTACCATCGACCGACCAGTATATTTTATCCGCGTTCACCTCCGAGTACACAAAATCGGTATCGTACAGCGTGTTGATGGCCCCCTCCTTGATCGAAGCCACAGGAGCCGGCCCTAGCTTGAACATACCGTCGGACATCTCCTGCGGCGTGGCGTCAACCACCTGCCATCCATCATACCTCGGAACGGCCAGATCCGGACGCCTCATCCACACCTCGTTCCACACGTGAAAGTTCCAGACGGAATCCTCCGAATACTCAGAAACCGTGCTGTTGCTATCGTCGACAAAGATATCGATCGTCAGTGAGGACTCCGTGTCGTGAGCACACTCGAACGCAGTAACGGCTCGACACGGTATCCCCAGTGCCCGACACACCGTGAGGAAGACACCCGCAAACACCCAGCACTGGCCATACTCGACCGCTTCATCAGTGTTGTAGAACTGCTGCAGGATTTTGACCGACCCACTCCAGCCATGGGGAGGCGTCCCACCGCCATAGTCGCCGGTCCACCTGCCTCGCAACACTCCCAGACCATTGGCCGTGCTCAGGGCGCCGGACAGGGCCCGAACCACGCGCACCGGATTACCACGGTACGTCGGAGCCACGCGACCCGTCACCCCGACGATAAACATCGCACACGACAGCACGTCCACTTCAAACTGACCCACGTTCCAGCTGTGCATGCCCCGATCCTTGGGCGTCGACTTCCATATCATGGTGCTATCGTTCAACACATACTCCTGCCGCGCGGACTCATCTGTCGTTGTGTTTGGAAGGAAACCAAGAGACACCACAAATGGGTAAGGGATATTTGCCGATGCTCCTGCCAGATGCCATACCTTCCAGGTAGACCAGATCGCTCTTGCACCACGGATTGAACAGCACGTAGAACGGATCGGGAATCTCGAAGGACGATTTTCCATTCGTCGCATCCAGCCGGCAGTTGAACGCCAGGTTCCACCGTGAAACCGATGCCCCAGCTGGCACAAAGATCGCCACGCTGATTGTCTCCTTCGCTCCATCCTTCCAGCTTCCAACGATCGTGGCACTCCAGTCCTGTGGCTCCGTGGCGTCAGTCGTTTGCGGTTGTTGTGTCTCCAGCGCCATGTGTACCATGCAGCCATTTCCAAAGCTTACCTTTTCCGAACCGAAAGGCTTAACGTACGCCGTGACCACTACGGTGTCGGCCTGGTCGTTGAAAGGACGGTTGCAGAGCAGCCGCACCGTGAAGCGGTCGCCACGGCGTACGACTAACTCTCGCCGACGGAGTTGCTCGACCCGCGGATCGGACATCATTTCGTAGTGATCCGTGTGGTGGGCTTTACCATTTTCGTCGAAGCACAGATCGATCGCCTCGATCGTAAGGATACGCGATTCGGAAGCGTTCCCATTCACTGTGGGAAGGATTGGCAATGCGGTTAACACGGGTCAGCACCTGACCAACGCCCAATGCTTACCTCTCCGTGCTGGCCACATGCCATGCAGATGCTGCGCCGCAAACTTCCCCATCGCACTTCACTTCTGGTACTTCACAGCCAGTAGATCACCACTTTAAGGCCACCCTTTTTTGGGGCCGTTACGAACTTTCCGGGCCCAGCGAGCTCCACTTTTATAGTGCTCCGATCAATGTTATCGGCTCCATTAGTATCGGTGAAGCATAGTAAATCGGTTAAGCGAAAAACAAGCGTTCGAAGGCGAAAACTTCAACATAAACTTTTCTGCTGATAAGTGTTAAATTTATGGTCGACCAAAACTTGCCAATGTGGGGAATGGACACCTGGTAAACTTGGCACAAAATCGTTAGTGAAAATTATTCGGCTACAACCAATGTTTCGTAAACATTAGCCTACGCCAAGGCCTATAGTAAATGCGAGATGGCGAATCATTGATAACGACCAATGCAGTGTTACGCACCCTGGGGCCCCAGAGGACCTCATTCTCGGTTGCCCGCGGCTCGTTTAGCATTCGCGTGGTCATTCACTCTTTGATTGTTGGTATTCGTGGAATGCCGGCTTGACGAAATAACGTCACTACCATGACGAACTGTCAGCATTTTGAGGACCGCCCGTCGGCAGGCCCACCCGACGCCTCATATCATCCTCGAAAAAACCCGGCCAGAAAGGAGATATTGTTGAGCGGGCCGCGCTATCTGTTGGTGGTGTGAATGTTTGATTTAATAATAGACGGTCCGGAACGCCACCCTGTGACTCAGCGAAGCGGGATGCGCGATGCCGGGTCCATCGCGAACATGCGGACAATATATATAAATGAACCGAACGCCACCGGCCAGTGCTTTAGTTCCAAGTCACGCCTCCGAGGTGATTGACGATCTTTCGCCGCGGATCATCGCGTTTCCACAGAGTGCTATCGATTGACCAGAGGAACCACAATGGAAGTGTCGACCCCACACGCCCTACCCTTTCCGTTCTGGCCAGAAGCCGCAGGTAAGCCAAAGTGGTGTCACTTGGGACTTTCCGGGACGATCGTGCGAATGTTAACGAGCCGTTTGCGTGATAACGATCACCATAACGATGTGCTTCCAGACCAGGACAACCAGATTGAGCTGGACGACGAGTTGGGTGAGCTGCTTGTAGAGAAAATTGACACCTGCCCCAGTGAGAACGGTGCCAACCATCGGACGGACAAGTTTCAGCTTATGCATCGATCAGCGCCCCGGCTGATCGTACGTCGGGGGCAGGATTTTGTGGTGAAACTCGTCTGCAATCGGCAGATTAAAGCGAAAGCCGATGCCATTTCGCTCGTCCTTTCGGTCGATCCGATCGATGAAGAGTGGATCAGCCACGGCCACGGTACGGTCGTGTATCTGTTGCTGCAAACCGAGGACACCGCGGACGTGGAAGATCACGATTCCGATTGGTCGGCCAAACTGGAGGCCGTGCGTCCGATTGAAGGAAATGTATTCGAGCATCTCATTGCGATAAAGACATCCCCGAATGCATCCGTTTCAAGGTGGACACTGTCGGTGAACGTGAAATCTGGGGTGCCCCAAGCCGAAGCCGTCGTCTATCAGCTTGATCAGCCGTTCTACTTGCTGTTCAATCCGTGGTGCGAAAGCGATCCCGTATTTCTCGAGGGTAAGAGTAGCTCGCCGGTGGTTTCAGGGCCGTGCTTAGTCCTTTTTTTCTACTCCGGTCGACAGACGAAGATCAACGAAGAGAGTACGTGCTCGAGGATATGACCATGCTGTGGAAAGGCAACGAGCGTAGCTTTTACGCCACCCAATGGAAACTGGGACAGTACGAAGAAGACATTCTCGACTGCACGCTCATGCTGTTGGGCCGTGTCGCGCGACTATCGGCCACGTTCCGTGGCAATCCGGTCAAGGTATGCCGGGCCCTGTCGGGTGTGGTAAACAGCAACGATAACTATGGAGTTGTGGCCGGTAATTGGAGTGGTAAGTACGAGAACGGTACGGCACCCACGACGTGGACCGGCTCGGTCAAGATCCTGCAGCAGTACTACGCAACCCAGAGTCCGGTCCCGTACGGGCAGTGCTGGGTTTTTGCCGGGGTCCTGGGTACCCTCTGCCGTGCGCTCGGTATTCCGTGCCGTATCGTGACAACCTTTTCTTCGGCACACGACACTGAGGCGTCCCTCACGATCGACGTGTACCTGGACGAGGAGGGCAACGTCATGCGCAACTTTTCACGTGACTCCGTCTGGAACTATCACGTGTGGAACGAGGTCTGGCTGAAGCGTGCCGATCTGGGCACCCCGGAGTACTACGGGTGGCAAGTGATCGACGGTACACCGCAGGAATTTTCCGACGGATCCTACAAACTCGGACCGGCTCCGGTGGCCGCGATCAAGAACGGCCAGGTGAACGTACTGTACGACAGTGACTTTGTGTTCGCCGAAGTCAACGCGGACAAAGTGTTTTGGCGTTACCGTGGACCAAGCAAAGCGCTCCAGTTGATCCAGAAGGACACCACCGGGATCGGACAGTTCATTAGCACCAAAGCGATCGGAAGCGACCAGCGGGAGGACATCACGCAGAACTACAAGTGCGGTGAACAGTCGTCCGAGGCCACCATTTCGATGCTGCGAGCCCTGAAGCTCGGCCAAAGCTGCCTCACCAAGCACTATCTCAAACTGGTTGACGTAGACGACCGTGTATCGATCAAGCACCAGGGCAAAGACGTAGAGTTCGAGCTGGTCCTCGACGATCAAGCGCTGATGGGTGATGCGTTCCGTATCGCTCTACGCATAAGAAACATTTCCCTCGCGGATTCGTACACCGTCGGTGGCCGGATCCATCTCAACCATATCCTGTACACGGGTAAAAACATCAAAACCATCATAAGCCATCCATTTTCGTTGGTGCTCGATCCGAACGGTGAGGAAACGGTGGAGGTACCGATCGCATTCGATGACTACTACGAGTCGGGCATGAACGAGGCCATCTTTAAGGTCACCAGTTTTGCCACCGTCAACGGGGTGGACTTTGAATACTTTTCCCAGGAAGACTATCGGCTCCGGAAGCCGGACGTGCAGTTGCAGCTCAACAGTGATGCGATCTATCGATCCTCGGTGAAGGTGATTGCCTCGTTCCGCAATCCACTGCCTATACCGGTGACCAGCGGGGTCCTGAACATCGAATGCTCTGGGCTATGCAAAACCCTCTCCATTCCGGTAGGTTATATGATTCCGGGTTACGCAATGGTGTTCTAAAACCTCTTTTTTCCATTCTCTAGGTTGAAGCGATTGAAGGGAATGGACACTACGAGGTAATGTTCTTGATTGTACCCTCGTTTCTCGGCAGCAATCAACTGTTGGCCAAATTTCATTCCAACGAATTGAACGACATCGAAGGTTCGCTTAGCTTCGACGTTGCGTCACCGGAAGAAAGCAACTCGATGAGGGATGTTCTATTTTTCTCGTGATCGGTGTGATTTAACGTTGCAGTGTTCAGTTATGAACTTCTACTGTTGCTCTACATATTATTTTCCGAGAATAAATAAGTTGCTTTGAATATCCAAAAATAACAACTTGGTGATGCACTCCGAAGGTCTTCGATACGTTCTCAAGGTGCAAAAGATCAAAATGAAGGACAATTTTCTATCTCATCTCACACGGAAACCATTAATCACACGAACGAATTGTTTCATGATCAACCAATCAACCAACATGATCATACTGACACCCTCTTATTTGGGCACACAATTTATTGCCCATTCGTGGACAATTATCTTGTTGGTTTTCAATTACAGTTAGACAGATTTGCAATCAATGCTTGGTTTACTTACCGACTTTATCCGCAACGCCAGTGTGGATGATTGGTTTTGCTAAGGGATTCCTCGTGTACGGAACATCATTGTTCATTTTCCCGGGCGTTGAGCAATCACGACAGTTGCGCCAATAAGTACTTAACCTGCTCCCCATTGCAGTATCACTTGATGATACAATTTATTTGTTGAATCGAACACGAACAACACCCCTGACCGTCAGACGAATATAGATCATGCGTCGGACGTTGTTTTGAATTCCTAGACCAGCGAACAAGAACACCTGCGAACCTTGGTTGATTTGAAACGAAAACCCACTGTCCTTCTGGCGGGATTGTGGAAGGATGATGTCACTTTATTCACAAGATTCACACGACGTATTTTTATGTAACCTACAACAGTGTTTGGAACGCAGCGATCAGTGCCAAACACCGGGAGGTAATTTTTAAAACAAGCAAGAGCGCGGCATAAAAGCAATCGACAAGTTCTTGTTCCGACCTCGGTGGCGCCAATTGGCAAACTACCTTAACCAGAGAGTTAACGTGCCCCCTTACCGTCGGCGGCACGATGCCGGCAATTAATCGAAATTTGCATACAATCACTGACCGATCGAACGTATCTCGTGAGGCTCGCACGAGGGAGCGTCTGGTGTTCCAGTTAAAATTAGCGCCACTACAAACCACAGCCACTGATGCTGCTTATGATGAGCTGTGCCCTTTACTCCGCACTATCGGAGCGCTTGTGTCGGACTGCGCTGGTTTCGTTCGTTTCAAGTGGTCAGCAAACATTCTGAACCTACAAAATCCCCACCGGCTCAGAAGATCTTGGAAATGAAACTCGACGCATAACGTGTCTTAGTTGCCACTAGCCATGACCTCCAGACGCCACCAACGCGTGTTGTGATCGCGATCGCCGGCGTCGCATCACGTCACTGTGTCGCCGAAGTAGCGCAGAACCATCCTCTGGGTAAAGGTTGCCTATTGCTGATCCTCGGTGGTTCCCATTGCAACGGTTATCGGCCAGACAAAGTCAGTTGCCTGTTGCAGGAGCAGTGTTAACCTTATTGTACCGATAAGGACAGAAGTCTTCAATCGCAGGCCTGGAAAAGGCACCGGCCGATCGACCCATTTACTATTCATGAATCATTGTTTCTCAGTTGAATGGTCATCGCTCTAGTTACGAAAGTCGATTATCAGACAAATCCGGGTCATCATGCTGTGGTTTGTTTGTTCCTAAGCTTCCACAGGTGTGCAGAAAAACCAGCCAATCGTTTCGTTTCAATCCATGTTTCTCGTTTAATTGGAATACCATTTTGTGTAAGCCACAGTTATACAGCAGCTTTGAGTTTAACAAACGTTTCGATTGAAATAGAATCAAAAAGGAGATTGACTGAAAATTAAGATAAAATATATATTACGTTTCACGTAAAACACATAACAAATATCGTAAAAAAATCTTGCTGGCGTAAATGACTTTGCTGGTACAACCCTGGTGAGTCCATGAGGCCATGTATCCGGTTGGCGGCGTAGAATCGGATCGGATCTCTTCTGGATTCACTAATTGACTAGAACAATAGAGGTTGTAAATAAATAACATGCCGGCCTTTCTTTTGGGATCAATTGCTCTGATGGATCGATCGAAGGTTCGCACGATCTTTTTTTTTTGTTTGGCGATTACCAAAATACACATACTGCGTGAAAACAAAATGTATGTTAGTCTAAACATTAAACATAAACCGAACAAACAACGAAGGTAAAGCTTAAATACACATTGGCGTAGGCAAGGGCTTATTAGTTGGCTCTCCGCTTCACAACGCGGCGCACCATCGCCTACTGCGACGGTGGCACTATTTGGCAACAAAGGAACTATCGCGATTAGTTTGGTTAGGTATTTCGTTCATCACTGGTTGCTTGGTGAGGCACTGTGCTCAGCGTTTCTCTCTGGTTTTTTGCTCCGTTTGCAAGTAAGCTCGGTATGGTACACAACTTCAGCGATCCATTTACCACTATAAACAGTTCGTTCGCTAAGCAGTCGTCAGGTTTTCGATTTGGGATGAGCAGAGTTGTCTTCTAGTTTCTCTATGTACAGCTGGAAGAACGGCTTGGGTTGACCAGGCGAGAGATCGTTGATCGCACCTCGATTCCAGGCATAATAACATCAACATTAACAATGGTTACACAAAAATTAGTCAACATTGAGCGCCCACCGAAGCAGGCCTAAGAATCGGGTTTGCTTCGCTTTCTGGACCGGAAGTCCAGTTTCGTTAGTTGCGTTTCGTAAATGCACAGTCAGTTTTGTAGCGTTCACATCGATCGCGCGGTTATGCTGAGAGATTCCTGTCTTGCTATTTACATGCTCCGTTTTGCCTCCTAGTACCGATCATGCAGCTTCCGGTGGCGTTTTAAGTTCGAAGAGCAGGAAAACTTTTTCAGGCACACATCGCACGCGTACGGCTTTTCGCCGGTGTGCGTGCGATGGTGCAGTTCGAGACTGCGGGCGTTGTCGAACATTTTCGTGCAGGTCGCACACCGGTACGGGTTCTGGTCGCTGTGGATACGTTGGTGCGTTTTCAGCGTGCTGGCGTTGTAGAACGACTTCGAGCAGATATCACATTTGTACGGTTTTTCGCCCGCATGCACCAGCATATGCTGCCGCAGGGCAGTCGAATCGTTGAAGCTCTTATGGCACACGTGGCATTCCTGGCCGGACGAAGATGTCGACCGCTGCATTGGAACACTGATTTCCGACGGCGTCGCACCGGCTGGTACAGCTGGTAAGCGTATCGGTTTTAAGTTATGTCCCAACGTGCTACCTTCGTTACCGGTCGTACGACCATTTAGGTTGATATTAAGGCTTAAGTTGACGCCAATGCTGCTCGGGATGGTGTTGTTGTTCAGACAGTCGGTACTGTCGAGCTGCGGTAACGGACTAAGTGCATCGCCGTTCGTACTTTGGCTGACGCTGCTATTATTACTGCTACTACTGTACAACAGAGGCTGATGCCGCTGCCACACCGATAACGGTGGATGCGAATACTTGGCCTTCGAATGAATGTACTCGACGTGCATGTTCAGGTTTTTGGCAAAGTGAAACGTCTTCGGACAGTAGTAGCACTGAAATATTCGCTCTTCCTTGTGACTGGTTATGTGTAGCTTGAGCTGCTCCAGGACGCTAAACTCTTGCGAGCAATATTCACACTTCAGCGGTGCCACGTAGTTGAGTTCGGGCACCGATAAGTACACATCCGGCTGCAGGCTGAGCGATTCATTCGACGAGGCATCGTTCGAGTCGTTACCGTTCGAAGCCGACTCTTCCCATCGATCAAGCTCGCCCTCGATTTCTTGGCCGGGAAGCAGGTCGATTTTATTGTCGTTCCCATCGACCAAGATCATCCCATGTGCGTCGAATGTTTCGATTTCGTGTTCGTCCTTTGCTTCCCTGGGATCGATATCGCTTCGCTCCTCCAGCAGCACTTCGGGTTCCATTTTTATGACCACCTCGTCTTCATCGTCGGCTTCCTCTTCCTCATCCTGCGCCCTATCCAGCGGCAGCAGGGTTGATCGTAGATACTCATCGTTATGTTTGCATCGCTCGCGGAACTGATAAAAGCTTTCGATCCTTGTTTTGCACGCACCGCAAATCGATGACGGAAAGCCCATGTTTCGTTGTATCTACGAATCCAGCACGGAACCATTAGTTAGTTGAGTTGGATTGAAAAAATATTCAAACATTTAAAGACGCACAAGCAACGATCCTCCAGCGTCTTGCGGTGGCGCGATCTTGCGCACGCGAACCGCGTTCAATCACTCACCCTAATCGATGTACAGTCGTAGATTATCGTCTGAAGCGAATCGCTTCCACTATCACCAAAAATAGATTCCAAAGTGTCATCGCCGGACAAACAGAGCCTGCAAATGTTTTCTATTTTTGCACTACGCCATCAAGCGATCCGACGGGATGGAAAAAACACGTTGAAAACGAAAACGTCGATGCGCCGAGTTTGAGGAAGAAAATGCCACAAAACACACATATTAATTGCCGCGTCCTTTTCCGAACGAGTCTTCGCTCCTCGGAATCAGAATTTGCCCCAAAATTGGTATACTTACTATGTGGGACTCATGGCTTACGGGCGATACATTTGCACACCGTGTTACCGTATCGGGGAAAGATCGAATGGGGCTTCGAGTGGAATTGGCCTGGCAACCGCAACGTTTCAACAGGCCTCGCGGATTGTCGCACCGGATTGTGTGGTGTATTATTTGGCGCACTGCACTGGCCAGCCTCCAGCGGAGAAAAATCCTCTGTTTATCTCCCCGGTTACGGTCCGTCGGCGGCGATGGTTGGAACTGTCAAAACCAGCCCACCGCATCTGTGTAGTAGTAGTGGTAAAAAACGTATGACGTATGACAGGCTACTTAAATCGGCAGTTACAGGACGAAAAGGAGGATACTAGTTTCAACTCAAACACGAACCATGTAATTTCACATTTGTGGTCCTTTTATTGATTTCAATTCAATTAAAAACAAAGCAACCTTAAAATCGATTTGATACTCCTCTCACGAAACGTTACATCGTTCATTTTGAAAGACTATGGCATTAAGCAACTAAACATACATCAAATTCACTTAACTCTATTTATCACTTTAGCGCGCTACATGACCGGCCTGTAAAACCGGTTCGTAAAACCAAATTTAAATCTAACAAATATCGCAGTAAAAATCGAAAAGAAATCAAACACAACACGGCACACGTTTGTCAGGGTGTTAAAAAGAATACAAAAATATGTGATGATGCACTTGTGATGGTTGGTTGCTAACTTGTGATGCGTTGGTTTTGCCTCTCGTCACGATCTAAATCGTTTCGGCACGTGGATCCAGTGCGTGGATGGCTTGTGCCAGCGTTGGGCCTCCTTTAACTTTTACGCCCTTCTTGCCAATCTCGTTCAAGCGCTCCTCTATCAGGCTACGATCTCGACCCCGTTGCCACCAGAGGTGAAGGCATGTTTGTAGCAGCGGAATGTACAGCGCCAACAGCTCCGTGTCGCACACGTGTTCATACCGTCGCAAGGCAAGCTCGGCCCACTGTTCGGCGGACGAATGGGGTATGGGTGAGGTGGTGCATGCGGCCACAAGCCGACACAGCAGCAACAAAACACACCTGGACTTATCGAGAAACAGTTTGTTCAGCAAGCGGAAGCAGTTCTCCAGCAGTGGCACGGCCAGCTCGTTTCGCCGTTCGTCCAATAATTGACACGCTCTCTTTAGCTCCTCATACTGTATAAACTCTAGAAAATGCTCGGAATCACGCAGCAAAGGCACGCACATGATATGGTCGAGAAACGCTTCAAAGGCGCTGCTGCGTTCGCCGATCAGATTGGCGGTAAAGTTGCCCATTAGCACCTTCTTCGGGAAGCTGCAGGACTGCAGCAGAGCTTGATGATCCTTTCGTAGCCCCTCGTACAGCTTCAGGAAGTCGGTGTACCGCCGATCGATGCTCGTCGGAAATGGGTCCCGTGGAGAGCCATCTTTTCGAACGTTCACGACGTATACGACGTACTTTTTGGTACCGTTTGTACCCGCCGGAGCTTCGGCAGTTCCCTCGGCGGGTGGCTCGGGCATAATACGGGCAGATATTATTTCAAAGTGAAGCGTCATATTCCCGTCCGCCTTATGCCGGCGATGGTAACGCTGCCAAATAGCTGCAACAAAGAGCGACAACTGCTTTAATTGTTCGAATCAAACTCCATTTAGGGTCACTGAAGACGTGTCGAAAGTGTATTGAGTGTAAGAGCTCTGGCAGTGGTTTTTGTGCTGAAATCTACTAGCCAACCCATCTTTCACAATGGACTTTATAATGGAAGAAAACTTTCAATACCTGGAACGACAGTGTCATTGGCCGCAGTTTTTATACTCAACGTACTTTCATCGAACACTTCCGTTGCACTATCGACATCTTCTTCGATCGGATCCGCGTTCTCCATGAGCTGAGTTGGGCCGAGTGCTGTTGATAAAAAATAAAGGCAAAAACATAGAAACGATGCAACAAATCGAATTGAGTCCACTTTGCCAGCAACGCAAATCGATCACGTGACCAGACCCGTATCCGACCTAATTATTAACGCACTTACGTTCCGGTTCTATGGTCCAGGAAATGGAATTCTCGTCGACTCTCCCACCGAAGCAGGCTCTTTTGTTGAGTTTACAAATTTAATTACACAAAGACTGACGTTTTTCGAGACATGGTTTGTTGACATCGCAATCTGCTCGAAAGTGCAGTTTACACTGGAATAGAATGAAATGCTAACGGTCGAATCGCCAACCATGATCAGATTTCGTGATGCATCTAAGCATCGTTCTTAAATGCCTTAAAAGAAACAAACCTTTTTTCACTTTGGAACAGTACACTTAACATGCAATAACATCTCATTCGTGCAGTTTTGAATTGGACCACCCTGCGAGACAACCCTGAGAGCTGTCAAAGCAAAATAACAACACCGTTCAATCGTCGCACGAAACGGATCGGAACAGAACGTAGCGGATTGCATCGCATTATTTTGGGCACCGTTTATCGCTTTCATCGGCGAGCAAATTACACATAATGTTGTCCAACGGCACACGCAAAGTTCTGACGGCCGTGGCTTGCCAACTTTCGCGCGCCACTAGTGTTACTACGCGAAGTTACGGTTCCGGTAAGTTTGCTACGGTTCAAGGTTATGCGTAGTGTTGTGTAAACTAGTGCCGAGTAGTTGTCTGTCTGCGCCGCACTAGTCATAATCTTATCACCGCCCTGCTTGTCACAGTGCATGATTTGTGCTTTCTTTTCTTTCGGTATCGTTGTGATATAGACAAGAAGTTCAGCATCAAGGATGAGGTACTCGATGGCAGACCACTATATTTGGACGCCCAAGCCACGACGTCGTTGGTAAGTGACCGCATCGGTCGGTTATGCGATTAGCCAGCAATCTTGCCTGTTGCCGGAAGGAGAATCCCCACGATGACGTACCAACGCGAAAGACCTTCGTTTATCGGTTAACTTTCTTATCATGTTTGGCTACGGTTGATACGTGAGTTGATCCGCGTGATAAAGATTTCTTTTCGTCCTCTTCTTCCAAGGATCCTCGCGTGCTGGACTCGATGATGCCGTACTTGACGGCCTATTACGGTAATCCACACTCGCGAACACATGCCTACGGCTGGGAGTCGGAGGAAGCCGTCGAAAAGGCTCGATCGCAGGTAGCCTCTCTGATCGGTGCCGATCCGAAGGAAATCGTTTTCACATCGGGTGCTACAGAGTCGAACAACATTTCGATTAAAGGAGTCGCACGGTTTTATGGCGCAAAGAAGAAACATGTCATCACCACACAGACCGAGCACAAGTGCGTGCTGGATTCGTGCCGAGCGCTCGAAGGGGAAGGCTTCCACGTGACCTACCTGCCGGTGGAAGCAAACGGATTGATCAACATGGAACAGCTCGAGAAAGCGATCACCCCCGAAACGTCGCTCGTGTCCGTGATGACGGTGAACAACGAAATTGGTGTGAAGCAACCGGTGACCGAAATCGGCAGGCTGTGTAAGAGCAAGAAGGTTTTCTTTCATACCGATGCAGCCCAAGCCGTCGGCAAGATTCCGCTTGACGTGAACAAAATGAACATCGATCTGATGTCCATCTCCGGCCACAAGATCTACGGTCCAAAGGGCGTCGGGGCACTGTACGTACGCCGAAGGCCGCGTGTACGCGTAGAGGCAATCCAGAGTGGCGGTGGACAGGAAAGAGGACTGCGCAGCGGTACCGTGCCCACGCCACTTGCGGTCGGTTTGGGTGCGGCCTGTGATATCGCGAGCCGCGAGATGGAGTACGATCACAAATGGATGGAGTTTCTCTCCAAGCGTCTGATGGACAAAGTTTTTGCCGAGTTGCCACAAGTCATCCGCAACGGTGACCCGGTGCATTCGTATCCCGGCTGCATCAATCTATCGTTTGCCTACGTCGAGGGAGAGTCGCTTCTGATGGCACTAAAGGATGTGGCCCTGTCGAGTGGTTCGGCATGTACCTCCGCCTCGCTGGAACCATCGTATGTACTGCGCGCCATCGGCACGGACGAAGATTTGGCCCACAGCTCGATTCGGTTCGGCATCGGACGCTTCACAACGGTCGAGGAAGTTGACTACACGGCGGAAAAGTGTATTAAACACGTCACGCGACTTCGCGAGATGTCGCCGCTGTGGGAAATGGTGCAAGAAGGAGTGGATCTGAAGAGTATCAAGTGGTCACAGCATTAGGATGGCGGGACGAGTTAAGTGACGCAATAATCCCTCGATCGTACCACCAAACTGATTCGGAACGACGCACCCCAGGCGGCGCGTAGCGTTAGTGAGAACTGGATTCTGCTTGTTCTTGTTTGTTGATTTCAAACAAGTCTGTTATGTGGACTTGATCACATTTTATCTTCACAAATTGTATGTTTAGTAATAAAATTGCTTTTCAACCTTTATTCGGGTTCTCAAAGGGAAATCGACGATCTAATCAGAGCAAACTGCTCGATACTGCTTGAAGGTCCGTTTTAGCCCCATATCCCCTAAGACGCCGGTTCGAGTTTTTGACAGCTCGTCAACAAAGCTGCCAAACTCGGAATCGCCGTAAACATAAACAACAGTTTTAATTCTTTCTCCAGTTCCGTGGGTATTCCAAAAGAATAATGAGTAAGCGGAGTAATCGTCGGGAGCCTTCCTCTTCGGAGGAAAGCAGTGTCGATAGCGAAGAAGAATCCCGTCGGAAGGATCTGAAGGAACGGGATGAGTTTGCGCAGCGATTGAAAAAACGCGATGAAGATCGCACCCGGAAGGTGGTCGAATCCTCGTCCAGCAAACGGGCGTACGAGGAGGCCGCCAAACGGTTGAAGCTTGAAGCGGAAGACAAAGAGAAACTGCTGCCCAAGCTTCGCATCCAGTCCCGCCGGCAGTATCTGGAGAAACGTAAGGAGGACAAAGTTGCTGAGCTCGAAGCAGACATCCTCGACGATGAGTACCTGTTCGGGGACACGGACATTACCGAGCGGGAGCGGCAGGATCGGGAGTACAAGAAAAGTCTGCTTCAGATCGCAAAGGAACATGAGAAGGCACGGGAACTGGAGCGGGTTCAACGCTATCACATGCCAAAGGACATCAAGAAGGGTGAACAGCAGGAGTACGTCGAGGTGGACGAACGGGAACGGTTGCCAAACTCGGAACAGAAAAAGTGGGAAGCGGAACAGCTCGCTTCGGCGGTGTACAAGTTCGGCTCAAAAGACGCCAAGGAACGGGCCGCTCAGCAGGAAGAGTATGAGTTGCTGTTGGAGGAGCAGATCGATTTCATTCAAGCCCTCCGGCAGGAGGGCACCAAAGACAAGGACCGTAAGCCAGAAGTCACGGAAGCGGAAAAGAAAAAGATGAGCATCGCAGAAACGAAAAAGTCGCTACCGATCTATCCGTTCAAGGAAGATCTCATCGCTGCCATCCGCGATCACCAGATTCTGATCATCGAGGGTGAAACGGGTTCGGGGAAAACGACGCAAATCCCTCAGTACCTCTACGAGGCCGGATTCACGAACGATGGTAAAAAGATTGGCTGTACCCAGCCACGTCGTGTGGCCGCCATGTCGGTGGCAGCTCGTGTTGCCGAAGAGATGGGTGTTAAACTTGGCAACGAAGTTGGGTACAGCATCCGGTTCGAGGACTGCACCTCGGAGCGTACGGTGCTAAAGTACATGACCGATGGTACGCTGCATCGGGAATTTCTTTCCGAACCCGATCTCGGATCGTACAGTGTGATGATCATTGACGAAGCGCATGAACGTACGCTTCATACAGACATTCTTTTCGGGCTGGTCAAGGACATCGCACGTTTTCGGTTGGACTTGAAACTACTGATCTCCAGCGCGACGCTCGATGCGGACAAGTTTTCCGATTTCTTCGACGAAGCTCCAATCTATCGAATCCCCGGACGACGATATCCGGTGCGTCATAAAACTCTTTGTCGTTGGATGAAGATAAATATCTCATTCGATCTATGTTTCCGTATTTAAAGGTGGACATATTCTACACTAAAGCACCCGAAGCGGATTACATTGATGCTTGCGTGGTGTCGGTGCTTCAAATCCACGCCACACAACCACTGGGTGATATTCTGGTCTTTTTAACGGGTTCGTATCGAGATTGTTCTCTTAGCTTTGGCTCTCCATCCACCAATCATTGCTTTTTGTTCCGCAGGTCAAGAAGAAATTGAAGCTTGCCAGGAAATGTTGCAAGATCGCGTGAAACGGCTCGGGTCGAAACTGAAGGAACTGATCATTCTACCGATCTACGCCAACCTACCGTCCGATATGCAGGCAAAGATATTCGAACCGACCCCACGGAACGCGCGGAAGGTGGTGCTTGCAACCAACATTGCGGAGACATCGCTCACGATTGATAACATTATCTACGTGATCGATCCGGGCTTCGCGAAGCAGAACAATTTCAATTCCCGCACTGGCATGGAAACACTGATGGTGGTACCGATCTCGAAGGCTTCGGCCAACCAACGGGCGGGTCGAGCCGGTCGTGTTGCACCCGGCAAGTGCTTCCGCCTGTACACGGCTTGGGCATACAAGAACGAATTGGAGGACAATACGGTGCCGGAGATCCAACGGATCAACCTTGGCAATGCGGTTCTGATGCTGAAAGCCCTCGGAATCAACGATCTGTTGCATTTCGACTTTCTTGATCCACCACCCCACGAAACGCTCGTACTGGCACTCGAGCAGCTATACGCACTGGGCGCCCTAAATCATCATGGCGAACTCACGAAACTGGGTCGCCGCATGGCCGAGTTCCCTGTCGATCCGATGATGGCAAAGATGCTGCTGGCAAGCGAGAAGTACAAGTGTTCCGAAGATGTCGTTACAATCGCTGCAATGCTGTCTGTCAATGGGGCCGTATTTTACCGGCCAAAAGATAAAATCATTCACGCTGATACGGCACGCAAAAATTTTAACCACCTGCACGGTGACCACCTAAGCTTGATGCAGGTGTACAATCAGTGGGTCGAGTCAGACTATAGCACGCAGTGGTGCTACGAAAATTACATTCAATTTCGCTCCATGAAGCGGGCCCGCGACGTACGGGAACAGCTTGTCGGGCTGATGCAGCGTGTCGAGATTGAGATGGTGTCGGCATTACCGGAAACGACCAACATGCGGAAGGCAATTACGGCGGGTTATTTCTATCACGTGGCGCGTCTCTCGAAGGGAGGAAACTATAAGACGGTAAAACACAACCAAGGGGTCATGATACACCCTAACTCGGCACTGTTTGAGGAGTTGCCCCGCTGGGTGCTCTATCATGAGCTGGTTTTTACGACGAAAGAGTTTATGCGCTCCGTCATCGAGATCGATAGCAAGTGGTTGCTCGAAGTGGCGCCGCACTACTACAAACCGAAGGAATTGGAAGACTCTACCAATAAAAAGATGCCCAAAACGGTAGGACGGGCCACCCTGACGGATGTGTAAATTAGCTGAGACTGTAGAAATAAGGTTTTAGAAATTTAGAAAATAAAACAATTGAAAACTGAACTATTCGTAGTTCCATTTTTTATGGTGATAAAAGTTGTTAAATAAGATTGTTTTTTTTGAGAATTATTGAGTTGAATTAACATAGATTTGTAATCAAAGTATTTTTCTAAACCTTTCTAGAATTGCTCCTTCCTGTTGGCCCGCATAAATACACAAATATGCTAATCAACGAACTATTCACTTCACATCCGTAGGCGGTAGATCCTTTATCTGGTCCTCCGGTCTAATCCACTCACTGTCCTCTCGGTTTCTTTTTCCCCGAGAGGATAATGATGACGGTGATTCAACTCGTCCATCAATCTCTCCACCTCGGTTCGTATAATCTATTTTTCTCGTTTTATCGCGAACTCATCGTAACATCCATCCCCACATGCGCCCACCCGGTTCTCGAACGAAAGCCTAGTTCATGTTAAATGTGGTATGTTAAGGGCATCCCTCGTCCCAATGCCATTCAACAAGTGGAATCGGCAATCGTCGTAAAGATTCGCTAGAACAACCATTCCGACCCAGCTTCCGGTCGGACGACCGAGCGACGACGTCGAGAAAAAAGAAGATGAGTAAACACAATTTTCTCTTCTTCCCACTGAAAGTGATTTTCCGGTGCTCCCTCGCCCGCCATCGCCCGTTAAGCTGGAGGATACTTTCCCTGACTACAAAGGATTCAAAGAACGTTGGCAGTAAAAGTCGATTTTCTAGTTCTCTTGCCAGTCCCGTCCCATCACGTGTGGCCTTATTTTCTCTTCCATTCATCAGTGTTCGTGTCCATCTCGCTCGCACTAAGGGACAGCAACTTGCAATGCCCGCATCATCATCCTTTCAAAGTCGTCCTTCCGACCACACTCGAGAGCACTCGGATCCCGCGCCACGAGCACATCGACGCCATTCGCAGAGATTTCAGTCTCTACACCGTCCGGCGCAACTTCCATTCGCCTTTCTAGCATTTTGCACGTTCCAGGCATCCCGATGAACGGCTGGAGGAGCATTAACAATTGGCCAAATCAAGCACTGTGGCTGTGCGTTGCCGTTTCCGGCATGAACTCCCCAGGGACGCATTCATAAATTGAGTTTTCCTTCTGCTTACTTTCTGCTTTCTTGAGTTTTCTTTCGAAAAACTCAAACGAAACGGCTTTCCGTTCGATCGGCCACAAAAGTCTTGGATTTATCACAAAGACCTTGCAGACGTTTATAGTTGATTTTCTAACCAAATGACTAGCATGCCAATATAGGTTGCTACACCATTAAAGAGAGAGTTAGGTAACGACTAAGTAGGCTTAGCAAGTTAAGCATAGTAGTTCCGTCGGTTTATTCACAGTAGCGAGCTGTAAATCGAAACCTTCATCAAGAGTTTACCAAAGCAGAGACAGAACCCATTCAGGATGGAGTTCTTGAATGACGGCCACCAACAAGGTTCCTGGTGTTTCCGGATCATTAATCTCCTGCCTCCTTTGACCATACATTTACTGTCCGCAAGTGCCCTAAGCTATGTCCACGACAAACCGAACACTCGCGCACTGGGGCCGGATTTTGCCTCGGTTATATTTCTGATCGCCACCAGCCTGGCCGTCAGCCGTGTCATGGAGAAGAATGTCCCTTCCTACGGTATTATTTTAATGCGTGCTTATGGCGCACCAAGAGCGGAGGCAAGGTTGGAGATGGTTTTGGTAGCGCTGACAAAGGTAAATTTCTTCGAAATAAAACGCGGCCAAGCCGTTTAACAATTCCGAGGGGAATCCGAAGCAATTGCTAAGTTGGTTTGGTGACTATCTTGCTTGTTACAGGTTCTCTGTAACATCATTTTTTGCGATTTATCCCTGCGGTTGATATGGATACCGATCCAGTACGGTTTGTGGTGGATTTGCAAGAAGAAAATATTGGTAAGTATTCTTATCGAAAAGACGGCATCGGTTAGATTGCTTCATGCGCCGTCCTTTGAAAACTTTTCTCGGGCATGGGGCTGTACTTGAAAGCAATCATAGTATGCTTGCCCGAAAACTCATTAGAGAAAGTTGTGGTACCTTCAACAGTAAAGGTTTGTTGGAGGTGTTTTAATTGACATCGCTGTACGTTCTTTTCGTTCAAGGCGTTGGTTGTAAAAGGACTTTTGTTTGCGATAAAAGACTTGTCAAGCACGCGTGCACTCTATTTAAGATTGGTGAAGGCTTCTGGCTCTGTGCATGGATTTACTTTGCTACGTTTCCTGTCGGCTGTTGCGATACTGAACATTGTGATTGCCAGGGTTAAAAATCGTCCCGAAACCAACCGCAGGTAATGTATGGAATTCTTGATAAGTAGCTTCATGTTCCGTCATTTGATAGCACGTTCCTGTTACAGGTATCCTTCGTACAAGCCAGATGCTGCGTTAACTCACGGTTCTGCTTCGTTAACCTTCACAACATTATGACCTCAACAGTGTCCCTAATCCTCGCCGTACTGCTTCATTACGCACTCGAGAATGGAGTATTCTTCACTGCGGTTCCGGCGTCCTCAGCACATTGTTGTCACTATAAATTCCGTAGTATACTAAATCTCGGCTCCAGTGCAATGTGGCTCTCGCAATGGCGCATCTTTAACCCGCGCTATCGACGGAAGCTACCACCATTGATGCAAACAGCCGTCGAAACCATTCTCAATCTGGCTGTGTTTGAAGTTGTTCGCTTTAAATTCTGGCATCCGTTGCAGATTCTCGCCAAGAGTACGTCAACCATGTTGGCGACCAACAAGCTGTTTTATGACGCCGGTGGACAAGTGCTAATGGAAACAGCACTTACGGCTTTGGCCGTTCTGGCATTTACCTACAGTGCCATCGGAACAGAATATTTGGATCAATGGCTTCGCTTGACCGGTGGTTGGGTGGAGAGTGTTCTCATTAAAATGTCCCTGATCAAACCCGAAGCAATCGTCGATGCAGTAGAGCAACGGATTCAAGTGGTCGAAGAACCTGTTCCCCTGCGCACTCGGCGTGGCTCAAGGTCTCGCGTCCGTAGAACCCCTAGAAGCCGTTCCAGATCGAGAAGAAGAAGGCTATCATGAGCCAACGAGGCTTAAAAGAACGAACGTAAATTTAAAGTGTTTGTGAAATTTCCTTATTCCTACAAATCAAAAGCATGACTCCATGGGACAACATTTTGATGTACTTTAAATATACGAACAGTTTACAAAAATGACTCAATTCATTTGTTTCAAGTTGCGAAACGACCACAAACACAGTGCAGATCGCTAACTGGCTAAAACAATTTTGAGAAGGTTTATGCTATGTCTTTTTCTTACTTTTCGAACCCCCTAGGCCATGAGTCGGAATCTTCAGCTTCATTTCCACCTCATTCATATGGATTTAGTATTTACAACCCGCATCACGAGAAGTGGCTCTCGACGCCTCGCACCCATCCTTCAAGCCGCTTACCGCATTGTTCACAGCATTTTCTCAGCCCAACCATGTATTCCCATGCTGCCGACTGGCCGAAGGGCCTTGCTCGTGGCACATATTATGCTAACCCTCGTCCTCGAGCTAGAACCGACGTCTGGCGGCTAGACGATTGCGTGACGATGAGATTGTGACCATGTCGGAGCGGCCACAGAGACGAATGAGAGCGAGTCTCGCGAAAACTGTGATTTGTGAAACGGCCACCAAACATCTAATGTTTTATGCTGCCAACAGCCTGCGATACAAGCATTGCTTATGCTTTAACCGATAAGCGGCTCCGCGATCAGTGCGTCTAGCTGCCTAATAACCCTTCAAATGCGTTCTCTGCGAATTGGGAGACGCGCAACAACCGGTTCCTTAATTTAACTCATTTTCCTCCGAGACAACCATGCCGTGCTATTATTTGAATATTTCGGTTAACCGGCACCAAAACGCGGAGCGCAACAGTCGGTTGCGAGAGTGCGTTCGGTTCCTACTCGCGCGATTCGCGAGCTTCGTTCGGTCGGACTTTAAAAGCTAGTCTCGGTCACTCCAATCCATTCAGTCGAAAACGAGCGGCGGATACCATCGGTAGTGTAGTAGCAACAGTCCTGCGCTACGTGGTTCGGTGACACACACAACGAGTGAAGCATAAACCGTACTCGAACCACAACCCTTGAAGTGCCCCCCTTTTAGTGGCCAGTGTTCCACGGTAAGCGGGAAAATCGGAAAGGCGAAAATCAGTGCCCATTCCGTTGCGACCACTTATCACGTTTCACGCGAGTGTGAGGGAGCTATAAGTGGGGTGCCGAGAGCCTGTGACTTACTGACTGTGGTCAGGAGGAAAGGAGTACCACATTCTGCCATTATCCTTCCATTAGTAAAACGGGAAAGTGATTTTTTTCACGCTCCAATAAATCAACATCCATTTCTTGCAGCAGCAGCAGTGTCGACTGAGCAGTGTGTTACATCCCGAAGGTGTTCGTTCGTGCGTCGTAGCTCCAATCTAAAGTCCAATTGTTGTATACGGATGTAAGTACCAGTGCATTGTTTAATGAGCTACTGTAGTGTAAAGTGTTTCTCATGGTGACGGATTTAGTGCACACATTCCCGGATTTAAAAGGCACAACTCCAACCTGTGACAAGCTAAGGGCAAGGACAATCAGTTATCCCGCGCCCATGTCTGACCAGAAGCAGACCGAATTCTTTCGCCAAACTGATTCTTACCACTTCCGGAAACAGCCTTCAAAACAGCTCAGATCACGACCACGTTCGCTTTCACGTGCCCGACGTGACCTTAGAACGTGGTTGCGCTTGTGGTTTTTTGCTACGAAAGAGATTGGCTTTTTGCCTTGGCCAATCTTGGGAAACGGGCGGCCTACTGGTTGTGATCGTATAACCTCTCAAATCAAACCCATTCGCGGTTCGCGTGCAGATTTCGAGGTCTTGGCGAAGGCCTACGATCGACTTGCTAAGCAGGTGGTTGTTTTCCAATTATGCTTCGATTGGACATCTGAGATCGGCATTTTCAAACAAGTTTTATGGCTCTCCGTTTCCTTAAGCCTGCATTCTTTTAATGTACTTCCAGTTTAACGTCACGTTTAACAGAAACAATCCCTCGAGTATCATGCAGAAAGAGTAAACTTGTGTACTTTTTATGCTGACCGCAACGACCGTTGGGTGACCACTGCTACACAGCGTTTTGTCGCTAAGCGGTAGATGGAATTGATATCATCTTTGCGCCGTGAACCATTAATAGCTCAGACGATAGCGATACCCCCAAAGCAATCTCTTGGGTGCTAAAAGAAACCTGATACGGGAATTCGTTGACTGCATCAGTGAGAAGGTTTGATAGAATCGATTTAAGGTGTCTTCGGCCGATAAGGCGCACTGTACGTGCCCGAGGTGAAGTAACTCAATTACTGCGAATTATTGATCGAACATCATCGTTTCGTTTTTGTCGCTTCAAAATATGAAACATGTCCATCCTCTCCTTCGGCAGAGCGGGGCCGAAGGCGAAAGGTTAACGCAATTAAAGCCAGGCGAACTCTGGTTATTGTTCGGCCAATTTAGGGTCGTATTTGCGCGATGGCAACACTTTTCTGATTACTTAGGGATGTGCCATCGGTAGCCCAATGTCCTCAGTGTCCCGCCAAGCGAGCGTCAGGAACGTTGTTGTGGGGATCGTTGTGTTTAGTTTTAGTTTTATTTGCATTTTGTTTTAACCAACTTGTTCATAAACTTTACTGTTGCGCAGTGTGTTAAGCGCTATACGTTTCAAGATGCCTGTCCTAAGCGAAAAAGGAGTAAATATTAAAAGGCCTTCAGACTAGCTAACCATTTTCTTCCTAACCGATCTAATCCGCATGCACCTCTTACTAACAGCACCATGGACATCAAAAGGTTCAATATTCCTAGTGTCGTGAGTATATCAAAACTACTAACATGGTCTAACCAACTTTGCTAACCTTAAGGGGCATCTTTAATCATTGATTTGTGTAACGCATACTTATCTTGTCTTGTTTCGTTAAACAACCTTCCCACAGACCGAGATGCAGGCCCCGGAGTTTAAGGATTTCGCCAAGGAGATGGTTGACTACATTGCCAACTATCTGGAGAACATTCGCGATAGGTAAGTTAAATTTTACGTAAAGCCTTACGGCATTAAAGTTCGTCTTTCTATTCCCACGGAACTACGGAATGCAAAAAGTGTAAACGAATGTGAGTTTTTTTCGGTGTACCGAAAGTGTTACAGACACGTTCGAATTGTATTCATCTGTGTGCGTCATTTCATGTGTGCCGGCGTGTAAATTACCCGCGGCCACCGTAGCGCCATAAACACAACACTGGGAACTACCCGAAGCGAACCGGTCCCGGTGATTCACGGAACTGGTATTCCTGACCTAGCGTAAATCTCTTCGTTTATAATCTACCATAAAGCCCTACGGCGACCCCCGAGCACTTCTATTTTTGCGGTTGAATGCACTTTATGATGCCTGCCTTCGAGCGATGCGATCAGTAGATCATGTTCAAACGTTAGCAAAAAAACGGTACCAAACACACTTTCCATTTTGAACCGTGACGGGCGCGCGTGTTTCAATCGAGAGGGCCGAGAGTGTAAATTATTGACAATCACCGTTCAAGGTTACCGAGGCGAGGTTGCTTCGATCGAAATCGAAACCACATGCTGATGGGAAATCCAGCCATAACTCTTTGGCGCTCTGTTCCTACGACTGTGACCAAAATTAATTTTGGTTTATTTAAACGATGCCGCCTTGTGATCCTTCCATCGGGATAACTTACTCAGTGATTGAAAATGCAAAAAAAAAAATTGTCCATTCCGTCGCGGAACTATTCGATTAGTGAAATGAACCATAGAACCTGTTCGTGGGCTTACATTCGTTACGTAACATTAAATCACGACGAACATTCAAGGCCAACGGAAACAAACCTGATCGTCTCGACGATCGTTTCGCGCGGTGAACCGGCGAATAGCCCACCCCACCGCAAAGGAGTTTACTTCAAGCCATCCGACAGTGTAGATTTTGTTAGAAACATTGTCATGAGAATGGCTGGGGGAATGTAGCGAAAAACCTGTAGCAATATAAACATCAGATGAATTATTAATCACGGGGGAACGAGTTTGCACGTCGGAGTTGCCTTCTTTTGCTGGTATTGCGGCTGACACGTGCGCGAGCATTAAGCCATTTGTTGTTCTTTCGATTCAATCAACTTCATCATAATTATTATAGGTACTGATCATGTTATGTAGTTTCCCATCATACTATGGAACTACAACAATGGCCTATGGAACTCTGGGCAACATGAAGGGTCAGTCAGTATTATATTCGGAACTACCGACCCAATGCTAGCTTTCAAACCTGCTCTCTCTGTCCAATGTGTAAGCGCTAACCGCGGTGATGAATGTTTAATGCAACAAACTGGATTATCCGTGAAAGCGGCCAGGCGCTGTGGCAGCAAAGTGAATTCATAACTAACCTCACTTAATGCCCCCCTTTGCAACCCCCTTACCCGCCCACAACTCTAGCCCTGTCTGTCACTTTTTTCGGTTATTAATGTCATCGTAACGGATCGGTGGAGCCCGGCCCAGGTCGATTGGCTACCAGAAAACCAAAATCAAGATGAAGGTCGACACGAACCACCGTTCTGCAGGTGCCCCGCTTACCGGCTTGAGTAGACTTGCGCAAAGGCTCTCGCCACTTCGTTGGCAATTAGTGCTGGCCGCGCTCTGTTCGCCAGCAACCGTGCCATTGCCATCGCCACCACCGCCGTTGCGATTTCGTTTCTTGACAACTGAGTGAAGGTTTCGTTGGGTTGCAAAATAGTTCTTCAGACTCCTCCGCACCGCGGCGGTGGAGGTCTCGGCGAATGATCGACGATCTTAGCCGAGCTTCCACGTGTTGGGCTTTGCGCATGACCCTAATCTGACACCTTAGTCTGTTATGTTGCCCGTTGCTTGTCTAACCGACCTTCAACTTAGGTCTCCACATAAACCCTTCACAGCGTATACTAAATGTAGTTACTGTATCTTTCGCTTCTAGGCGCGTTCTGCCGACCGTTCAACCGGGGTATCTACGTCCGCTGATTCCCGACGAAGCTCCTCAGCAGCCGGAAAAGTGGGAAGATGTTATGGCCGACGTCGAGCGGGTCATAATGCCGGGCGTAACGCACTGGCACAGTCCCAAATTCCACGCTTACTTCCCCACTGCCAACTCGTATCCGGCGATCGTGGCGGATATGCTGAGTGGAGCGATCGCCTGTATCGGATTCACGTGGGTAAGCGTGCATCAACGGGGTGTTGACAATGTATCCTTTCACGTCGTATGCACAACCTCTCTTTCAGATCGCCAGTCCCGCCTGTACCGAGTTGGAAGTTGTCATGCTCGATTGGTTGGGCAAAATGCTGGACCTACCGAAAGAGTTCCTGGCGTGCTCGGGTGGCCAGGGCGGGGGCGTTATCCAGGGTACGGCCAGTGAGGCCACACTCGTTGCCCTGCTCGGTGCCAAGGCGAAGACGATGAAGCGCGTCAAGGAGGAGCATCCCGATTGGGACGATCACAAGATCGTGTCGAAGTTGGTTGGTTACACCTCCAGTGAGTAACGTCGCTAGCTGTGCCGTAGATCATCCGAAGCATAATTGCACCCATGTCTCGCTTTCAGTTCAATCCCATTCCTCCGTGGAACGGGCGGGCCTTCTCGGAGGAGTTAAACTGCGCTCTCTACCATCCGATGCTGATCTGAAGCTGCGCGGAGAAACCCTCGAGCGGGCTATCCAGGAGGATCTGGCCGCCGGGCTCATCCCATTCTACGCAGTAGCCACCCTCGGCACGACCAACACGTGCGCATTCGATCGGCTGGACGAGATCGGTCCGGTCGGTAATCGGTACAACGTTTGGGTGCACGTCGATGCGGCGTATGCCGGATCGGCCTTCATCTGCCCGGAGTACCGGTATTTGATGAAGGGAGTCGAGACGGCCGACTCCTTCAATTTCAATCCGCACAAGTGGATGCTGGTTAACTTCGATTGTAGTGCCATGTGGCTGAAGGAACCGTTCTGGGTCGTGAACGCGTTCAACGTGGACCCGCTTTATCTGAAGCACGACATGCAGGGATCGGCCCCGGACTACCGCCACTGGCAGATTCCGCTCGGGCGTCGTTTCCGTGCACTGAAGCTGTGGTTCGTGCTTCGTCTGTACGGTGTCGATAACCTGCAGGCCCACATCCGGCGCCACTGTGCGTTCGCGAAGCACTTCGAGGCGCTTTGCCGTGCGGACGAGCGATTCGAGATTTTCGGCGAAGTACAGATGGGATTGGCGTGCTTCAAGCTGAAGGGATCGAACGAGCTGAACGAGTCGCTGTTGAGACGCATTAACGGACGCGGCAATATTCACCTGGTACCGTCCAAGGTTAACGATGTGTACTTCCTGCGTATGGCCGTTTGCTCGCGGTTCACCGAGACCTCCGATATCGACTACTCGTGGAAGGAAGTGGCAGCCGCGGCCGATGAGGTAATGGCCGAGCAGAAGCAGTAAACGGGGTCTAGAATGAATCGTTGACTCTCAGCAACCACCGCTACTCGCATGATCATAGACCGTACATCGTCGCAACCATCGCAGCTCATGTATTTACCGTTTATCGCCGTTAAGTTTACACTTGTATGAGGTTAATTTATTTATCATCAAACGAGGCACCGGCATCGGCCGCTCACTGGTTGGTGTTTCGAGACCATCCAACCTACACCGGAAACCGGGACCAGATAAGGCAATCGGCTCTGGACGGAAAATGGATCCTTCCTCCAAGCAATGGGCTCAATCGCGTGGCAATACCAAGCAACCAATACAATAAACCGTTTTATCGTCGTAAGCTTATCGATATCGTGCAATCGTGTTGATGTTCGATGTTTAAAAATAATACTGTTAAAGTGATGAATAAAATGTTAAACCTAATCATACACAAAACCTATGATGGTGAAAATGTTTGATTCTAGTGATGCCTTCGAGCACATTGTTTTCTTTTATATTTTCATCCCTTTATGAGTCCAAACTCGCGGTCAGTTGCGTTCAAATAATTTTAAATAGGACCGTATCCTTCGACAGCTTTCGAATTACGCCTAAGGTATGTAATCCGTTAGAGCCTTAGATCTGTTCCGGGGCAACATGAAATATTTCACAGCACACACAGGAGAAATATTTCACTTGATGTGGTGAGTTTGGATTCGGTGGTTAATTTTGTTTTAACCACCTCTTCCAATTTAAATGAAGACGTGGTCGGAATTTAACGGTGAATGCTCGATACACACAAGTTTTATTCCAATTAATTTGCATTTTCTACTCATGCTCTGAGTTCTCCAAAAAAGGACAAAGTTATATGAAAAGTATAAAATTTTTTTGTTCGCTCTACTGAAAATCGTTCAGAACCACTTTTCTAGCACATTGTTATGCACAAGATTGAATCCTTCGTTTTTCGGATTCCTTTTTACAGTTTCAACGTTGATTCGTGGAGGTATTTCCGAGTCTGATTGGTAACTTCTCTGTTCGTTTGTACTTACCATCGCCTTCACTCAGAAAAGTCGATAACTATTAGCATCATTCATCATGCCGCATAGCACCGCATCGACACTTCCAAGAATGTCGCTACCGCTCATAATTGATTGTTAAACGTTCCCTAAACGATGCTTAATCTTTTATGAGTCCAAATGGCGTGATCGTGTATCGACATTTCCTGCTCAAGGTAACAAAAAATAATAATCCACTTCAAACGCAATGCACATCAGCGTGCACAAAAAAGAGTCTTCCTAAAGCCCGCAAAGCCAATAAAGAGACATAAAAAAACATGGCTGCACTCCGGTGTTCCCCAAGGAATCGGAAGCGAATTGGCAAATCGACTCGTAGGAAAAATGAAAACCTCCAATGCACTCCCGAAACGATGCACTCCGGGAACGGTGCAGCCTGATGCAATTACATCAACGTACGTTCGATGCAAACTCCCTGCGGGCACTTTCCATCCCCCGAACTGCGGGCTTGCGAGGGTCTGGAAGCGATTGATTTGTTGTTTTGTTTTTGCATTTTTTTTCCTTTTCCACCATTCCAACCTTCTTTCGATGGCGAGTACGACGGTGGCGATGTGGTTGAAAGAAAATTAACGCAAAAAACGACGAACCAATTTTTCGAATTGGACCTCTCGTCAATAATTCAGACGCGAAAAAGTGACCAACCGATTCACTGTTTAATTGCTGGAGCTTTTTTATTTGTCCCGCATCGAACGCTACCCATTTCACACCGGGATCGATTAATGCACTTTGCGATGCATCTCGGCGCTTGCAATGCCTCTTATGAGTGGATCGTTCTTTTTGGCGGTCTTTTTAAACAACCGAGTTTGATGACTTAATTCGTTCGTTCCCTTTTTTTCTCTTTGTTTGGAGATTTATTTATTTATTTATGGCTCGTGCTGTCGCTTTCCTTTTTATTATGTTTCAGCTTTTTTGCTGTCTGCCGTTTTTTTACATGGTCCGCAAGTCAGTATGAGGCTCGTGGCTTTGATTGTTTATTTTTGTCGCCATGTTGAACAGCATGTTTTGTCGGCACTCGAGCTCCAAAGTGCAAACCGTTACACTCGGCCTCAAAAACTACCACTTCGCTCTTGGGGGTCGATGCGCGGTCAGCCGTTGAGTAGAATGTGACTCAATTCCTGTTACCGATTGCATCATGGAATCGTCTTCATCCCATCGAATCCCCATGGGATGCCTAATTAAACCATTTTCACCTTTCGCTCTCATGCAACTTCCGCATGGGGAGCCAGGGGGGGGCTCGTGTTGTTAGATAAGTCATCCGCTCATCAGTAGGTCACAGACAAGGCATATCGCGGTTGAAATTACCGTTAAATTGATCGATGCTTCCGCAGGTTCTCGGCATTTCAGCTGCTCCACCGATGAATCGCTCAACGATGCTCGGCCAGAATCATGCCACTGCTTAACACCTTCGGACATAATTTATTCACGACCATGACACAGCAAATTACCGGTGCGACCGTTAAACATCCCCCGGATCCACCGCTGACTAGTTGACTTGCCAGACTTTCGATTTTATTTTAGGTGTTTTAAAGGTTTTCGGCCTGGCCTCTTCGCTGGCCATTAATTGCCGTTGCCTGTCGTCGTGATCATCCTGCGCCAACTTTTCTCTCGATCGATCGCTGCACTATGGGCGCACAGCTTGGGTGGTCAAAAGGATCGACTAAATAGTTTCCACTAAATAGTTGAACTTTGTTTTCTGCTGCAGATTGGCACACTTTAATCTACGAATAATTTCGAAACTCCAATTCGCTACCGAAACACGAATTTTTTAGTAAAAACAAAACGGAACACAGTACGAATGGACCACTGTTACAACACGACCGTGTGGGTCCCATTTTTTTGGTGATCGCGTATAATGAGGATTTATCAATTAGCATACAAAACCACATAACACGGCGCCATCCGCTGCCGTGCGACCGGCCGCAGGTGCCCAGCGTAGAAAGTTTTCCGGTAATTCTCGACTCGCTCTCGACCCTCTCGAGCGAACATTTTAATGAGCGCCGAATTTTAAGGACTTTTTTCTCTCTCTCTCTCTCTCTCTCTCTCTCTCATCCCCGTGACGTCGTTTCTGTTGATTTATTCAAGCATATTTCATAATCTGTCGAAAATAAAATCATCATCTCCCGCGGGAGGCTGGTGAAGATGACAAGATCGCGGCTCTGTCTTCGGCCAGGCGGTCAACACGGCGGTGAACCGACCGAAGACAAACTTAATGCCCTCTTGAGATGAATGAGGGTCTCTTCAGAATGCAACTACGAGGCCCCAACTTTCGATGGATAACAAACGAGAGAGAGCGAGAGCGAAAGAGCCCCTCCTTTGGCTCCACTTTCTTCAAGCCTTCGGTGGATACCCCGGTTGCGGAGGCACGTAAGCCACGCGGATGCGTCAATGGGGGTCTCTTCCGGTTGTCTGGGGACCGTAAACCCGGGGCTCCCGGGCAGGTGGCACATGGGTTGTTGATAGTTTCATTATTGTTGTTTGCTGGGCCTGCGAAACGGAGAACCGGGACTTTTGAACAACATTTCTTCTCCCTGGGCCCCGGCGTGGTCCGAGCGTTGTTTGCTGAAGGAAGGGGCTTTGGCATAAATAAAGCTCAGCGCGCCCAAACGATCCTCAGTCTCCGGCAACATACGATCCTGTGCAGACTGCTTCATTCGCAACCGCTTCGCCAGCTGGTGGTCGATCTTCGGTGGTTGTGGAAAACAGTGGAACAGTGGAACAAGCAGCCTAGACCAAACAGTGCACAGTCAAGCCATTAGGCTAAGGTCCCCAGCGATCAGTGCGTTCAAGTGTTACCTTCGTTAAAAGTGCGGTTCTGTTAGAAGTCCGGCTGCATGTGCCATAAGTTCGCCAGGGTTCTGTAGACTGAGTGCATAGAGATCGTCGAGGATGGCAAACATGGACATAAATGAGTTTCGCGAGTTCGGCCGAGCAGCCATTGACTTTGTGGCCGACTACCTAGAGAACATCCGAGACAGGTGCGATATTAAACGGATTGTTTCTAAACCGAGTCCCAAAATGAGTTATTCGAGTTTGAAACCGTGACCACCAGCGAAAAGGTACTTAAAACGTATATTATCTGTGCCCTTTTGGTCCTCTGCAGGGATGTGCTCCCATCGGTGGAACCAGGCTATCTGCACGATCTGCTTCCCGGGCGGCTCCAAAACGAGCCGGAGGACTGGAAAACCATCATGGAGGACTTCAAGCGGTGCATTCTACCGGGCCTGACGCACTGGCAGTCGCCCCATTTCCACGCGTTTTACCCATCACAAACCTCGTACTCGTCGATCGTTGGCGAAACGTTAGCGGCTGGGCTTGGAGTAGTAGGATTCAGTTGGGTAAGTGTTGTGTCGAGCGTAGACCGTCAGTCATTGAGCACTAGCATCCTTAATTTGTCTACAGATTTGTAGCCCCGTCTGTACGGAGCTCGAGGTGATCATGATGAACTGGCTGGGGCAGCTGTTGAACTTGCCGAAAACGTTTCTCAACTGCGGCGAAGGAAACGGCGGTGGCATTATTCAAGGATCGGCCAGCGAGTCCATACTCGTGGCAGTGCTGGCCGCCCGGGAGCAAGCCGTCCGGCGGCTGACGGTTGAGTATCCGGAGCTAACGGAGGCTGAGATCCGTGGCCGACTGGTGGCCTATACCAGCGACCAGAGCAACAGTGCCGTCGAGAAGTCGGGAATTTTGGGAGCCATCAAAATGCGTTTGCTGCCAGCGGACGACACGGCCGTTTTGAGAGGTTCCACCTTCATTCGGGCGGTTGAAGAGGACGTGGCCAACGGATTGTTTCCTGTGGTTTGCGTTGCTACGCTCGGGACGACGGGAACGTGTGCCTATGACAATCTGGCCGAAATTGGACCGTACTGCAACGAGCACAACATCTGGCTACACATTGATGCGGCGTACGCCGGGGCAGCCCTCTGTCTGCCGGAGTACGGCCACATCATGAAGGGGGCCGAGTTGGCCGATTCCCTCAACTTTAACCTGCACAAGTGGATGTTCGTAAATTTCGACTGCTGCGCGATGTGGTTCAAGGATGCCGGATCGGTCACCAAATCGTTCAGCGTGGACCGGATCTACTTGCAGCACCAGTTCCAGGGTCACAGCAAGGCACCCGACTACCGTCACTGGCAGATACAGCTCGGCCGACGGTTCCGCTCGCTCAAGGTGTGGATCACGCTCCGCACGATGGGTGCGGAAAAGATCCGCAACCTGATCCGCTTCCACATCCAGCTTGCCAATCGTTTCGAGGAGTACGTTCGTACGGACGATCGTTTCGAGGTGCTCTGCTCCACACTGGCCCTCGTCTGCTTCCGGCTCAAAGGGGACGATGCCCTCTCGAAGCAACTGCTGGAAAACATCACCAAACGCAAGAAGGTTTTCATGATCCCGGCCACGTACCAGGGCAAGTTCATCATCCGTTTCATGATTTGTGGCATCGATCCACAGATGCACGACATCGAGTACGCCTGGGACGAGGTCCGGTCGCAGACGGACCTTCTGTTCGGGGTCGATCAGAATCGCAACGAGTTGGCCGACAGGAAAGAAGCTATTTTGCAGAAATTGGAACACGAACCGAAACTGTACGAAAAGAGCACGGACATTGGGAAAATCACCGAAAGCTTAGCCGGGGTTATCCTGTCGAGCGAGAAAGCAAAATAGAATTAAGGGTCACAGGGGTAGATTTATTACTCATTAATTATTAACCATACAACGATCATTTACCAACGTGAATAATGAAGCTAGTTGGATCTTCCTGTTCTTTTGACCAGATTAGTTTTTAATGTAGTTAGTCGCTTGTTTCGTGAGATGACCATTTGGTGTTTGACTAAAACGGTAAATATTGAGTAAATTTCACATACCCTCGAGAAGATCTATCACCTCATACGATCCGCTTGACAACCTGCAACAAAAGCTATATTACAGGGACGATTTCTTACGACGAATAGTAGCTTTTTGGGGGAGCCATTTTTCACGACCGAACGAGGAAATGATAAATAATAAAAGCTCGCACTTTGGTTTCAGAAGTGAAACAAAACTCGGCATACCAGACGCTAGAGGAATCCATCTTTTAACTTTGGTCCTACTTTTGACGGGCCACCAAACTGTAGCCCACTTTCGTTACGTTGCCCGGCGAAATGGAATGTCATTTGTTTTAACCCCCCCTCCATCAGTCGGCGGAAAACGGTTCCGGGGGGGAGTTCCTGTAAAGAAAAGCGAGGAAAATCAAACTTTACACTCCGACAACTGGCCCGCCGGATGAGGCGGGACAGTGCTACAATAAACTTGAAAATCACCCGTACATTTATCAAACCCCAGGCACGGCAAGTTGTAACCTGGGTCGAAGGGTAACAACAAACGAGAAACCCCCTTCTTGGTCCTTCTTCTTCCAGTTTAAGTTAAATGTTTCGCAAGGCAAAAGGAGCGCAAGGTACGGCTCGAGAGGCCCATAAAAAGGTATCTCCCAGAACATGGACCAGAGCAGGACCCGGACAGGACGATAAACCAAATGAAGGATACATATGCCTTGGAGGCGCGGAATCCCCACGAAACCTCAGAGCCGCCCCAAGATGTAACCTATCTCGCCCTCCCGAGTCCCGAGCGCCTCTCGGATCGGGGGGCCTCGATTAAGCAAACGACATGAGTTATGCATCTCCGTTGCGCAAATAGTTATGCCAACAGTAAAAAGAGATGATCCCTGGGCAAAGGTGAGCTTCTCTTCCGGGTTGTTTACTCGACTGCTCGAAACGCTTTCTTTCGCGTTCCGTTTTCCGTGCTCTGCTTGCGTGCTGGGAAGAAAAATGTAATCCCTCCCGGAACCGGAAGCCACCGCTCCGGAGGGGGCCAGCGAAAGTAACCTGAACTTTTTCATAAATGTGAAACGCGAACAAACGGAAAACGGTGCGCTTTCTCCGCGACCGTGTTTGACAAACCCCTTGATAACGCCCACTCGGGACCGCAAGTTACCGGAGAAGCACAGGTATGGTAACATGTCAACATGTTTCCATTTCCTGCGCAAATAGTGAATTTCCCCGCAAAAGGAGTTTACCACCCGGCACCGGTGACCGACCGACGAAGGAAATCTTTCCCCTACACACGGAACGCGAACAAAAGTCATTACTTTCGTCGGCACCGGCCTGGAACCCACCGTATTTGGGCACGTTTCGGGGCCACATTTCGCTTTCTTCCGGTTGGATTCCCTGGGTGGTTTTCGGGTCGTAGATTGTAGGGCTACAAAGTATGCTTTTCACTTTGTTTAAACGGCGTTGTGCAAAAAGATCTGAAAATGGGAAAAAAATAAAAAATAAAATAGATTGTTACCATTTTTCCCTTTTCGACAGCTCAATAGTGAAAGAATTCAACTGATGGCGAGTTTATTTCCTTATTAAGTAAAAATAAATTTCATAATCTAACACGTTCAGACCGACACTGTTCTGCATCGAGACGAAGCTTCCGAGTGGGCCAACAATCTACCGTGGCACCGTGGTCCTAATCATCCTAATTCAAAATAATTCTATCGCACAAACCTCGGGACCTTCGGGGGACTAACACGGATTGCATATCGTCGTGCAGCCAAATCCAAACTGATTGACATTTCCTGTCGCTACTTTCCAAAACAAGCTGCCCGATGCGCCCGACGGTAGCGATTCCGCTCCACCACCGCAGGCTCCTAACGGCCTGGCCACCGCCGCTTATCAATCAGCATCCGCCCCAAGTCCGAAATGGGTTCGATAATGCGTTTCATCGGACACTCGCCGCATCGCACGTAAAGTGAATTGCAGTGCCATTTGGTGCTGGCCGCCGCCTTCTCTATCATCGATGGGACCGTGAAATGGACTCGTTGATAGATTCTGAAACTCCGTTCCTCCCAGAAACCCACTCCGATGTCGCCCGGGCTTTAAGCAACGCCAGCGAACCTCGTGAGCGGCTATAATGGATGGTTTTGGAAGGTTTAGCGACACTTCCCGACAGACTTGCCTGGAGTGTCTAATGTGGGGCGAACATCCCGGTTCCTCGGCCGCGGATTTGCGTGAACGCATCCGGGAAATCCACGTTGGGTTCGGTTGGAAATGCGCCTCGCACGTCTTTGGTGTCTGTGTTGGTGCGGAAGTACGCCTGACGACGCTAATGTGTATGTGCCATCGCCCCTGGCAACGGCACGGAGGGTGGAGCGAACATCCTGCAGCGTATCCTGTTGTGTTGGCAGTGCTAGTGTATTGGTGAGTTGTACTAAAAATCCACCGCCTCCTGCGGACCATCTTCAGACCGCTTCTTGGGCCGTGTGGAAAATCATTCCGAAGAACCCCTTTCCGAGCTTATCCTCCCTCCCCCTCCAGAAGTGGTGGGTAGAACGATGTCAAGTCGCTGTGTCCCCCACCGGAGGGCATCCAAGTCCAAGATGGCTAACGCACACAGATATTTCAATCGAAACGCGGAATGCGCAGACGTGGGAATGTTCCACTCTCGAAGCCCATCACCGGACCGGACTGGCGGGTTGAGGCAAATTATCCACACAAAATGACGGCCAGCAGCAGCAGTTCCGAGCTGGGTACTGTACTTCGCGCTGGTTTACAACGGATAACTGCCGACACCGGAACCAGGAGTATCGCTCGAGAGAGAGTCGTCGCGCTGTCAGTTAGTTCATGGGCAGATTGACCGGGACAGTGTGGACCTAGAATAGACAGACAGACAGGCTTCTTGTCCTTGTGTGCGAGGGCAATTAAAAGAGAGCCCCCTCCGCCGATTATTGCCGCCACCATCCGGTAATGAAAATGTTTTTTAATTGACAAAACTTTTTCAAAACGGAACATCTCGCGGGAACATCCCTCCGGGGCCACGATGTTTTCACTTTCACAACCGCCATCTGTGTTATCGTTTGTTTTGTGGTTAGGAAACGGTTCGCCCTAGTGCTTCGGTGGTCAGATTCAAGCTCCCCCGAAAGGGCAGAGAGTAGCCATTGCCATTTGTGGTGCTGCAAGAAAAGTGCTCCCTCAAGTGCACGGGAGCGGAAGAAGTGTAACCATTAGCATACTAATTGCCATCCGCCTGATTCGGACTTTGTCGGCAACCCTTCTCGGAGTCTCGTCAGGCTTCGAGTGTCGAATTTCGAGCTTCTTACCAGGTGCCGGGCCCACTTGTCGGGGCCCGGTTCAGCGCAGCTAGGCACCCTGTTAGGCACATAATTAGCCAGAACCCTAGTCAGTGAGTGCTCCAAAGGGCGCGCGTAATAACAATGAGGTCTCGGGGCGCGATTAGATTCGCTGCTGCTGCTACCGTGCGCCGCGCCATACACTAGAAGAAAAAAAACTCAAATTAGAACAACACCAAGGGGCAACACTTCTAAACGCGGGGCTTCGATCATCGGGGCAGGACAGGGCAGTGCCGGTGGGTCGGCACTCCGACAGTGATAAGCCACTGCCGCCGCCGGGCGCTTCTTCAGTGTGCAGTCAGAGTTCGGTGGCACTCCGTTGACAGCAGCAAATCGGCACAGGCCTCCGGCTGGTGAACCGGGTTTCGGGTCCGGGAATAGTGCACGGCGATAAATCGGGCTTCTGCCGCTCCGGCCGAGCTGCTAGTTATCGAGTCGACACACTGATTACGTCGAGCGGATCGCCGCTTCGTGGCCACTAGAGTGTCTTCCAACCTTCCGAGTGCTCGGGCGAGTATTAGTTGCCAAAGGTTGCCGGTTCGATACAGATGCCGGCTCCGTGTCGCCGCGAGAGCAAAACCGAACTTTCGACGCGCGTGTTTCGAAACTGAACCACGGAACTCGGACCTGTCAAAAGTGCATCGTTGGGGATAGGTTTTTGCGGTTTTCCAAAAAAAGGTGCCCCAAAGTTGACCCAAGGCAAATGTCGGTGTGTGTTTCGAGTGCCGGTGTTACCCTCGGTGTGGACGCGATGTCCCTGTCCCAGATGACACTCCCGTCCGCGATGATGCTTCCACTGGCACACTCGACCCTGGGCGGCACCCACTCGCTGCTGAGTCAACCGATGGCGAACGGGATCGGAATCGGGATCCCCGGCGGTTCCACTGTGGCGGCCATACTCGACGGCAGTAGCCCGTCGCTGGGATCATCGAACGGAATGCATAACAACAGCAACAGTGCCAGCAACGGACACAGCTCTAGCAACAGTCTCACGGCGCACGGCCCGTCAGGAGCGCGCCCAGGTGTGGCGGCCGGGGAGCTTGGGGATCATCATCCAAATCCCGAAATGCTATTGGCACTGATAGCACGTAACAAGGCCCTCGAAGGTGAGTCTCTAGCGTCGGCTTTGGCGCACCCGATAGAACGCCCATAAACAACCGAGCGGGGCCAATATAACGAAGCCTCCGCTAAGCGCTGCCATAAAAATCAAATCCCGAGCCCCGCGATGGCTCGGTCTTCAAATCACGGTCAACTCGACCGGGAAGGGGTACGGTCTCCATTTTTGGGGCCAGCTCGAAAGGTAGTCGATTAGGTTGCACCGACCGACGGCCACGGTACTTGATATCGCACTTTGGCGGCACCTGCGGCTTATCTTGGCCACCGTATCGAAGACGGGACCGTGAGTAAGCGACAACAAACAGGACAGTTCCCGCTTGTCGAAACTCCGGTTCTCAGATCTGGCGCGGGCATTTGCCGCTAGTTGCCGGTACTTTTGGCCAACGGTTTGACAGCCGCTAATGACCGATACGTTTGCGGACGGCCCGATTGGACGGCCGGTGTTGCCCGTCACGTTCGACACGATGGTCCGGTGGCGGCAATTTCCGTTGTTCGTGGCCCGTTGTTAACGCGTATTTCTCAGTTAACAAGTCGTTCATTGGACCATGCTTTGAAGCTTCGAAAGTTTGCGTCTTCCCTTAATGATATTTAAATTTATTTTTAGATGTATGTTTTGTTCAATCCAAGATTTGCGACTGGCCATCATCCGTAGCCGTAGAGAATGGGCACCCAAATTTGTACCCCCCGATGTACCGATGATAATCGACCGGGACTGAACCGACCGAGGCACACTACTTTTTTGTTTGCTCGAGATAATGCCGCGCCGCAAGAAGGCGCGAGGTGCGCAATAAGATTATGGCACATGCGCCTCGATAGACTTGGCCAACAGCCGAGAGTTGCTCGAACCGTTTGCCTACCGGATTACTCGGATCGCGCAGGGGTGGCACTTCACCGCGACAGCGTGTTGCGTGGGGATTGTCCCATCGAGAGCTGTGCAAACAGCGCTGTGGCGGCGAATGTGGTTTAAGAAATCGCCAAACGGGCCGCGACCGGTGGCCGCGATCGCCCCGGGCCAGGGATACCGACAAACACCCGGAGGCCACCGGGTACGCACTATCGCCTCCGATCGTACCGGTTACTGATAGTAGCTTACACGCCCACCACCCAACGGGTAAGATAAGTACAAAGTTACGTTCGAACAGTGGGTGGTATCTGATCGTGTGTTCCCTCCCGTGTTTCGTACCGATATCGATCATCACTCGATCTGGACACCGGCACTGGTGGCCACTTTTTGTGAGGCGCACCCTCAATCTCCGGCGGATCTCCGGTGGTGGCTCCGTTGCGGTTATCTGCCATCACCAGGACACGGGTGGGCTTTGTACGATGATGTTGTTACAGTTTTGGTCCGCCAGCGACCGCTAAAAGAGCCACCCAGCCGGGCCACCGAAGCGGAAGCCTCTATCACACGATCTTGTCAGCAGCCAGCCAATTGAACGTCCAACTTCACTTTGCTAACATGGGGTCATAAGGGGCGGTCTGAGTTCTCGGTAGAGCCCGAGACATGCCGCCCGTGGTCCTTGGCCGTCTACGGCGACTGCGAACCACTTCTGTCAAATCGGATGCAATAAATTCTCGAATTATGGGCGACACGCATACAGGGTTATCACTACGCGCGCGTGCCATCAAAGGCCCGGTCCGGTCCAATCCATCCGGCTTATCTCCGGAAGTGTCCCGCGGGAGCTAATCTTCACGAAAGTTCAACAAATTGCTACTGGAATCATCGGTGGAACCCATCCGGACCCATCAGACGAGTGTTGCAAAACGTTCAGTGGAAACTATTTGTCGAGCCACAGGCTGTGGCACCTGTGGCGGCGGCACCCGAATTTGCTCGCGGCGCGTCATATAACGGCCGAAGGGCGCAGATTGATTTCCGGGAACGTGCCGGACCACTATTCCTGGCGGGCTGGCGGCCGGTCCGCGGTGTCTATCAGATAGCGTCGCCCTGCCGTGATCGATGAGATATAACTTCACTAATTGATGTCCTCTCTGCGGGGCGAGTGGATGATAAATACGTCCACGGATGCAGGCTAATGTGTGGCACAATTCGCGCCACCCGATAAGCATCGCCGCCCGATGGGGATGGGTTGTCAAAACTCGGTCCATGGGTGGATTTGTTTGATCAGCGTCCCGTGCGGATTGTCCGAGTGCGCCTCGTGGCGCCTTGGCTGTCGCCCCGGCTCGGGGCGATCGTCAACCAATCAGTTTGATTGATGGCCAGATTGCAGGCATCGGAGCGCCATCTTACGGAGCGGCCTCCGTACTCCTCTCTCTCTGGTGCGGATGCAATATTTGCATTGCGGGTTGTCCCCCGGGTTGACAGTGCATTCACTGTCCCCGTGTCATTCGAAACTGATGGATTTTAAAGCCTGCCTTTCCCCCCTCGGTTCCGATTGGAGAGAGATGTTTAATCTCGATAATTTGCTGAAGCTCAGCCACACACGCTGGCCAAGGTATCGAAATATCGATCGGAACAAAACAACCCCCTTGTTCAGGGGGGCCATTCGGGCCCATTCTGATTGCCTCCAGTCCAGTGGGCGCGGGGTGCGATTTGTCACAATTGTCACGAATATTGTTTGCCCATCAATCGCTATTGGGCGATCGAGGCGGAAGCAGGTTATCCTCACATGTGTTTCGGTTCGTCATCGTTTGTCACCCGGGGCGCTAGGGCAGTAGACAGCTTGGTACCACAAAACCAATTGGCACCTAAAGTTGACCAGTGGACAAAAAAAACCGACTGAAATTAGGTCGATAGGCTTATCGAAAAGTCACAGTAATTCACGTGCCACGAACCGTTTTAATTATGTGGCTGATTTATTGGTCAATTGGCGGCGTCCGGTAGCTCTCAATCTCTGTCCCTCTGTCTCCCTTATCGTGCTCCGCTGAAGATGGATTGCTGCAGGAGGAAAATTAAAAGTCGGACTCCTATCAACGGGCCAGGCCAGCAAATTGATTGGCAGTATGTTAATTAAAGTGACGCTTCGACAATTGACGCACTAGACACGGAGTTAGAAAATCTAATAAAAGCTCTTTATCAAATGGCCAATCGGCGGACGGGGCTACTTCTGGGGCCGATAGTTCCGATACAACGGTAGTTCGGATTGCCCAGAAAATGGCCATTGCACAATAAAGGATAAGAAACTAGTGCTTCGCGACCGAAACTCTTATCCACCGTTGAAAGCCTTCGGCCCCAAAACCTTATCAGCCCAACGTAATCCGGGTGGTGGTGCCTTCCAAAGTCTCCAACTCCGGGTGGTGCTCAAATCGATTCGCAATCCAAACGTCTTCCGTGGCGTGGCAGCTAAATCCAGTCCGGTAAACCTGCGCCGATAATCACGGCGTAATCCACCTGATCCGTAACGGTCTAGCTTAAAAAGGGGATAACGGGTGGTGTGTGAGTCGCTCGTGGAACGGAACCACAATTTTTGTGTACCCCGTCAGCCTGGCTTTCTCCCTGGGGGCTCACCCTTGAAAGGCTCACGGCTCCGCGAAGTGTTTGGCGAACATTTATTTTTCATTTACCCAACCAACGCCACGTCGTACGCCACCTTGGCCGGTCGGCCACGTGGCCGAGTGCATTCATTAGCTTCCGGTTTCGGTCCTCCCCAACAATCGATCGTCCGCGTGCGGGCGAATGTGTGCGTTAACCAGGGAGACCGAGACGGCCGCCTTTTCCGCCTGGCAATCAACAAACACGCCGAAAGAATTAACGCACTCGAGTGCACTCGGAAGTTGTTTCAAATTGCCCAGGGAAAAAGGGAAAAATCGTTCGCACGTGGCACACGCGGTCCCATTTCGGCCGCGGGGCGTTTACGGAGCCCTCGCCCACTTCCCTCGGTAATTGGATGTGTGAAAATGCCTCTTGACGGATGTGGGCGATAGTTTTGGCCCACTGCGGTTGTGACGATAATGATTTCGGGGGCTATCGATACGCAGCTTTCCGTTAATCCTTTCAACTTTACAACGACCGGTCGGACCGACAAAGAAAAACTTTCCCTTGCCGATTGGCGCTTTTTCCCTTTTATCGGCCAGAACATGATTCGGCGTGTTTTTCTTGCCCTTTGTTCCACATGTCCTGTGTGAATGGGCTAGTCGTCCCGAACCGTGCCAGGAACCGTGTGACCTGCCAAAGCGAGGAAACCCCAAACGAACGCAGTAACGGATACAACAACCGTACGCCCAAGAAGTGTGCCGGAGGACCCGGTAACAGGACACGGGGCCGGGGCACGCGCAAATGATGTTTTGAAACATAATATTTATCGACTCTCGAGGGCACCCATTGTGCCGGGCCGATGAGGCTTTTTCCGCCAGCACGTGCCTTCGGGCACTTTTTCAGGTCCGCCGGTTCGCCTGGTGTCCTGGCTGGTGTGAGCCTGGCTAAAAAGACAAACCGACACAGTTTTCACATGATACACTCCCCGGTTGGGCGGTTGGACAAACTGGTACCGGAGAGTGTGCCGGAGATGACGGTAAAAGTTTCTAATCGATTTTTGATAGGTTGGCCAAAAATGTAGATGAGGGGTGAAACTTACTTCTTTCCGATTCGATTGCACAATAAAATAAATATTTTTATTGAAATCTTCGAAACACTGTTCCAAAATAGACACTGTAAGGATGCTGAAAAGGATGTTGGATAGTCAAAACTGTATTTTTTGCTAAAGCCTGTCAATAATTCAAAGCCTGCTGCAACTGATAATGAATCGTTTGACATTTTGCTGTTTCACTAAAGCTATTCCCAATTTTTGTATGCCAAGATCTTTTTTCTCTTCTGTCTGATATTGGAACATGATAATGTTCGTTGACGTTCTTATTTAAAACGATAGATATAAGTCGTAAAGTCCTTGAACGTGCAGCCGATTTCTTCCAAGTTTCCTCCCAAAAAAGGCTACAGCGAAACGCAAGGCCTACTTAACGGTCCCTACGACTGCCTGTAACAAAACACGACAGTCTGTTGCACTTTTTGTTTCGTCGTACGTCATCTGAGCTGCTCGAGATTATCGCTCCACGCTATCGACACTGTTTGGCCCTACCAGCCAGCCAGCTACTGTGACTTATGTGCCCGGGGGGGAAGGATCCACACAAAAAACCGCTTCACAAAGTGCAGGACATTCAGTGCACCGCACGCGATCACATTACGTGCGATCCCCTCCCCGAAGCTAAACGGTGCCGTGTGCCATATGGTTGCGGCCGTCCATTGACTTCTTCAATTCCTTGCTCGGGCCGTCGAAGGCGCGACGCACACTAAACTGATGCGCTTTCCCCCCATTTGCCGGACGTTCCACGACTCCGAACCCATTCCACGCACGTCCTTTTTTGCTGGGCTTCCTGGGCTTTCGGTCTTCTGCCGGACATCGGCCGTCCTGTTGGAGGTCATTAATTGTCGCTGTGCACTTCCAAAAAAGATACCGTACCGCACGCCATAAGGTGCCGCCACCGGAAGGACGCATCGTCCTGCGCTGGTAGGGGGTAATGATTATAAATCGAACCCCTGCGGCGTACAGTGTGGTGCACGAGGAATGGGCGAGCAAGGCTGTTGAGGAAACCCGTCAAAGATTAATGGCACGTGTGTAGCACATTACGGCACGCACTGTAGCTCCGCGAGGCACCGAGCGCCTACCTTTCGGAGCGCCGGTGTTAATGAGGCCGGTCGAGGATGGGCCACGGCGAGGGTCGAGTGTCGAAAAATGGGCCATTTTCACGGAAGGGGAGTGCTGCCACTTAACTAGGGTGTGTACCGTGCATAAGCATATATTTGTCATGCGGTGCGGTGCTTCTGCTTTTTGCATCGCTTTTTTCGGCTCACTGTTTAGGGGGGAGGGAGTGCAGATCGCGTGTCTGGGGATGGTGGTGGTCTGGATTTTCGGAAGGATTCCCCGGTCGCGCTGATCCATGGATGCCATCAAATCGTAATGGGACGCATAAATCACAAAGGATGGTTGAAGATATCGACCATATGGCTGGCGGACGGAGGTACAAGCGAGTGAAAATTTTCCTCAACCGGTTCCAGCGTGGTTCGTCGCAAATATATGATTCTATTCGACGCGTCATGGTGCCTTCCGGTGTAAACCTAGTGCCCGGTGCTTAGAGAACTGTGTGGCCACAGACTCGCCAATCAACGAGCAGACGCTCCTTTCCCGAGGGGAGTTGTCAACGCCATGTTGAATTTTCCAAGCACTCTCGACACAGCCGGGGGGATTTCCGGCACGACGGCTCTCCACCGTGCGGCCACTGTGTGCGAACTGTGTATGTTCGCATGCGCAGCTATTTCTCTGTGGATGTGGATGTTTCTACCGTGCCTTCGCATGTAACGCTGACGGAGAGGGGAATCCTGCCACACTATTCTGCCGAGCGCATTGTGTGTGCCCACATCCTTCCAGGCATTTCATCCCGGACGGGAAAGTAACTGAACCCGTCAGGTTTTGTTAAACCCGCCAGACGCGCCAGAGTAACGTGCGCTAGGATGGGCTATGTGACGGGCTTCGGACTAAATGAACGGAATGTATTATTAAAACTAAGCCACCGGTGTCACCCGGACCGGCTGACAGATATTGGAAAACGTCAGCCGCTCCCGATGAGCCCGATCCCGTGGAAAACCAAATCCTACACCAAGCTCATCACCTCACTTTTCCTGGTTCAATGGTGGCCCATACCTAACCATATCGGGCTTTGTGTTTCCATTTTCCCGTTGGTACTACGATAGTCGGAAAATGGATCAACTTCATGGTTACGATCAGAGCGGCACCGACTGTACTGTCTCTCTCTCTCTCTCGCTTGCTCTCCCCGTCCGTTTGATGATACTCGCAGCAACCACAGAGACTCGGTCGGTGGTTCAAGCACTTGGCCAAACATTTGGATACTGCTTGCTTTGATGTTAGACAGGGGGGAGGTTCTGTGTGTTCACGAGTTCTGAAAACCCAACCCCGAACTGCATTTTCTTCTTCGCAAGGTGAGCTTCCCGTGTGTGCTGTTTGCTGTTGCTTCGTTAACTCAGAGAGCCAGAGACAAGAGGGTAAATATTTGCCCAATTCATAAATCTTATTTGCATTTAATTTTTTATATGAACCAGCGTAACGAGGGAAACCCTACCAGGGGACTACTTGGATGTGATATCAAGCTGCGGACCGTGGACCATTAATTTGCTGATGTTTGAATTCGGAGCATAGGAGATCCCTTGACCAAGAATTGCTAGAAATACGTGAAATCCTTGATCCACATTTATTCAGTACACGAATTATGGTGATAATTTTATTTCAGATAACGATTGGCTGGCTGGCTGAGGAACGCTTCGTTCACGTCCTGTTCCACCTCAATAGGGCAAGGGAATGACAGAAATAGAATGTTTCCATTCAAAAAGGGCCTAAAAGACACAGAGTTAGAGGCGTTAGCCAACCATGATAAGGCTCGCCGGATTAAGGTACTCGTTTTATCGGGTGCCATTGCCCATTCGCTGCCAGCGAAAGTCCATCCTTAATGCCGGTCTATCGCTTCGGTGTTATCTATCGGCGCGACATTGGACTGCCTGCTTCCCCTAGACACGGTCGTGACACTGGACTGAACCGAGTTTGACATTGATTTTGTGACTCTTCTTCTTCTGCGGTCGATTTCACGGACCGGAGGCTTGGCCATCCCGGCGCGTAGTAAATGACGAAGCAAATCGCTCTGGGGAGGTGCGATGGAAACAATGAATTACATGTTTCGTACCGAGCGTCCGTGGACATGGACATGCTCTAGATTGCACAGGTGCACACAGTATTTTATTCTCCGCACTGCACTCCGTAGGGAAATCGGTTGTGTAATGTTTCACAACTATCTGTTGTCCCAAATGGTGCCCAAAACCAACCCAAAGACCGGGGCTGGCGATGGGGCAACTATATAAGATCTCGGAGCGAACCGCGTGCAGTTTGCTGCAGTTGCCCACGAGAGAAAGAAAAAGATCCAGTGCCATCGACGATGAAGCTGCTGCTGCTGGTCCCGACTCTGTTGGTGTGCTCACTAGTGGTTAGTCTGAGACCTTCTGGGTGATATGGAATCATTTTCAAAATTACTGGTTCGTTTCGTTTCCAGTGCACTCGTGAGTGTGGTGCCGTACCGCTCGAACCGCTGGATTATCTGCCGGCTCTGGATTACGTTAAAGAAGTGCTTCGGGTCAGTAAGGAGGCGATCGAGGCGGTCGTTTTCGACCCTAACGTGCTGTACGATGTGCGTGGAACGTTAACCACTTTCGGTGCCTCGTTGGGCAAGGTGACGTTGGCCGTTTACAATATCACCGATGCGTTGGGCAAACCACGGGCTGCATTCGAAGAGCTCGTGTCTGCCCTTCATGTGATCAATCGTTGGCTGACCGAGACGAACTCCTCGCCCCTGCCCGAGTACTATCGTAACCAGACGTTGAGCCAAGAGCTTGAACAACTGACAGCGATGGCACAGGAACAGTTGGACAGTCTGCTGTTCGACCCTTCGGAATGGGAGCGCTACGATCTTCAGCTACTCAACAGCTTCCTCACGGTGGTCGCCGTTCAGATGGCGGCCAAAACCATGGTTATTCAACAGGTTGCCGATATTGAAACGGTGAAAGTGTATCTGAAAATGTCCAAACCACCGAAACACTTGGAGCCAACGGTACTGCGCGACCTGCTCGCGGTCGGTTCGCGCATCAACAAGTACGATCAGCTCTACAACGACGCACTACACACGGGGTGGGAGCTCTTCCTTCGAGTCGTCACCGAGGGCAGTGAGCGGCTCCAAACGGCACTGGATGAATCTCCAAATCTTCCCAGTGCGATCCAACCAACCGTAGAAGAGTTCACCGTGCAGGTTGCCAACTTTGCGCAGTTCGCCATGAGTGATCTGCAGTCGGTGAAGCACGCACTTCACCAACGGTACGAAGCAATCTTCCAGAAGGTTGTCTTCACCGCCTACGGGTTGGAATCTTCCGGCATGGCCATGTTGCGACCGAGCCCAAAGAATGTGGCGTGCGTAAGGAACATGCTTCCGCACGTGCAAGCCATCGTCGGGTCCGGGCTGGTCTCGGTTTCGCTCTGTTTCACCGAGACGAACGATTTCGTCTACGAGCAGGCCATCGAATTTCGAGAAGCCATCCGCCAGCAACAACAGCAGGCGTACGAATTGTTACAACTAGCCGCAGCATGCCGCGTTGGAATTGAGTCCTGTACAGCGGTAAAAACCGGCTCCATTTGACGGGCAGCCTACTTTGCTGCCTAAGGATATGTATGTTTAATTCGATACCCTCCCAAACAGATTTACGACGACGCTCTCGAGTTCCTGCGCATGGGTACAGAAATGGTGAAAGGATTCGCGCCCAACTTTTCCACCTACGAAGGCATGGTGCTCGAGTGTGTCAACGCCAAAGGCAACACTGCGTTGGGGCAAGTTTTCGAATCGATCGATATCTTCAACAAGTGTGTTAAGGGACGATCGTACACCAATATACAGGGCCGCCCAACCTCAGGGCGCAATTTATCGACAGGGTTATGGCAGAAGAATAAATGAACCACTGATTGTTAATTATTAGCAGCCCATCACTCAACTCGCAAGGTCCCAAGAGAACTACGATCTAAACATTTTGCAATAATAATAAAAAACGCAAAACAATGCGTGCCGCTTATGGCTCAGCTTGGGATTGATTTTAATTTACGCGAACAAATTGCTCACCCGAAGACCACCGTGAGTGTAAATCAGGGGACATTAATATTTTACCTTGCGTTAGAAGGGTAAACCCATAAAAGGGACCCTTTTAATGGTGACGACGAGGACCGAGTTCTACGTTTAACGTGCCGAGCCGAGCACCATCTGTGGTTATTTATTCCAATAATGATATCCTAATGCATTTTCGTGCCCGGGCACGAGCCGCGCACACCCACCAAAAGTCGAAAGAGACCGTTTCCCCGAACCACATCCTTCCACCGGATGCCTGACACCCGTGCAGGCGAACAAAATAGCGGAAGGAAGCAACCCATTATTACGCGACACGCACACACGCATACGCAGCCCAAGGACCCGTCCGTCACTCTGTCCGCGTCACCCTCGCAACACGCGGTTGTGGTTATTGTTGTGCCGCATGGCGATGGAGAGGAAAGTGAAAAAGCCAGTGAATAATTGAATCGTGGGCGACGGCAAAAAAACAACAACCGTGTCCGTGTGCTGATAAAGAAGCAAATATGCTCAGCCCGCGAGGCCGCAGGTTGCCCGCGAGTGATTCTTGATGGATTCGAGACGAGTGCGTGAGAAGCGAAAAGGGGTTTTTTGAGGCCAGGCAGTGGGTGAAAATGTTTGCTTCTATTTACCTTCTTCGGTGCTAAGCACTCTCAACGCTCAGTTGAAGTAGGTCCTCCGGATGATGGGATTGTTTGAACGACGGATCCGGGCCTATAGAGGGCGCCTAGATTTGTTTGTTTATCGTCATAAATGAATGCGATCATGATCCTGCGGTTGTTCTACTTCTCATCCGTTGAATGGGGTTTAAATTTGGCAAAAGCAAAATTAGAATGGTTCTTGAACCATTCTTAACGATACCGCAACTCGTTATCCGATATCATTGATCCAATCAATTAAACTAACGTTCACACTGTATTTTCCACTCAACTTCATCAGGGATACTTTTCGATGCTTACCCAAAGAAAAACGTTAAACATACTTCACGGGAACTTTTTCACGAAGGACCGGCTCCCACAACAATACGGTTCCATTTTTATGGCACTTTCAAACCCACGGTTGCGGACCTTCGGATGCCGGTTTCGTGGCTTGAAAAAAGTTAAATCTCAAACCCCGAATCGTGTATGAATATTTCATGAAGCGTTAGAAACATTGCAGCATAGTCCGCTCATAAACCACGCCCCGGGCCCAGACCAGCGCCTGGCAGCGTTGACCGCGACGTGACCGAAGGCACAATGAAATAAACTCTTCCAACGACGTTCGGTGTCTATCGTCGTCGGGTGGACCCGATCCCCAACAAAGATTCATTCCTCATCCCCATCCCGCGCCGCGCCGTAGTAGCGAAAGTGAAAAAGGGATCGAAAAAAGTTGGCGTAAACTAACTGGCGGGGAGAAAGGCACCTTTTTTGTGAAATAAGTTGCCCGAAAGAAACGCAATGAAAAATGGTTTGCACAAAAACAGAAACACTGGACCACACGAGAGGAATACACGATCAGTGCACGATTGTTGGACCAGGAGTGGGTCCAGGAGTAAAAAAGAGGGTCCCAATGGAGTGCCGTCAAATTTTCGCCCATTACTCTACGGCAACAACGCGAGCTGGTCGTTGGTCTGGATGGAACACATTACGGATGAGCTTTCTGCGAGCAAAGCGTAAATGAAGATTCAACCTCATTAATAATTTTTGTTTTTTGTATTTTATTAAATTGATTTCTCTGCTCATAAATATTTTAAAACTTTTTTATAAGTTTACTATAAGATTGTGATAAGAATGTATGCAAGGATGTTACGGGTTATGTTCGCTTGTTACCCTTATCGATTTTAACCAAATTCTTCGGGGCAAAAGAACCTAAAACCGTGGTCGTGGCGTACTCAGCTTTGCCACCAGCCATGAATCGACCTTGTCATTGTGGGCAAAAAGGTGAACGCCTAACGCGCCGCACCGGCGTCCATTACGGAAAACCCATTCATCAAACGTGTCTGCGCCGTGTGCACACCTTCAAGGCACACCCCGATGTGCCGGAAACGGCAGTACCGACGAGTGCCACACATTTTATTATGATCCGCAACCCAGTGTCTGGTGTGGATGAAACCAATCGATCGTTGTGGCGGAAGTGGTATTTTCCGTCCGGCGGTTTCACACTCAGACACACCCGGATCGGAACAATCGTGTTGGTGAGTGTGTTTTTGCTGCCCAACCGTTGGCTGTCCTCTGAATAAATTGCATTAAAGTATGCTCATTGTGTCTTCCGGATCTGGTACGGTTGTAATGTTTGGATTGTTTCCCATGTTCCGTGGTTCAAATAATGGCAGAGTGCCCTACCCCTTTTATGTGAGCCCAGCCTCGGCCTCTGATCGATCGATGGGTCAGTCCGATTTCCCACCGGTCAGCCGTCTAGCGGACTATCCGGAAAGTAGGTCACTGTCACGGGGGTCTCGCTGAGGATGAGTCAAACGCAACCTCACGGCTCGGTCCATCTGATGACCTAACACGGCTTTTATGTGTTTCTTTCAATTTTAGGTAATGAAATGACCCACCCACTCTCTGTCTCTCTCATGTCGCTAGTTGTAAATCGTTCTTGTGTTAATATTCGTGTTTTATCATTTTTCACTTTCAACCAACCAAACCTTAATGGCAGTAAATCATTTTCCCAACCTCATTCCGGGCATCAAGCAGCATGATTTACGATACTTCGCTCTACTCTTTCACGTCGCCATGACGACACGGCACATTTGCCTACCGCAGCGGGGCCAGCTGCGACAGCCAACAGTGCCGCGGAGGAACGGCCAAACCGAATGTATTAATTTATTGCTTTCAAAAAGTGCTCGCAAAAACCCTGCAGAGCCTTGCACTCCCACAGCGCCTGGTGCCGCCAACCGCCAACCGAACAATGTTTGGACGGGATCCCCGACCGTGCGTCTCCATCGCCGTCGGGGCACAGTTTTCTGCCCGTTTCTTGTGACTTTGCGGAGTCAACTCGAGCTTATAAACGGCACAATCACCGCCACCTAGGATACGTCGGCAGCGCCGGTGGAAGCATCGAGTGACAAACAGTGCAAAAAGAAGCAAATCATTTTCCTCGAACTTTCCAGGGGGGGCCCGCGGCCACCGATTCCACCGTGCCACCGTCATCGGTTGTTCTTTTATCTAGTTCCATTTGTCCTGTGTGCGACTTCCCGGGAGTTGCACCAGGACGTCCGCTGTGTACCGAAACCGGTTCCGGGTATCCCGCCGTGTAAATGTCACACCCGTGAGTGCGTAATAATGTTTTATGTACTGTCATTCTCTAACCGTAGCGCCAGGACACTCCAAATGGGGGCCTCGTTTGGCCACGGAACGGTGAGGGCGAGAAAGGATAAATAAAAACAAACGATCGAAGCGGCACACAGCGACGCTACCTCCCGTGGTGAGGACGGGAGTGACAGCGGACGGGTGAAGCCCGGGTGGTGATAGCTATTTATTGCACATGTGCACACTCGAAACCCGCGGCGCTCCTTTGCCAGGACTCGCAACGCCGTCGGGCGACGGAGAGCGAGCGACGAAGGAGACGAAGCAATAAAATTAACAAACTCCCGGCTCCTGCGCAAATGGGAGGGACGAACATGACCGAGTGACAGTCGCGGACCCCGGGAAAAAAACTAGGGAGAGATTAATGGAAAGGACTTCCAGCCGGCGAGGCCCTCCACAACACTTGATGTGTGTAAAGTAGATCTCATATTTCACCGAAGATGATCGCGCTGGGCAACTTGCCCAACGCCCCGTGCTGTGTCCTTTCGTGCAAGCTCCTAGAGCGGAACCCGTAGTAAGTTGGTTTAACCGAGTTAAACGTAATTTAATAGCCCAACCACTAGCCCGGAAACCGACCCGGAACGGGTTCGACGGCGCTAGGTGTGAACTGTGCACCGTTGGATAAGTATTAAATTTTATTACATTATAACAGACAAAAACCGATAAATTTCCCATTAGGCATGGTCCAGGGGCACCCTTTCGAGTCGAGTGGCCCTCGTTCGCAAACCCCGGTTTGGCGTGTCGATTGGTTAATTGGTGAATTTATGTTCGCTACATAACGTTTTCACGCCAGCAGCAGCAGTAGCATAGCGCGCCACACTAATAAAGCTCAATTCGGTTAATTCTGACCCCGTCGAGCGCCGAACGGAGCCTGACTTTAGATTAGTTTCGCGCTCGCGTCGAATATCGAGGTTCGAGATGGGTTCATAAAATCTTAAAGTACGCGAAGTGGCGCATCTGTGATGCTTTTTTGGTTCCTACAGCAGATAGGTTCCATGCTTCCGAGCCCGAGCACTGATTGGCTCGAAAGGAAATGAATGCAGAGATAGTGTACTGCGAAAAACGGGAATACTCTGCCCTTCCAGGGGGTTATAGGAAAATTGATCTCTTTTGCTGTGCCAGGGAAGCTAGAGGGACGTTCGAGTCGATGAACGTGCAATTTTGGTCCTCAGACTTCTTTTATGTGTCGTTTCTTTTCCGCTAGAGCTAAAGCGGAAGCCACCTTAAAGTAATCCTGTTCGGTGGAGCTCTATTTTTCGTTTATGGTACTCATTTTATGTTTTCAACTATATTAGACCCTACACCGGGCGAGCATATCCGCCATCGTTATCCTTCAATTTGCATTAGCCTTCCAACACCAACTTGCCCGGTGCCCGTTAGTGCTCTAATTAAAATCGCATTACCGGAAACCCCGAGGTCCTCTAAAATGCAGAGCTCAGTAATCGGTAAAGTCAATAAGCGCGCAGCAAATTGCAATCGAGTGCATTCCGTGATGGTCCTTCCGTCCACGGGAAAGTGCAATTCCTGCACAAATGTAATCGAATGCAAATGGCCGCCCACGGCCAGCCGATTGCTAAGTGTAGCTCAACCCAGGAACTGGGGATCCATTAGGCCAGGAGCATCGCCAACACGGCATCGGTATATTTATAATAAAATCATCTACATAAATAATGAATCGCCATGAAGTGCGCCAAAAGGCGAAAGCCCACTTTGGCCCACCCTTTGGCCCTCAGTAAGATTGTTATTTTGTCATTTCTCTGCCACCATCCTCGGGCCTAATGTTGACCCCCCCCGGGTTTGCTTGCTCCATCAGTCGGTGTCCAACGGGAACCACTCCCGTGATAATCACCGATCATAATCTTACCTGTGAGGAGAGGCCAAACCTTCCGGGTGCTTCGGGTAATGGGCTGTGGGACCACCACACGGAGCCAAATGGACGATCATGAAAACTTGATAAGGTCCAAACAAATTAAGTCACCCCCCGCCGCCGGGTGCCGCTTTGGACGGCCGTCCCCGGGAAACTGCAACCTCAAACGCTGGGGACCCTTTGAAAGGCCCCAACAAGGCTCCGACCATGGTACTAATTGGGATTATGGTACGCCGGATTGCCGGGGCCGAGATCGTTATGCAGGCCGGCCAAGAAGGAGCGAACGTCTTACAATCGCTCAATCACATCCTGCGTGCGGCTTAAGGGAACCAATATCCTTCGGCAAATACATTACTGTGTGTTTACCAACGACCACTTCTTCGCCGTGACCACCCGGCCATGTCATCCGAAGGATTAACTTGTTTTCAGTCCGCCAGCTACGCGAAAACATTGACACGGATCGCCCTCCGGTCCCGGTCCTTATCGTAGCTCTGTTTTCGGTTTGGAGGACAAATTTCGCACGTGACTCCGTGACAGGGCACTAATGGCAGAGGACGAGAGAGAGAGAGAGAGAAAGAGAGATTGTGTCATTGCTTTCCGGTTCGTCTTTTCTTCGTTTGGTCACCGCATGGTGATTGTCATCCCGGCACTTGACAGCGGAGCGAGATCTCAGAAACCGTAATTAAATTATCGAAGCGTGTCAGAGAAGTAAAGAGTTTTGGGAACGTGGCCAAGGGCCCACAATGCCCTTTCTCGCTCTCTCTTTCGTGAGTGATAATCGATTCACATTAATCACTCACGAACTGGTACTCGCAGCCGAGGGACGTCCACCTTTGCCACGTGGCCAACCGAGAAGCTGGCAACGCGCTGTACGAAGGCGTGCGCAAGGACGACCATCAATGGTGGCGCGTGGCGCGGATTTTCGACCCATTTTTCGGCCCTTTTCTTCACCGCCGACTGTCAGCTGGCCTCAGCATTCGATCCTTCGGTTATTATTACCGTGCGTGCCCGGGCTCCGGATGACTGTATTAAGCGTGGGTTTGAAGCCACACATCGACTCAGGCCGATCCGGACAGAGATTAAGTCATAAGTTTGCACCACGACCAGCCTCAAATTATCGTGCCAAATTATAGGCTCGCGATGCTTATCGCGACCGGATCAGCATCCGTATAATCAAAGTTGTGAAAAGTTCCATTATACAAACGTCGTCAAGCGTCCATTATCGATGGTCACGTGGCGCGCAAGTAATTTTCGGCTCCCCGGCTGGAAAGGCTGCTACAATGTTTTGATTTCTGAAAGGAAAAACAAATTTTCCTTCCAATCCACGGGATGCCGGCTTTTCATTCGCAAACAGTCCGATTGTCCCAATTCAAAGGTCACCAACAATACGAGGGAATACGTTCCGGAAATCAAAGCGCAAGAGATGACGAAAGCGGCAGATTTTTGCGCGTTTTCATTTAATCGATCGAGCACCAAATTTGACATTAGTTTTGCGTCCACTTTTGATGGTCGCAGACCGAGCTCTATTCTTTCTCTCTCAATGTTCGACGTATTGTGCCTTCGACGCAACATCCTCCGCGGCCCTTCGGAAAAGAGCACCTACAATCGGCCTCGCGCTAAGACCGCCAGATGGTGGTCGCTGGTGAGCCATTGATCGTTCGGCCCTCCATTGTTGGGGGGGACGTGGACGTTCCGTCCATTCGCTGCTTTTTAATTCTACGATTTTACCTATTATTCTGTACCAGGGACGCACACAATAGGGACGCGCGGAACGATTCAAACCGTTCAAACCGTTGGCTCGGTAAACGTTGTGTGTGGGTTTTGTGATGGTCTTTTGTTAGAGATCCCTTTGTCACGGGCACCACAATGGTACGGCGCTTGTGTTCCGCCAACAGTGGCCGGCCCGTGAAGCTCAGCGATCAGATCGGATTAAAGTGGCAAGAGTCTGACGAGTGGAAGATAGGCAGAAATCTCACTGTGACAGCCTACAAGTGCCTGAAGATTGACCAACGTGCCTCGTGCTGTCTCGTGCCTATTTCAAGAACCGGCAAGTGTCTTACGGAGCAACCCACGTCGATCGATAACTCGAGGCACACGGCACCACAGTATCAAGCCTTCTCTCTGGGGACCTCCCCAGCGGCGGTCCACGGGGCACGGAAATATGAAAAATTATCAAAACTAATTCAATATAATCTTCCTCCGTGCGGTCCTTGACGACCGACCAAATCCTGCACGGGCCTACGGGGAATCACAACGAACGCCACAGGACGTCCCCGAAGAAGCCCTGTGGAAGCGCAGGCTCAGCACGCGACCTGTCTCGCTACAATTTGCTTCCAACGGTCCCAGCCCGCCCTTCGCCCTTCGAAGGATAGCCCCCAGAGAGTAGTCCGTGCGTTTTTTTTCCGCTACTTCACCTACTTCCCTTATTCCCTGCGATCGGATCGCTCCGATAGACGGATAGGATCCTGTAACCCACTCGGAATCGCAACCACGGGGACAATTGCCACAGTAATTACACACATAGCAGGTCTCGTGTCTGTGCAAGTGGCCGACGATTATCTGCCGATATCTAATAACATACTTCGAAGTGCCACTTCCCACGAGTCTCGTGTTTGGTCATTTCGGGGGCCGTCATTATCAACCCGCCTCGATCTGATGTTAATCGTGCGACATTTCGGTATTCGAAGATTCCTGCGTAAAGGATTCCCTTTGTCCAGGACCCGATGCCTTCCGTCTGGCCACTTACCGTCGGGCGGTTTTTTAACGCAAAAAACCACGTGCCAACCAGAAAACCCGGGGGCTACACAGGCCGAAAGTATCTAGAATCAATAAAAAAGCCCTTCGCGAAACCCATAAATATAAATAAACAATTTTATTGTTACGCTCTGGTTTCTGCAGTAAAAATTTATATGATTAATTTAATTATCATCTCCCGACTCCGTGGCCCTTCCGTGCGCCGGCCACCCTGCCGGTTTCGACCGGATTCGGGGGTTCGGAAAATTCTCCTCAAATAAGGGCCAGCGCTGGCAGTGGGCTTCCCTCGCTCGCTCCGCGTTGTGTTTCCCTCCCGTCAAGCGAAAGTACCAGACCCCCGACACGGCATCCTGCGGGTTTTGTTTGCTTTGTAAGCGGATACGGCAATCTGTTGCGATAGCTGGTGCTTCCCGGTGCTTCGACGGAGAGATCGAGATGTCAAACTTAGTTCCGCCGGTTCGGTTTCCCGCCGGGTGGACGGCACTGGCGCTCCCGGAGTCATCGCTATGTTAAAACAAACAATATTCACCCTCTCTTCGATCCGAGGCCATTTGTTGCCACCGCTGTCACGGTGAAGCCCTTCGGGCACAGCCTCGAAACGTCAAACCTCGGGTCCCCTCGGTCCCTTGGGAAGAAACGGGCAGGAAACTTGTCCAGGCCACAGGCTCCGCTCACCCCTCGCCGACGATGACGCTTTGCGTGTGTTGGGTTTTCCGGAGGAAGGAAACAGCAAATTATACGCCGTTTAGCAGCCCCGGGAACGGGTGCCCAGATCGTGATGCTGATTCTGGCGAGGAAAGGACGGAATACTCGTCGGTTGAAGGCTTTCGGTTGCGGGACCACGCGGTGCTTCCCGCTTGGGAAAGATAATTTATGCTGCGCAGCATAAGCACATTCGCACAGCAAACATATTCCGCGTCGCGTTAAGTGGTGGGATGTTGCGGGACACGTAGCGGCGTAGGTGGCGGTAGGGGGATAAGGGTAAAGGTTTTGAGTTGAGTCAGTTAATTTCTGATCCCTCCCTCCCGCGAGTCGGCAAATATTTTCAATCGCCTCGCCCAAAACCGCCTTCCAGAAAGGGATCTATGACGTACGGAGCCAAGCTGATGTTGCTGATAAATCTGTGCGGTCCGGGCATCCTGGAAACCAATCGGTTTGACACTTGATCGATAGTTCTTGGGGAAGACCAACCAAATAATGTAAAGTTCGAGAACTATTGTTGTTTGTAACTTGAATCCGCTTCAAATTTAAAATCTAGCATCATCTAGTAGCCGATGCAATCTTAATGTGTCAGCGTAAAATGAAAAAGTCGCGTCAGTGATGTGATTTAGTAAGGGATGTGACATTGACATTTGCCCGCTCAAATAGTATCTGTAGATACAGCCACCGCTCCGCAACAATTAACCTCACTTTTAGTACAATTAACGTTTGACTCAACATTAAATTTCACCCCAAAACCGGGGGAAGCCATTAGCCCAAATCGTAGTACCCCCTTGGCACCCGGCGCGGGGTGGAAGATCAAACGGTGACGGCGCCACAAAATCACGACCAGAGAATGACGCGCTTTCACTACCTTTCATACATAAATTAATTAATTAGCCCTGATATAATGTCCTTCCCGAGGATTGGCGCCGGGACGTCTGGCGTTTCAAGGGAGCTCCCATTACCGGAACCGAGCGCAGTCCGGACGTAAAAATCCCAATCCCGACCATCCCTAGGCCCAGACAACGCCACCATTTCCGATAAGTCGGAGGCTTAGCCCTCAGGTGATGGTTCCTTAAAACAAAGCCGCACACCGCACGCCCCTTGCCACCCCGATGTCGGCGGACGTCGGCGTCCGCCAAAACACTGCTCGTTAAGCGCTGCTAAAATATTCAACACAATTGCTCGGCATAAATATCTAATGTTGCAACATTTTTCGCTACCACCGCCCGGCGCCTGCTGAAGAATATCTAAAGCCGTGTGGCCACCACCAATGGCAGCAACAATCTACTCGGCTCTCTAGCGTTGGCGTCGATGAAAGCCAACTTTTGGAGCGCCATGCGGGAGCCGCAGGACACCGAGCAGCTTACCGAGCGCACAACAATGGAGACGCCATTCCTCCACCATTTTCTTTTACGATCCGACAAAAAAGGGGGCAAGGATGTTGTTTCGCTTGTCCCGGCGGGTGGCAGGTGAGCAGATGTTGGCTCCGCGAGACCGAGCAGACACGATTGAAGCGTACAGGGCTCCGAGTGGGTGGCAGTTCCGGCGAAACAGCCTTTGTTTCGCCGGAACAAGACCACCGTGTAATCTCATTTCATCAACAGCGCACAACACAGTAACGCCAGCGGCGGTGAACAAAGTTCGGCACGGCAAAGAAAAGCGCTGCTGCACAAATCGTATTAAAAGAGATGTGCTGTTCCAACGGCCAGGCCACCGGTGATGGTGTGGTGCCAAAATCTCGCCAGATGCCCTGGCCCCGGGAAAGGTTGATCCTACCTCTGTGTGTGGCAGCAGGAGGACTCGCTGGTTCATCCGTTCAGCAGTCCTCCCATTATGTCATCGTACTTTTTTACGAGTTTGCTCCCTCGCCTTTATCGCCGGAGTCGGAGTCGGAGTCGATGTCGCGGTAGCGCGGTGACCTTTCCTGGCCCGCATCCTTCCGCGGGCCTCGGGTAGAGTTTGGGTAGGATAATGGAACCGGTAGGAGTGCTCCGGAAAGTGCTTTTGTCCGTAAACTTTCCCACCTGAGCTCCGGAACTCGCGCACAGAATCTACTCCATTAGGACGATGGGTCTTGACCACGAGTTTCACGAAGTAAATTAAATAAATGAAAAGCTTGAAATCGTTCACCTTTTTCGCCCTTTGGTTCGCCGGCATCACTCACCCCGGTCGCGTAGGACACCCGAGGTCCGATGTCTTGTCCCGAAATGTGTCCGGCCATAGAGTGAGCATGACGGTGAGCAATCAAGGAAAACACAATTTTCTCGGGACCCTCGCAGTTCGCAGTCGTCGTCGGGGAAAAGTTGGCAGGGCCGGCCGTTGCTGCTGCTGCTGCGGTCACTCTCGCTTGTTGACCTCTTTTAATCGGCTGGGATATAAAAAGAATTTATGACAGTCTTGTGCGACATCTTCGTTGGGCGTTATGGACGTTGTAAAAGCTTCCGCGCCTACTGTGTGCACTTCTTATTAAACGATGCGCGAGCTGCATTAGGTGACCACCGTCGCCTCAATTATTGCCACGCATTGTCCGTTCCAATTCATTTCGGGACATTTTATAGCGATCCATTACCTAATGGGGTCCGTCCTGTGGGGTGTTCTTTTCTCCCAACAGTGCCGTTACCTTCCGCCAAGCAAGTACCTTGATTTTGGCCGCATTTTTAATTGCCGAGGGTCGGGTCAAATAATGTCGGGAAAACACGAAACTCAACCATTAGCTCCCCGGAGACCGTTTCCCCAACCGTCGCCCGGGTTCTTTCATCAGCGGGATGAATCGGAGCGCCATTCGGAATCGTTTCATCATCTAAGGGCCACTACTAAGCGATTGCATTGTTTTTTTAAACCTTACGCTTCTTTCTTTAATCTTCACAAATATCAAACGGGGCGCACGTTGTCGAAGTTACTTATCTTCCTTTGACCTCAAAGACCGGCGGGACAAAGGAAAAATCAAACATCTACAGACGAAAAAAAAACGAAAATGCAGAAAGACGGGAAAATTATTGATGTTACTGCAACGCTCCGTGGTCCCCGGGTGGCCCCGGGTGGACTCTGTCTGGTGGGACCTGGCCAGCGGGTGCGCCTTCATGTTCGATTTTTATCGTCGTGCAAAGGCGAAAAAATGAAAAAACAAGATCGTGGCACAAACGTGGCACAAAATGGTGACCAACAACAAAGACATCAAACGGAGTGGCGCACATGAAAGGCTCCGAAAGCTGGCTCTCCGACTCCTACGACCGGGGCGACCCACCCGGCAGCCAATGGCCGCATAAAGTCTCGGGCCGGATGCGTCGCAGTCCACTTCCGGTTTCCCGGTCCCCCTCCCCGCCTGGCACTCCGGCAACTCATAAATACGCACATCTAAAGCGGCAAGGGCGGCCTTCGATATAAACGACCCGCCGCCCGATCCTTCCCGGACGGGGAGAAGCGCAAACCGTTGGGGATTGGAAATGGTCCATGTTTTGGTCGACTCGTGTTGTGTTTCTGCCCAGCCCAACCCACACAGACACACACAGTCGGGTGAGTCCGCCTCTTCGATCGGAATACTGGTGTCCTGACCGGTCCGCAAAGGACTCCAAAGTGGGAAGGCAAAAAGTAGCTGGCAGGGCTGGCATGTTTGAAATGAACTCCCCTAGGACGTTTCGGAACACTCCGACCCCACCGGGGGAAAAAAACGGTCAGAACAAGCGTCGAAACCGATGGCAGAAGCGAGCGAATCCTTCGCCGAAGAAACCCCAAAAACGGAGTTCGAGAGCTATGAAGAGACAGTGTGCCGTTTCGGATGACGGCCAGGCGGGACGGCTGCCCGACGGCATAGTAGAGAACTACCTCCCCCCCCTTCCAGGACACAGGAGTCATTCCGCCCTTCCGCCTGGCCCACGGCCTGGCAGTGTTATGAAAAGTGGCAGAGGCAAATGTATAGAAAGAAAGAACCCATAAAATACGAATGAATAGATACGAATGCTCCGAATTCAAATGTGATGTGTCGGCGTACGTGTGGGCGTAGAGCGCAGATGTCGCTATCCACCTAGAGGCCAGTCTGCTAGGAAAATACAACAAAGTTGTGAAGCTCGGTAAAAGTGGAATTTTCCCTCTTTCAGTGCGCGCTCGTTGTTTAACAACGTTTGCTTGAAATTTGCCAACACTTTAAAGCTGGCTGCTGATCCAAAGACTGTTCTCGGAACGGTGAACCTGGTTCCGAATGGTAAGCCCTGGCACTCGAAGGCACTCGGTATAAACACAAAAGAAAACAGGAACCATTTTTCCGGAAGCCATTTTCTTCTCCATCTGGCCAGCCCTGCCACCATCGTAGGGAACCCGTGGACTCGTTCTTCGGCACAAGAAGGCGGACTACTAATAGCTCATCGCTATCACAAACCCATCGCTATCCCCCATCGGACGCCGGCGTTTTTCTTTTCAAATTTCTGCTCAAACTCGTACAATCTTTGTCCCCAACCAGACCGACCGACGAGGGTCCTGTGGCATTTGGCCACAAAAGCCACAAACAGTCTTCCGGAGGCTGCCGGAAGAAATCCCGCGTTGGGAGTTGTGTTTTTGAAAGGACCGTCCCGTCCCCGTCGCTCGGCTCCCAAACGGATACGGAAGCCATACCCGGACGCAGGAGCGCACAATCGGCCCGATCGAACGGAGGCGTATGCGAGGACCTGAAATTATACCGAAATAAAATTGAAATAAAAATTCATTGCTACACTTTACGGCCGTGTCCCAGGGAGGCTATAAGAGGCGGCCGGGCCTCGCAGGCACTCGCAATGTTCTCTGTTTTGTCTAACCTCCCGGTGGGGCGGGAGGATTCGTAACATTGTAGTTAACTTTTGTCTATCCCGATGCCGGATGGGGTGGGATGTCGCGTGAATGTTGTACCTCCCTCAACACTAGAGAACCACATGAGCCAAGTGTCGATGAACCACCCGTCACGGGTTCGGGTGCTTTCTTCCGGAGCAACCGAATAAATGGTTGTAGCCGAAAGCAGGAAAGTTAAATTCGCAAATTCGCTTGCAAATGCAACGCCGGAAGGGAGCGAAGGTATCAATTTTCATAAATTTCTGCACTCTAATGAAAACGCATTTCGACAGGCAAAATGGTAAAACTTTCCGACATGTTCGCCCAACACAGTCAACCCGGAGCCCGATTCGCTGACACCGTTGCTTGGAGCACGGCAGGGAATTTGATCTAATTATCGACGCATTATATCGCCCCGGGAAGGTACCGTGCACTGTATGCTCGCAGGCTCCGGCTAGTTCCATCGCCCAGGACGCGAACCATTCGGGACCGTGGGTGTTGGGCTTCGGAAATGGAGCGAAGTCAAAGTTAAGATAGCTTTATTGGATTATTTCATTACCGTATGCCCTGGTGCGACGAACCAGGACGAAACGTCCTGGTTCCGGCCCCGAAAGAACTAAACGGTTCCAAGTCTGCTCTGGTGCGTGCGTGTCACACGGGCGTGTTCGTGGGACGACGGTAATCGGAATTAATGGCACAGTTTAGTGAGTGCACAGGACAAGGGCCAAATAATGAGGAGCAAGATTCTGGTGAATAATTGATTTTTATCGCCGAACTAACACGCCGAGATCCGGGCTGTCCCGTTCGGTTTTCGGGCAAACTATCTCCGGGCCGGAGTGACCGGCCACCGACCTCCGAACGTCACGACGACATGAATGGATTTATTTTCTGGCTTTCTCCTTCAAGAAGACCCCGTTCTACGTTTATAGCCACTCAAGGACCACTGTTTACATTTATCTATTGGTTCGTAGTGCACCTGTATCGTGCCTGTAAATCCTTCCCACTGGCGAAAGGGTTGAAAGCGAGTGTGTTTAAACTGTCCCCGCAATCGATTACAACCTATCACTGTCTGCCGAGTCGGCCAGGGCTCCGGAGAGTGTCTACAAAATATTTAACATCAATTAAACAGATGAGCCTAATAGGTTTCAATGGTGATCGTTACGCCGCGCGCCGTGACCTTTTTCCCGCCTGATCCCGGTCCCTCGCCCGGACTTTTGCATTCCCGGTCCCCTATGTCACCTTTTTATTCCCCTGGCTGTAGAACAACATACGTTGGTAATGTAATTGACTTTTCCGACGGTGCATCGAGTGACACCGAGGAAGGGGACCGATCGTAGGGCGCAAAAAAATCCGCAGAACCGGAACAAAAAAGTCACTCGGTGTGGCCACCCGTTAGCTAGTTCGCCTCCCGACTCGCGCTCTGTTGATGGATTTACACGACGGATTTTTTACACGTCGCACTGGAAATAAAACGGCAAATGCACGCCCCTCGAGACCAACAAATCTGTCAACGTGCGGAGATTTTTATCCTTTTTTCCCAGTCCCTACCGGCGCTACCGGCTAATGCACCGGCCTTTAGACGGGTACCAATAAATTTTCCAATGAATAAATTCTTCTCTGTCGCCTATGAACTGCACGGGTAATCCTCGGTCCGCGAAAGATTAGGGGTCCGTTCGGCGCCCCCCAGCCAGTCAACAATTGACCTCACGGTTCATCGGTTTTTCAAAATAAAACCCTTCGGAACGAACATTATCACCCGGCCGGGGTTGGGTTGGGTAGTTCCGAACCCCCGCAATCCGGCCGTATAAATGTCAATAAGGTATTTAAAGGATAAGTTTCTCTGGCCCCGACCGATCTCGGCCCACCCGGTTTCCTTTCCCGCAGGACCATTTTGTCCACTTTCGCTGACATTTCTGTTTACCCGCACGAAATGATAGTTGCCGCGTCGGTTTGGTTTGGACAACCGAACCGAAGCGCAACGAGTTAATGCGTTTAATTCGCCGGTGCCGACCAGGCGAAAGGAGGGTCCTTGCGCGAATCCTCCGACGGCACGACCCTGAGCTGAAACAGCGTTTTAGGGAACCGTTGTTGAAGGTTACCCGGGCGTGCCAAGCGGTCGGTCGGACTCTGACAGATGGTCACGGGGACACGGGCTTAAGTGGAACAGATTTCGGACACCAGAGTCTCGATTTCCCCGAGACGGTTGGCCCTGTGCCCTAATGCATCGATTAGCAGGTTGCCGACCACGCGATTTGACGTATTTCGGAGCACACGAAGCCTGGAGGATTGCATCCTCGTGTGACCTGGGTCGATTGACCGCGAGTGGATAAGGATCCATCGGCCGGATTCCGTGCACACATTAACGAGCACATCCTTTCAAAACGCAAACGCTTATACTCCTTTCTCAACGTTGGGCGGTTGGACAATCGCAGCTTTGCAGTAAACTTACTCCAACCAAGGGTCGATTCCTGCCGAATCGGCCGAGTGCTCCTTCGTTTGCGCAATAAACCCCATCACACTAACCATAAATCCTTCCCCTCGGAAGGAACCAATGCACCCACTTTCGGCGTCCCTCTATCTCAAAGATCCCTCCTTTCCAGGCTCTCCGTTGACAAATGTTGTAAATGGGTGATAATCACTTAAAAGCCTAGCTTGAACTGGTTTTATTACATCCTTCAACGAGCACGACAACGGCACCAACGAAGCAAGGATGGATGGAGACCAGCACCACCATCACCGGATTACCGGGTGGGTTGTTGGCAAACTTTTCGCTTTCCGAAATGGTCCATTTCGGCCACTCCACGGCCCCGGGTTCGTTATGGTGCATTGAAACCGATAAGTACGCAGTGATAAATGGGTACGTCACAGCCTGCACTGCAATCTGGGCCGTTTTGTTGATTTTATTCAGTCCAGATCGGTGCCGGCCGGTCCATCATGGTTGACTTGTTGTCACCTTTGGTTCAATTTATTCAACAGAAACACTCACACGATTCATATCTCATCGGCAAAAGAGTTTTCTCGAGCATTAAACAGATTGTTTTGCCGGCACATCCGGTATCCTTTGATCGTGGCCCAGACGCCCGAAGCGCCCGAGAAAAACTCATTTGGATCGCGCGCCATATTTGCAGCACCGCAACTCTGGCACTCTGGGCGAATGGGAGTCTAAGTGAAATGAATAAATTAAGCTTGTATAATAACAATAATGGCTTAACCATGTCGTCGTGCACACCCGCTCGTCGTGCCGGTATTAAACGATTCAAAGACACCCCGAACGGGAGAAGAAAATCCATCGGCACACAACTCCAAGCATTATCCCGTCTATTATTCCGGCCGCCGCTTCGGAGTTTGAAAATTCATGGAAAACACTCTGCCGGATGCCGTAGTTCTTATGAAATAATACCGGTTTGAATAATAGTGTAGTGTTCGGCCCGGCGTCGGTGGTGTTGGATAACCAATATAGTAAATCGAATCTTGTGTGGGCCAACATGGCGATCGCTGAACTATAATGCGGTTTATACAAAATTTACTTTGGCCACTGGAATGGCCTTTTCTTTCAGTAGATTTTTCCTGTCACAAGTCCCTTTGAAGAAATATCTGAGCACTTTGAGAAGCATAGCCATTTTTTCTACTTCATTCCAAAAGTATTCTCTGTATATAAGACTTGAGTCGTATATGAAATCGTATAAAAGAGTCTGCCTAACTTATTAATCTACCAACACCAGTCATACTGAAAGCTTTTCTACCGAAAGGATCTAAGCCACTTGAAGCCGATGGCTTTAGTTCCGTCACTATGGCAACGACGAGTCAGAAAACGAGAAACATCTCCCGCCCTGTTCGCCCCGTTTGCTCCATCAGGTTTGAAGAGATAAATTTCACCCAATTCCCGTTCTCGCATGAAGCAACCCATCGCTTTTAGCTTTCAAAATTATCCCCCAGACGGCCTCTCGGTCCCGGTGCCTCGTAGGCTCAGTGGAGCAAAAAGGCTATTTTGTATCAGTTCCACTTCCACTCGTAACCAAGTGGAAGATGGATGTGGCGCTCATCTCAAAACGCCTAAAGCTCCCAGTTGTGCCGTCGGTGAAGCCTCCAATGTCTGACGAGAACCGATCCAAAATGGGTGCCTGGCTGCGAACGACGACGATGATTAATATGGGAGAATAAAAAATCGCGAAAAGCGCTTTCGGGCGGCCAAAGAACTCCCGGCGGTGCTCGGTTACCCGGTGACGTCTGAAAATATGCCAAGGATAATATATCACGGCCTACCGAAACGCCGCTGCGACTTTACGCTCCGATTAACGGGATCCCTCGCTCGGGCTCGGAAGTGCCGTGAGGATTTTCCGTTGTTTTTCTCCACGGACGCGAACCCGAAAACGGTTCTACGAAATTAAACAAAGGTTGCAAGCACCAGCCAACGCAATAAAGTTGAAGCCTTGGCGAAATAATAAAAAGACACACGTGTGCGATGCTCGGGCAGCAAATCGTCGTAGGCCGGCGTGGAAATGAAATGTAAAATCAAAAACACCTCCATGATACACTTGAGTGAAGCGGACTGTTTAAAGAAGGAACCAGATTTTCTTCCGCTGGTTTTGCTGCCTCATTTTCACGTTACCCACACATTGTCCTGCAAAGGACGAAAAGGAAGCTCGCACGTTACACAATACCACCAAACGATAAACCACACCCCGCTCGTGGCTGAGAACGCACACAAGCGAACGCTGCGGCCAATCAGAGCGTTTCTCCATCGCGGTCACTCGAACAGCGCGTCACTGTGTGCGTCACGCACACCAGCCCCCGAACCGTGCAACCCCTTTCCGCCGTAGGGTGAAACGCACCCCCATGATCAAACGGTTCGCTTCAACGGTTCGGTTCGGAGCGTTGAAACGGTTCAAACGGTTCGTGGCGGTTGATCGATCAGGGTGCACGTGCGCCACGCTGAGAGGATTTTCGACGGAAGTGTTTTCGTACCGCAGAAAATCCAGGCACCATCAAACCATCGCACTCCGACAGGAAACGAAAACGGCACTCGGATTCGAATGTGGGAGCCTTTTTTGTTGCTCGCGTGTCGAAGGTGAATGAAAAAGAGCCACTCCGGTTCGTCGTTTGTGAACGTGTAAGGAAAGGCAAATTTATTGCCCACCGAAAGCATGTGCCGCACCTTGGTTGAACCATCCGTGACGCAGGACATCGCAGGACACGGCGATAACGGGTTTGAACAAAAGAATGGATAGTGCTCTAGGCGCTGGTGTCACCGACGGGGTTACTTTGATGGGATTGTGCAGTGGAAGGAAAAATGGCGTTACTAAAGTGTGCTGCGTGAAAAGGAAGTTCCTTCGATAGGTGAAGTGAAAACAAAGCCAACCTTAAACGGAAGTGTTCCAAACGAGTCTCAGTAGTCGTTGGGATAGAAACGCCGAATCGTCAAACCAAAAAATGGAAATGCTAAAGTTGATGATGAACACCGGAGACTACCTGTGTGGTCTCAGTAACGCTGTGAATGGCACGAACAACAACAATAATGCCAACCACCACAACAACAACAACAACATCGACGATGTTAAAAAGGATCACCAGCGAGCCCGCAGCCCGGATTACCGTGTGCCACCGATTAATCTCGACGAATTACCGGAGGTTTTGCTGTGTAAGTGAACGATGTGCCATTTTCGGGATTCGATTTCGTGGAATCAACCGAATGAAATGGAAATGAAAGTTTAAATCTTTGCGGTGCTACTGATAGGGTCCCCCGTGGTGGTTATGTGGATTACACATTAACTCGCAAGCATCATAAGCGATCGCTTATTTTTTGCCTTGAAAAGTTGGTGAATCATTCTTGTTTAATACAAAAGTGCGTGAACAAATAATTGAGAGAGTGAACAAGATTGTTCAGTTAGATACAATTACAATTTCAGTTAGATTGCTTTGATCTATTTCCAATAAACTGAGTTGCTACGTACGATTTTTCTAGCCATTGTTTTTATGCACCAAAAGCAAGTATTGAGCTCCATCAAAAAGTATAGTTTGTCAAAGTTTGTCCCCGTTCGTGACTACAAAAGTGACAACTGAAATTAACAAAACAAGCATGTTCCCGCCAAGAATCGTCCGACTAACGGGTCCTTTTTCTTGGGGGCTTTTACAGCGACGATCCCAAAGTGCGGAGGCTGCCACGAGCTCATCCTAGACCGCTTCATACTGAAGGTGTCCGATCGGACGTGGCACGCCAAGTGTTTGCAGTGCAGCGAGTGTCGGGTGCAGCTGAACGAGAAGTGTTTCGCCCGCAATGGTCAGCTGTTTTGCAAGGACGACTTCTTCAAGTAAGTATTTAACATCACGGACCCAACGCTGACCAATGGCCGGTGCGGGTGCGGGGTGCGGTGCGCGAGTCGCGCGGGTCGGACTGTTTATGTGTTAATCTCTGCGTTTTCTTCCCAAACCCGTGCGGGTCCGACAGGCGCTACGGAACGAAATGTGCTGCCTGTGATCTTGGCATTCCGCCAACGCAAGTCGTCCGCCGGGCACAGGACAATGTCTATCATCTGCAGTGCTTCATGTGTTCCATGTGCTCCCGGCAGCTGAACACGGGCGACGAGTACTACTTAATGGAGGACTGTAAACTCATCTGCAAACCCGATTACGAGGCAGCCAAGGCGAAAGGTAACGTCGAAGATTACACCTTGCCCCCGCTGTCGCTCTGTTCTAACGCGAAACGTTCTCGTCCCTCAGGGCTCTACCTTTCCGATGGCTCACTCGACGGAGAATCGTCCAATAAGCGGCCAAGGACCACCATAACCGCCAAACAGCTGGAAACGCTAAAAAGCGCCTACAATAGCAGCCCGAAACCGGCTCGCCATGTACGGGAACAGTTGTCCCAGGACACCGGTCTCGATATGCGTGTGGTTCAGGTTTGGTTTCAAAACAGGTAACACACGCTAGAAGCTAGACTAGGTCTTCCGATAAATTCTCATGTAAAATGTATTTAACTGGCAGACGAGCGAAAGAGAAAAGACTCAAGAAGGACGCAGGACGAACGCGGTGGAGTCAGTACTTCCGGTCGATGAAGGGCACTTCGTCGCCTCCCGATAAGCTGCTCGACAAGGACGAGCTAAAAATCGACCTCGATAGCTTCAGCCATCACGGTACGGGATCGGCTCCGGCTCGGAGCGAATCAGCAAGGCTAACGCACGGTTTCTTGCCCCTCCACAGACCTTAGTAACGATAGCTACAGTACGTCCAATATGGGTCTGGAAGATGGGGCCTCTCCGCACAGTGCCCGAGGGTCCTACATCCACGGCAACGGGAGTCCTCCGCCGTACCTCTCTAGCCACTCGCCTCCGCCCATGGGACCCGGCCACCCGTACGGATCCTACCCGGACAATATTGTCTACACACCACTAGGTGAGTAAGTATTTCCAATTACGATGCCGGGTGCGAGCCGAGAACACCGAGATCTTACCAAGGGGGGGCCCGTTCCATTTCACAGGTCAACCCCTAAGCTCAATGCACCCTGGAGCTCGCCCCCCTGGGCTGCACGGTAGCGCAGTGTCCGACCTCAGCAACGATTCTAGTCCCGCGACCGGCTATCCGGACTTTCCGCCGAGTCCCGACTCCTGGCTCGGTGACTGTCCACCGCAGACGCAACTTCCTTCCGGCACAGCAGGCACCACGGGCAGCACCAGCACTCCGGTGCCACCTCCGGCCCCAACCCAACAATCTCAGCCACCGCCGATCGGTGTACAGCAGAACGGCTCGTCCGGATTGCACTACGGGTCGCACTAAGCGATCGGTCGTGCTGTGAAGAAACGTCACACTTTGCCCTTCTTTAGCACTCGTTACACTCTGCAGCCACTGGTTTTTATTGAGTCCTTCATTTCCGCCCGTGTTAAGTTGGCCATTAGTTTACGTTCCGACAGTTTACAGTGCCATACGCAGTGAGTAAGCGAGTTGAGAAGAATTGGTTCGAGTCAAGAGTTGAGTCTACAGGTTCTTTTGGGTTCGCAGGCGGGCAGGCTTGGCTTGGTGGCCACCCAAGTCCCCCGCCGAACAAATACCACGAGTGAACAACTAGTCTAGGGAAAGAATGTGAACAGGAACAGGAGCCGGTGCGAGATTGAGTCCAAACCATACGTAATCGCGGGTATCGCGCGCTCTACCCGCCCCAGAGGCCAAACCGCTGGCTTCTCCCGATCCGTTCCAGCGAACGTTTGTGTTTACGCAGAAAACGGGTGTTTTTCTTTGAGGGAAACTTGGAAGAGGCTACTTTTACAACCGCGTATCTGTTCCTTAATGTCGGGAAATTATTTATGTAGGAAGAAGCAAAAAACAAAAAACAGAATCAAAATTCGTTCATCCTTCGTAGTGTATCAAATCTTATGATAAGACACCCTTTCGGGGCTAGCTTGTCCATCGTCGAGAGAGAGAGAGAGAGAGAGAGAGAGAGGAACACGAAGGACATAGAAACCATTATCCAAACATTAGCCAACACACCTACGTGTACATGACGGAACGGCGACACAGAGATCCTCCCGTCGGACGGGTGATTCGTCCTTCCGGAAGACAACCGGAAGAATCCGGAAGAAGACCGGAAGGTCCTTCCGCTCGATCCACCCCCCTCGATCCCCTTCTCCCCAGTGTCGTACATTAAAGCCATTAACAGTTAGCAGTAGGTCAGCGTGTAACGTGTAAACGTGTTCCGAGAGAGACAGGGACGTGTAACGGTATCCTATTCAAATGTGTACATATTTATTTAATTTATTGCTAAAACAAAGGCAAACCGCCCCCGAACCGGACGGTCCAACACGAACGCACACACACCCACACACACGCACCCCGTTCGGGGCGGACAAAACCATAAACGAGAGTCCGGTGTCGTGTATGTCCTTGAAATCCGAACTACAGCTCCGTGGTGGCCACACCCCAGTACTGCCGCATCCGGCCACCGTCCGGATCAATGGTGTCCAGCTCGAGGGTCGAATTGTTGCCCTCGACGACGTTTCCGTTCGACCCTCCGTACCGCTCGTGCACGGTCGCCATGTCGTACTCCAGGTTGTAGGGCATCAGCCGCTGCAGCGACCCAAAGTAGGCCGCGTTCGGGCCCGTGTTGATGGGCCGCGGTCGGATCGGGCTGGCCGTGTTGTACTGGATCGGCTTGAAGTAGCTTTGGGAAGAGGCCGGGTGGAAGGAGCGGGTCGATCCGAACTGCTTCGACAGGAACGGTGTGGCCCGGGCGGTCGTCATCAGCATCGTGCTGTAGCCACTGGCCATCGAAGAGTTTAGCCCACTGTCGCTTTCCCCGAGTTGCGCCAGCTGGGGTGAGCTCGTCGAGAGGTTCTTCAGCTGCAGTTTCGTCAGATTGCTGGCCACGGAAGCGGTCGACGCCGAGGAGGCGGTCGTGCCCGAATCGGACGGTGGTAACGGGGCCTGGCGCTTCGAGACGAAGCCCCGCGAGATGGTGTTGAGTTCCTTGTCGAACAGGAGCTGCGTGTTCTGCTCGAGCATGTACTCCCAGCACTTGAACTGTTCCTCCGACATGGCCGAATCCGACTCCTCCATGTCCTTTTCCTTCTCCTCCTCGATCTTCGCCCGGACCGCCCGTACGACGCCTCCCCGCAGGCTGCGCCTTTCGTTTGCCAGATACGTATTGTTGGGTCGTCTGCTGACCACCGATCCCCGATCGGATACCGACCCGGTACCGGGGTCCGGTTTTGGGCGCAAGCCAGGTCCACCCTGTAGCACCGTTTCACTGCCACTCGTTTGATCGCTCTGCCCGCTGGGTGACGATCGATCACTGCGCCCGGAAGGATGCCGCACGAACTGCACGGCGCCGGCTGCCGAGTGACAGCAACTGTTGTTGGTCTCACAGCAGCAGCCACACTTACAAAACCCCGAGATCAGACTCGGAGGCGACGGTTTCTTGCGTATCGTTTGGCGCAGTTCGCGCATCAGAAAATCCACGTCCGTCCCGAGGTTATTGAACCGCACGATCATCACGCTCAGGTTCTCCTCCGCTCCGTAGCTTTGCGCAATGTCCTGCACCCGTTTCGCGGCCAGCAGAATGTTGTCCTCCTTCCGAATCTCGTCCGCCACCGTCTCCATGGTGATCACTTCCCAGAGCTTCCGGTTACCCAGCACCAGATACTCGTCGGCGTCACTCAGCACCACTTCCTGGACCTCCGGATCGGGTACCGTCACCGGGAAGTTCGCGCTCAGGCCCAGCTTCCGCTGTGGACTTCCCTTATTCAGCAACACACAGCGGTTGTGTTTGATCAGCACCGCGGAGCACTCGCCTACGGTGGCCACCCGGAGGATAAACTTCCGCCCGGCGGCCACCGCTTGCGGTAGGTAGGACATGGCCTCGCTCGGCACTCGACTACGGGCGATGTGACAGAGCGTCACATTCACGGCTTCCTGCTGACCCCGCTGCTTCAGTTCCCGGTGTGCCGACAGCAGCGTGTACTTCATGTAATCATTCGAAGTCTCCTTCACCGTGCGCTCCTCGAGCAGTATCTTCGGGATGGCCTTCACCAGCAGGTTCGGAATGGCGTTACTCGTTTCGCCATCGAACAAACCGAACAGCCCCTCGGAGTTACAGAACCCGGGCAGCCGGAGCTGGGCGATGCACAGCTTCGGCAGACAACCGCTCGTCTCGGCAAAGCCCACCTTCCAGCACGGTTCGTAATCCTCCTGCTCCTGGTACGGGAGCGGTGCCGTCGGTAACGAGGGCCGATTCTTCCCCGACACATCCACCAGTGCCATCGGCCGATGGTTCCGGCAAGCCTTCAACTGTTGCGCGTCAACCTGAAGCTGCTTGTTGCCGGACAGGTCCAGAAACTGGAGGTTCCTCGGCACCAGCGATGCAATGTTCACCTTGTCCAGCTGGTTGTGGGCCAGATCGAGCACCCGGAGCGTTATGGTACGCCCCAGACTCGGTACCGTTTGTAGTTGATTCGAGTGAGTTCGCAGCACCCGCAAGCTGGCCGCGTTGGCCAGGTTATCCGGCAAGTGGCGCAACTTGTTGCCCGATAGCACCAGTTCCTCCAAATCGCCCCAACAGCTAATGCACGTTTCCGGCATCGTCGTGAGTAGATTGTAACCCAAGTGAAGCACCCGCAACCGTGGTAGGCAGATCAACGAATCGAGCACACGATCCGTGAGGGAGTTGTTGGTGGCGTACAGCCGCTCCAGGCTGCAGTTGGAACCGAAAATGATCGGCAGTGTCATCAGCTTGTTGCTCGATACGTTCAAAATGGTTAGCCGCTCGCAGGCGATGAAGAAGTTCTCGGGCAGGTCCTCGATCAGGTTGCACTGGAGGTAGAGCTTCTGGAGCGGGAGCTTCCGTTTGACCATCGGTGGGAAGGTGGTCAGCGCGTTGTACGCCAGATGGAGCGTTTGGATCGTGGCGTGCTCGTTGTTGAGCAGATGCTCCGAGATGGTGTGAATCTGATTGTTGTTTGCGTACAGGGTCCGCAGCTGGTGGCACCCGACCAGCCAGTCCGGCAGTTCCTGCAGACAGTTGTGGCTGAGGTCCATATGTTTCAGGTGGGTTGGCGTTGCTCGGACGGAGATTTTTGTGAGATCTAAAAAAGAGGGAAGGAATAAGCTAGAACCATTGCACTGCACCTTGGGGCCCTCCTTTCCCGTACTGTTATTGCCGGCAATCAGCGAGTGTAGGTTCCGCCCGCTGAGGGTCAGCTCACGCAAGCTGTTCCTGCAACACTGTATCGTCTCCAGCTTGTCCAGTGCGGACAGATCCATCACTTCGATCGAATTTTCGCTCACATCCAGCTGCGTCAGGAGCTGCAACGGAACGGGATGCCTTTAGTTCCGTATAGGGCCTCCAGTTTGAGGACACTTACCCCGTAGTTCCCCAGAATGATGCTTCCCTTTAGCTGGTTGCCCCGCAGGTTCACCTTCGTCAGCGGTTGGTCAGTGGTCGGACGCTCCTCGCCCTTCTGAAACGCGTCCCGCAGCTGAGCCTGCGTGCCATGATGGTGCCCGTTCCGTAGTGAGTCGTTCCGTTGCTGAAACAATGGAATTCACTTACAAACCCCATCCAGACGTTAACGGTATACCACGGCACTCACAAACAGACTCATCGGGCGCATGTTGTTCACCATGAAGGAGGGCAGCTCTTCGAGCTGATTGTAGGCCGCATTCAAAACCCGCAGACTGGCTAATCCTTGCAGGCTCTCGGGCAGCTCCCGCAGCTCATTCCTTTCGATGCTGAACTCTTCCAAGCTGAAACCAAGAGGGATGTTTTAGCCATCGGCAACAACCATTTCGCAAAACGACCCATCGTTGTCAATCAAAGCCGACCGGAGACGGTGGCCAATTAGTGGCCAGGAAAAGTAGGGCCCCTCCGTCGTCGTTGCCCGAGCGTAAAGTCGCCATCCTTTCACGGTCCGCTGGGGTCGTTATGCAAATGGTTTCGCAGTCGTAGAAACAAAAAAAAATGATCCATTTCATGCCTCACTTGCGGTTCGCTGCTGGACCCCATACGGGATCGGGATCTGTTTGTTTGAGCTTTACTTTCTTTCCGACCGACCGTCCGACGGGTCTTGGTCCGATCGATCATAACTGCCTACAAACGATGCTTGGGTTTCCTGTGTTTCCGACGGACCTTAAGCTCCGGCCGTCCGGGAGAATCGACTTACGAGAGTCACTCTTCGCGAATATCTGTTCCCCGCCGCGGCGGCCGTGCACCGTGTGGATCGCTTTCAATCCATGTTGATTCGCTCTCGTGACCATAAACAATGGGTGGCCCCATGCCGCTCCCTTCGACGCCAAAGGTTCTGCCCCTTCGCAGCGCCCCAAATTCCCCAAAGAAAATCGAGCACCGCAACCGATACACTGCACCGTCGACGTAAGCGTGGTGCGTTATGCACGTGGCCGCCCTTTTTTTGCGCGTGTTCCCCCTTTTGTAGTCACCCAGTTTTTCCTTTCTCTCTCCGCGTTACCCAACCCCAGCGCAGTCGCAAATCAATGCATCTTCATGTGAGGCAAAAAAAATGGAACGAAAATAGAGCGCCGCTGATCGCGATCACAAAGATGTCACAGGAAGTACGGGTGTGGATCAGGTCACCAACGCCGGGCCGCGTTTAATGGCCAGGTTTCGAGCTTCTTTATGCTGCGTTGCGATGGCGTGGTGCTTAAATATTCCGAAACAAGAAGTCAGCCCACTGTAACTAATGTATTCCCCGCCGACGTCGGTCGGCATACCTCTGTGCGTGCCCGTTGCGCGTTGTTTCTTTCGAGCCTTTTTTTCGGGTGTGGAACAGTGTGGAATGAAAGTAACATTCGCGTGTGGGGTTGTCTAATGATGAACGTGACTTTCGCCTTAGATTTGCGATCGAACACGCCGCGAGTCGTGAACCGTACAAATGGTCTTTAATTCAACTAAACAGATAGCGATGGGTCGCTTGCAACCAACGATCAAGCAAACGATCCACGCGGCTTAAGAAATCGAAACTAAACTGAGCCGGTCCACGCCACGTCGGGCGTATTATTGGCCATTTCGAAACCGATTTCTCGCATTGATAAACCGCCGTCTGGCCGTAGCGCGACGTACGCAATGCAGCCAGCGTTTTGAAGCTGTGCAACTGTAAAACTTCACACCTCGTACCATATACTTACCACCAGAAGGTACGTCACGGTCAAACGGTAGCCCCCAAACGGGCGGTCAGTGATACAAGCGATCGACAAGCGAAATGGGAAAAGTAACAGCCGCGGCCTTTGGAGTGTCCATTTCCCACTTTTCCCTAGCAACTACCGCGTAGAATCAGTTCCTAGGACCGCGACTCTCCCGGACAGAACGGCCAGCACCGTTTCCTCGCTTGACCGATCGTTGAAGTTTTTTGAACAATTCATCAATTGCCCAACACACGACACTGTGCCACTCTAACGAGCGAAGGTCCCTCGGCGGTCGCGGGTAGAGTCTGCTAGTTGCGCCTCGCTGGTCAATAGTCTATCATCGTTTAGGATCTTTACGCTTTACGCGGAACGTCCACGTTCCCTTTCTGCCGCCAAGAGGCCGCCCCAGCAGCCGCCAGCAACGGATGTTTCGAAATTCACACCTCGTTTTTGCGCTTCTCTGCACTTTTCACTTCAGGCCCAACACATCAACCACATCGAATTGCAACACCGGTGGCCTCACCGAAACTCTGTGTTTACTTCACCCTTTTGATTTACTTTCTTCAATGGCGGGATCCTAATTCGATTAGCACCTGATTAGTCCCCAAACACAGGGTGGACTTTCACTACACAGTAGCTCACTTTCAGCACTTTCGCGTACCAAACTTAACAAGGACCCCTCCGTAATGCAATTTACGAAAGGCCACGGGACACACTCGTGGAAGTACCTCCGGAGCGGTGCAAACTTCGCGGGAAACTAAACTGTGCCACTTGACTGCAGCGTACGAATTCCACACCCGCCACGGCCCAACGTGGTTTGCTGTAAGTTTTTCCGAGCCGTTCACAGCTGGCTGACTTTGGGCGCCGAACTGGACGCCGGTTCGATCGGGCTTCTTGGCCGCCTGCTCGGTTACTACTAGGTTTAGAGAGCGCAGAAACCTCCGCTTGGCGCGCCAGTCGGTATCTTCTTCTCGCGCGAGTGAAACTCCTGCGCGTTTCAAGCCTGACCCGCGTGGCCCGCGTATGTGCCCTCCCGCTTACCAAGCCCTTCACCGAGCAGACAAAGAGCGTGCGCAGGAATAGTACATTTTATGGCGAATCGGTCTTTATGGACTTCTTGGCTAAGGGCGAACGGGGCGTCGGTTCGTCGTCGTTTTTAGTGACTAATTTGACGTTGGCGCTCTCCGCTTGAGTGCGCACCGGCAGGAAGTTCGCATTCGTAACGACGAAGAACGACGCAGTGCTCTGGCGTTCGTTGGACAAAGATCGATGTCACCTTCGAGGGACGAGTTCTGGGGATCAGGCTCTGCCGTGTTGTTAATTTTGCAACGTGAATCGTACGACGCCAAGCGGTAGGTCAGGGCAAAAAGTTGGAGCTTTACCATGCAGAACGTGTGCCTCGTGCGCATGCATGCGTAATTAATGTATTCGCCGCTCGAAACCCTAATACCGGCACCTTGAGATTTGACTACGATCCGCTCGGGCCGCTGAAGACACTTTTCCAAACAAGCCGTTCCGTGTGTTAGTCGTGGATTTCTATTGCCGCGGAAGATCGTATCGAGAAGGCGGACTAACCAGCGTGTGCCACCAGGAGCCTCGTTTCCTGTTGAACCCGGCGTTGAAGCCATCACTCATAAGCGTAACGGCTTTGAGTGTTGGGTGCGCCGTCTGATGAGTATCGTTCGTTAGATGTTTCGCAGATTTGAGCCACTAGAGTTGTGATGATTTTCACGCAATAGCACTTAAATCATCGTACGTTGGACAGCGCATTTCCGGTCGGGGGGATTGGAGCGAACGAGGGTCCAAAAGAGCTTCAATTCACGAATGCTTCGCCAAAACTTTGGGCAAGCGATCGAAAACCGCGGTTGAACCGGTTAGATTGAACCGGTTCAAAATGCATACACCATATTGCATACTTGCAGGGGCCACTCTAGTGGGCCACCAGTATAACACTTTCCACTCCGTATAACAGCGTAATTTTACTTACCTCTTCAGCCCACTCACGCTGTCCGGCAGTTTGCGTATCTCGTTTTCACTCAGATCCAACAGCCTCAGACTTCGCAGGTTGTACAGGCTGTCGGGGAAATCCTTCAGACCGTTTCCATTCAATCGTAGCACCTTCAGGTAGATGAACTGTCCTAACGCACGGAGTGCAATCTCCTGCAGCTTGTTGCGCCCCGCCAGCAGTTCTTCGACGGCGTTCGGCGCTTGCAGAAAGATGTCCGGTATTTGCTGTAGCCCGGAATCATCCAGATCCAACCGCTGGTTAGTGCTACGGTCTGGGTTATCCTGCAAAATACGGGAACGGTCGTATCAGTTCGGCACGTCCATACTGCGTCCGAACGGCGTTTCCACACACATTTCTTCGCAATCCTTCACACCGATCGCTGCCCGGAAACGGATCCAGCTTGTCGAACTCAATCTCGAGCGAATCCACTTCCATCGTGTCCAGATCGGAGAAGGTGACACGACTTTTGTTTGACTTCAAACTGGACGTTCCGTCACCCATCGCTCCCTTGCTGAGGACCATAGTGGTGGGCATATAAAAAAAAACACTCTTCACTCTTTGTGAGACACAATTTTCCAACTGCCCGATGTAAAGCGTCGTGCACAACCGACGACATCCGTCTGGCAACTGGACTAGAACATCGACCTCACACGGTGTGCACACTCCCGGGAAGGGGGTCCCAAGGGCCTCCACGAGTCGCGTGCCCTTGTAAAGCGTGCCCAGGCCCCCGCCCGGCCGGAAGGCACATAAACGACGCTCTGGCGCCACGCTTTTCGCGCAACCAGTGCACCAAATGTGCGCGGTGCGCGACATAGGGCCACACTTAGGAGTACGGTACACGTTATTACATAAAATTAGTTGGCCCACCGCATCCCACATCCCAGTTTTCCGTCCTCTGGTTCAGCGAATCCACGGACGGAAGGAGCTTCTTCCGCCAGCCGCTCAAACGAAGTGTTCCGCCCGACCATTTTAACCGCAAACGCTCAGCAATTCCAATCCAGTTATTGTATCACGGTAAGTGATAAAGGATAATCACTCTTACTAGTCGAGATTCTTCCACTGTGCCACGAAAGGAAGATTATTGCAGTTTGATCGTTGGAACACGGTACTTTACTCCAATAATGCCCAATCGGCGATCAAATTAGTTCACTACAGGGACTCTAAGACGTTTTGTTTGAATTGAATCATTTATGCTCCACTCACCGGTCCGCGATTGTGTAACGCTGTTGTGTCCTAATTAGTGCAACATGCATGACTCATGCTGGTTACGGTGCTGACTGTCGAGCCACCGATGCCGAACCACTAACACGCTAAAGGGAATTTCATTTCTTCTCAAACGGTCGGCAGTGGTATTTAAAAACAACAGTCACCCAACGAACGTAAACAATGCCACGTGGCGACGATCGGCGACTCGTCGGTGCCATCTTGGTAGTTAATTGCGGGTTGCGCCGAAAGGAAGCATTAGCATGAATTATTAGCCATTCGCCATCTGATTCGATTAGCGTAGCGAATGGTGGCCGTGATCCTTACGCAATGCGCGCGTACAATGAGCCTTTCCAGCCAGTAGTTGCGGTCCGCCGACTCGTCACTGCTTGCGGAAATGTGGGCAGTTTTGTCATTATGCTTATGAACAGCATATGTACTACAAAACGTTAGCGAAAGCTCTCTAGCGTGTTCGGAACCGTTGGGACAACATGTTCAGTTCGGAAGATTTGTCAAGAGGTTTGCCGATTTGCCAATGCCCCTGTTGTCTGCCGGCTGAGCCGGAGCGGGATTGCGCATCACTCTCGTGCGTTGTTTGCGTGCTTACGTTGTGGGCACGGCAAAGTTACGTTTAATTTACTACCGTCTAGCCATGCTTCGGAACTTTCGTCGACCGCAACAACACCGCGGTGGCACCGCGGACGGCATCAATCAACTAAATACGAAAAGAAAAACCCGACGAAGGACGTACGACCGGGTATCATGCGCTGCACATCTTATGACACAATCAAGCTCAACGTCCCCTCGCGATCATCTCCGACGGCGATGGACGGCTCGTCACGGACGGTGATCAGCCCGAAAAAAAAACCCCGCGTTCGATGTGGGTGAAAGAGAAAGCAAAGCAGTTTACCCCTTTTCCGCTCTTTCCGAGGGACTTTTTATTTTTCTCCGAAGGAGTAAGAAGAGCCTAGCTTTACTACCGCCCGAGCGCCTCGTGCATGTATTTGCGGATGCGGAAAACGCTCCGAGTTTTACTTTCGTTCGCACTGGGCTGGTGGAAAATTGGGGTGTCTGGCCATCTTACCGTCGTAGTGTCCGGCGGAAGATCTTACGATAGATCATCACCGAATCGGCTCGTGAGCGTGGACGTTACGGTTCAGGAGACCGCCGCAGCAACAGCTCTCCGAGGGCTCCCAAGCGTATCTAACGCTATGTACTGGCTTCAGCCGTTGGTTTATGAAACGAGCGACCCCCGTCTTCGGGGAGCCAAAGTGAGCCCGCCCGAGAGTGACTCACGTGAGCACATAGAATAAGGGGCTTTTCCTTTGTTCGGAACCCAATTTTCCACAATGAACTTGACTGCGCTCGGATTTATATGCTCACGCTGTGCCAGCTCACGACTCTAATTTATGCTAAGCGATCGGGAGAAGAGAAAATGCACTAAAACTACGCTTTAAAAGTTGTTGTTTCAACTAATGAGCACCAGTTTCTAACTTTCCACTGCTGCTTCATCGCTAGTCTGCGATCTCCGGCAAATGGTGGCAATAAAGTGCAAACACAATTACATCAGTTGTAAAAATCAAAGGTTCCGAGCAAACTTCTTCGATGAAAATTAGCCTGCCGGACAACAGTCATTTAAATGCAAACTAACAAAAAGGGTGTATTACGATATTGTGAATTACACGCCGCGTACAGGTGTTTTACACGATCCGCCTGCTAACAATTCGGCCTTCGGGTTGTGTCCACATAAAAACAATCGCGAAAGGTACCATCTTGGCCTGTGGAATTAATTTCCTTTTGCACGTTTCTATTCATGTACTCTGCAAAACCACCCCCTTTTTACGAAAGAATAGTGCTCAATTTGCGCGAACACGAGTAATTGACCAATAATGGTCCCGATGTTGGTCAAGAAAAGACCCCTTTTCTAGGGGCCACAATAGTGGGCCACAGGGCCGAGCCATAACATGCTTCGTTTGGGCCGTTAACCGACTCCGGATTCGTTCTTCCGAGGAAGATTGCGTCCAGTTTTTATATACATTTTGCCCGGCCGTATTTATATACGTGCTGCCATCCCTTCGCGGACCGTCCTCGGAGCGCACCGAGCCGAAACGCACGGAAAGCACTAACCACATCGAGCGCATTAACCATTGCACGCGGAATGCACCTTACCCAATGCGGCGCAGCGACCTTCCCAACTCGGCTCGGCTAGAACTCGCCGAGCGTTCGAAGAGAAAGCCCCACGGTTAAATTACTTACCACCGAAAGCCAAATGCTCCACTGGTCACGTTCCCAAGATTCGCGGAAGCCCAGGAACAGCACCGTGTCCCGATCGGTGGCCGACTCCGACGCCGCTCCGGTTGCGCTCGAGCCGGGATACAGACCAAACGTACCGGAACCGTCGGCGAAATCGACACTGGTGATCGACGAGCCCCGGTCCAGGCTGTCCCTGGCACTGGTGCTGGAGCCGGACCCACTGTCGATGCCCTTCGGTACGATCTTGATCACGAGCCGATTGTCGCACGGTGCATGCTCGAAAACGTTCGCTCCGGCCAGTTCGTACACTTCCGGCGGAAACGATGCATTACCTTCGGTGGGAGAAGAAGTCCGTCGTGAGGCCGCGCAAAGATCACACACCCCGTGATTGGGGTCTTCACCACCTACCGGGGTATAGGATCAGCTTGCTGCCGACGATCGCCAGATGGCGGCGGCGCCACTGCGGGAACACCAAACCCTTGAGCACCTCGACCGTGCCCGAACGCAGCACGCCCTTGCACATCGGTATCTCCGCCGGGCCTATGTGGAACCTCTTCAGATGCTTCAACTCAGGGTCAATACCGAGCCGGGCACGGCGTGACTCGTCAAAGTATCCGAGCGACCGGAGGAATTCCTCCTGCACCAGCAACGGGTACTCGTTCTCCTCCAGCCGGCGTGTCCTGCCACCACCCGTTTGGACCTACAACGAAATAGAGAGAGAGAGAGAGCGTAACATCTTCCGGAAGCAACAGATGGAGAAGATTGACAGCAACGCCGGGGTGCACTTGCAATTTCACTTTCAAGCACCGGGCAGCAAATTCCGGGCAAAGGTTTGTTCACTTTACTCCGGTGTCCGGAACAATACGATACGAATTGTGCAGCATTGTGCTGTCAGCGGAAGACCAGAGCGCCCCGGTAATTCTCTCGTCACAACGCGGAGCCCCAAGATGGAACGCGCCGTGAATGGTTAGTTGGTTAATGATATTGTGTACACAGAAGTTGCTAAATTTCAACCCAAAAACTTGGCCAAGATTACGGAGTCAGGGAACTAATTAAGTGATTTGAACCTTGGCTCGATCGTAATTATTCAAGCAGGTTCGTGTTATTTCACCGGATTGTTTGAAAGCTTGATCGTTTGCCAATTCCTCTAACGAGCCACCAGATATGAGTGCGCCTTTGGAATGTCAGATGGCTACGGTTCCCACGAAAGGTATCAGCTTGTTAGCGCGATCGTAGGCTCTTCACTTATTCTACTTATCTTTTATCGACGCTTCTTGACGTTACCAGACCCCTGTGTAGTAGGGTCGAAGGAACCGTAAGTGATTTTAAAAATTAATTCAATTTTCATTATTCATTAGAGAGCCCTACAACAACCATCTTCCGATCCGATCCGCGTTACGGTCCCCTAGCTGTCGGCCTCTCATTTCTTAATTGATTTTAACACTCGCCACCAATCAGCCAGTGTTGAAACGGAAGCACCACATTGGCAGCTCATTCATGTTTGCTCGACGATCTCGAAGTCGCAACACATCGATCACTTTCTCCGCGCAGAGGGACGAGCCTGAGCAACTTACCCACAGCGTGTAGTAGTCACCGGGCAGGTTCATATCTTTAACCACGTCAAGCGTGGTAGCCGTCGTGACGACGTGTATCATGCGGCTGCGATCCTCGGAGGTAATTTCACTACGATCCGGTCCACAGTAGATCCGCAGCCAGCCACTCGTGTTCCACAGCAGCGACATCTTCGACAGCATCAAATTGACCGGTTTGCCGATAATGACGCCCGACGAGCTCGAAACCGTCTCCGGGCCACTCCGCTCACTCGGCACTGGCTGTCGCGTCGCATCCGCATACCGGTATGCGGCCCGCTTGGCCCCTGCCCCGTCTCCCTCATCACCACCCGCCACGACGGGCCACTCCGCCACGGCCGTCGCAACGCCATCATCACCGGGAACACTGAGCACGTGATTATTGTTGCCATCGTTGTTGCCGCCACTCGGAGGCTCCGAATCGTAGTTAATATCTGCACTGACCACAATCAACTTCCCACCGGCACGCGGCGTGCGAGGCCGAAACGAACGGCCAGCGCCACCTCCGATCGGAGTGCTTGTACTCAGCACCATTTCGAATTCGACGGACACTCGAAGACTAATCCGAAACCATTTCCGCTTTTTCCAAACCACAACGCATCACGCACAACGGCACCCCGGTTCCGTTTCCGGTTCTAGGCGGCGCACACTATACGGCTTTTCCCGCTTTTCCGGCACGATGAAAAACCGATTCTCGAACCGAACTCTCGGACCACCGACTGGCGACTGTTGTTTCTGTTGGGGGGCCGCCGTTGAGTCGATGGGCTGTCCAAACGGTCTCCACGAGGTGAGGGAAACCGACCCACAGAGAGAGAGAGAGAGAGGCAGGTGGGAAAGGGAGAAAAGCATGCGACCGAGCTGCGAATTAATAAAAAAGAAAAACGCAAAACTCTCGATACGCTTCACCTGCACCGGACCTTAACCCGCGATGTACGTGCGCGGCCACAGGGATAAAGCACTCTCCTCTCTGGTGTGGGGGGAGAGGTGAAAATAAATGGCCACAACAAACCAGAGAGAGAGAGAGAGAGAGCAAGCGCCCACAGGTGGGTAGCATAATAAAAACACTAGCGAGCTGTGTGAGTTGTAAAAGGGTGGCGCACCGCTCACGGCCGGTATAAGCATAAGCGACATTAATTACGACCGCGCGTCTTCCTAGCGGCAGATTGACCGCACAGCCCTGCATTTCGGGGCCAAAGGGAAGAAAAGTGTGTGAACATTAATGAAATGAAACAGAACAGAACACAAAAGAATCGGCCCGCGAAAGACAGCAATTTGCGGACGAAGTTTTGCGGGAAAAAGGGAGTTTTATATCGTTCCATTTACGCCCCGAAAAAAAGCTGGAACTCCGTAAGGGAACTGACGGGACTGGGGGACCCTATTGCGAAGCATTTTTATCGCAATGTGGGAACCTCGAGGGAACTAAAATAAATTTAAATCGCGCATCAAAATATGGCCGAAGGTTGGAACTTAGAATTTGGGGAATCGAGATTTTGCGATTAAAAAAAGGGTCAATCATGTTATGAACAAATTAGCAACATCATTTAACTCCCCAACAACCCGTTTCCGTTCTAAACCACACTTTACGACAAGTGGCATTATGCTCGGGAGCAACAATGTTTCGCTCCCGTGCTTCCGTGGACTTGGATGGTAATCCGTCAAATCCTCTAAGTGAACCATTTGTCCCGAGCTTATTGCTGTTTTTCCCTCCCGTTTTGTGGCCGTTTCCATTCCCCGCTCGGACGCCACTCGGAGATGCGGGAGTGCGAAAGAAAACGGGTGGCACGACGGGCGAATATCCAATTAGGGGCCGGACTTTCCTGCGGTCAGTCACGTTATGACGGCATATGTTTGAATAAAACATCTCCACATCTCGCCCGGTCGCAGGTTATCCGTTTCTTCGCCGTACGAACGTGGTGGGAATTTTCTAGTGACCCTAGTCGGTCGCATATACGATCCCGTAGTTCCATTCACTTACTCGAAACAGAGGCCTGCGACTCCAACACACAAATCTATCTCATTTCCCGCGTCGGTCCTCCTATCGGTCGATACTGAAACTGAACCTCCTACAAGGTGAAAATGAGAACTTGGGACACTCCGGGGCTAACCCAGCTTTCCCAGCGACCCAGAACCAGCGCCTACCGTCAACCTTGTGTGTCCATCCCCATCCGCGGAACGGGCGTAATGAATGCTGATTATGTTTTGTGAATTCTTAAACTACCGGACCGTTTAAAGAACGGTGAGAAATCCGGCATTACCATACAAACTGACCATCTCTCGGATAGGGCCCGATGGTACACCCCTCCGCGAGTGTCTCCGGGACGGAAGAGGAGTTTCGCATCAGCGACTTCCAGTGAAGCCTCAAGTCGCTCATCGAAGTCGTCGGCTTGGCCGTCTCATAACTTCGTTACCGCACAGAACACGAACCCGCCAAACTGAACCGGACCTGCTACCGGTGACTTCAACGGCTGGGGTCGAATGGCAAACCGCAACTCTGCTAGGGGCGAATCGGTGGGGTTGGCGGAATGAAACGCACAATACAAGGTCAGCGTACGATAGATGCCATCCTCCGTCGGGTAAGGGTCCCCGGTATTACGCCTCTGGGCGGCGGCATTTCTTGTGTGGCCCACAAGAAAATGGACGGCCTTCTCCCGAAAATTTCTTCATTTTTCTCCTTTCTATCGATTCTATAAAAAGGCTAGAAAAAGTATTTATTTCTCCCCAATTGGTTGTCAGGCTCTGGTCCGAAGTCGGAGAGTCCGAAAAATTCATGCACGATGATGCCGCCTTTGCAAAGAAAATGTTACATACCGACGCTAGGGGAATTGGGCCGCATGGCACACCGAACGTTGCAACCCCACCGTTTTCGCCGTCATCGTCTTCGGTGGACCCCCCCTTGCATCGCGGAGGGGACGGTGACAATGCGGGGCCGAACGGCGTGTCAATGCCACAAGCGTGATGATCGGATGAGGGCGCCAACACCACCAACACCAACGACGCTATTTGCCCCTTTTTGCCGCGTTCTAACAGAGCGCAGCATAACACGGCGTGGTGTGATTCATGCCACCGGAAGTTCACTTAACACGCATCGGACGGTGTGTACCACGATGGTTCGCCGTTGACCCTGGGTCGAGGGAAAATGCACCCCGAAGAGTTCCCTGTTTGGATCATCGCGGTCTTGGTCGGACATTTTCTGACATTTAACTGCAGATTCCTGCAACCGTAGTCTACTTTGATCCGCTGTCATCTACGGGATCGTGTTACGTCAGTTGATTAGGCTTCAGCGCCCATCGAAAAAAAAGACTAAATAAAAAAAATGTGTACGTTCAATTAATTTTATTTACATCACATTGATAATTTTGAAAAATTTACCCCACACTTTCACGATCACAATCACATTCTACGAAGCACGCAAGCTGAGGGCCTAAAAAATGCCAAAATGAGTGCAGTGGTTGCCGTTGATTGAACTTTCCACCGGTATCTTTATGCATCCTAATGCTAATCCCAACCCGAGCAGTGACCTTTAGCTCAAACCCGCTCCGACGACGACGACGAGTTTCGGACGACTTCCGGACAGCCTAGAAGAACCTGATTTCCTATTTCCTCTTCACCCGGACACCATTAAAAATCAGTCGTGAATTTTCCCCGGACAAGTACAGGTTGCGGCGCAGTTGCGTTGCCGTTCCAAGCCCTCCGGTGTGGCCGTGTTGCACAGCCAGCCGGGCCAAGTCCGGTGCAGATCCCGACAGTTGGCCCACAGATCCGCCGTGGTGCAGATGTTGGTACAGAGCCTGGTTGAAGAGAAAACAAACCGGATCATTCAATTCATCGAAACATTCAATTCGAACCTCCCAAAAACTCACCTTGTTCTGCGCGATAGGCAGTGCGAATGGCAGGAACCGCACGGGCGGCCGCGTTTGTAGGGGATGCCCAGTTTCTCCTGGTGATTTCCACTGGACAACCAAATAAACATAATCGTTGATTACAAAGTGTAAATAAACATTGACATTGATTCGTTTCAACAGGCCGATCGCAAAGCTTTCCGCGATAAATACGGAATTTGTTCCGAATTTCGAACTTTCTCCGCCTGTTGAAACGAATCGCGGCTGGGCCATTTTTGGTTCGGTAAACTTAAAACGCCTTTCGCTAAAACAAAGCCAAACTAAGCTCAACCACATCTACACCAACTATTTAATTAGGTCAAGTAGCGCCAAGGACAAACGGCCGCGTAAGGCCCACCTCGTGCCATTAGTTGACCGTCAAATCGAATCGGAATCAGCAAAGCAAAACAAATCAAGGCCATTCCCGAAATGGTTCGTGTGGAGATTTATCATTCGTGACTATAAAATCGAGCAACTTCATCCGGGCGCGGGTTGGCCACACACGATCCTGGTGGCCTTCGGAAGCATCTTCCGGGCAGCATTTTCGCCTTCTTTGGAACTCTTTCTTTCGAAATGCGCAAAACGCGAAGCGTACTTACATGGGACAGTAGTTGCAGACGTAGTTGTAGAACGGTTTCCCCCGTGGGCCTCCCCGGGGGCACTTGGTCAACCCACAGCCAACCTTATGTGTGGCGGCCCACACCATCTGCGTGTAGTGGCCGACGGCGACCAGATCGTTCCTGACCGAACCGTACGTGAAATTTTGTCGCTCCAAAAACCAGGTCCGCAGCGCAAACAACCTGTCAAATGGGTGGGGAATGGGTAAGTGTGTCAGATACCGTTCAGAAGCGGCAACACTTAGTGGCCGCTGGCGCCACGGTCGGTGAGTGAGCCAAACATGGAACGCTTGGAATAAGAGATCGATCAAAATCAACCGCCGCGGTCGCGAAAAGCCATTTGAAGCTCATGTTCTAACACAAGGCGGGTCATGGTTCTGCGTGGTGCGTGGGGAAGTCCCGCGTTCCGGCTCATGAGTGCACCATAAAAACCACACATCTTTGGCCAAATCCTCATCCTAACCCAACAAAGGTCCATCTTTCTTTTACCACGGGACACGGTGCGTCGAGACGAAGATGTTCTGTCCGCAGGCTCCGTAGCTGTCGATCCATCGGCCTTTGGGTGTGTCGTGGGTCAACAACCGGCACTGATTCGCCCATTTCTGCGCCGATCGTGCCGCTCCGTGGTGCCATTTCTGCAATCATCCCAAGAAGGAAGAAAAGTTGTATCACTTTGAAGATCATAAATTCGACTACCCAATAGATCCTGCTGATCCGTCCGTGGCGATCACAAAATCAGGCTGCGGAATACTCATAATGAGTGAGATCATCGCGATGGATGAATTTTTATGGGATCGATCTAAACACGTGCCCGTGGAAGTGATAGCGTGGATCAGGCTATCTATATGCAAAACCGATCTCGCGGCTGTTGCAGTTAGTTGGGCCGGCTTCTCACAAATAGGACACCTGGCACAGTCCCGAATTAGCTGTCTGTAAGGGTCGTGCTGCTAAGGGGGCCACACAAGTGGACAAGCCGTAATTGAGATTACAGAAACATTATTGAGTGTCCGACAAACCGACGCAACGCCGCAAAACCGCAAAACCCTTAGTTTGGTGGCACGTGATCGCGCATCCCATAAATCTGCGGACGAAATGAATCACAGTCGGCTTATTTTGGCACACAAGTGTCCGCCTACTGTGCTGAGATCGTGCCAATCAGCTCACACCAAGCATTCGTGGCTAAGGTGGACCGATGCATCTCTACCGTAAGAAGGATCTGTTTCTCGTTTTTTTTTTTTTTTGCTACGGTCGCTCATTAGATATTCATCATTATTGTTTTTTGTTTTGCATAATTTTTAACGTTTGGGCCACACTCAGTAGAAGGTGTGAAACATTTGTCCCACTTGATCGGCTGCCATTCAAGAGTTTCTGGTTTGGTCAGATCATTGCCTGAGTGAGTTTTGAAAAAGGTTTAACCAGTTTTTTTCGCTGTCGGAAACCAGTCTTTCGGTTCTCCGTTTCCTTACTTACGGCCCGAGACTTTCATCATGCACTAATGGGATTAGCGTGGGTTGTACTTCTCGTGATGCTTCGCTAAACTGCATAGCACTGGAGCCCCCCCTACACACGATCGATTAGAGCGCCCAACTGAGCCGCCAACACGGTAACAGCCATTAACCACAGCCACGGGGGAAGAAAAATTAAGCTATCACAATAAATTTACCTCCAAACCACACGTGCAGTCTTCTTCGGCCACCGAATCAGTCGATCGCGTCGACTATCGATCGATTGAACTGTCGCTCGGCAACATTCGAAACTCGAATAACTGTTGTCACATACGGATTTGCATATTAATCGGTGCGTTATTGCGTTTCGCAGGGTCACACAAATCGCGGGCTTGAAAATAATGTTCGTTAGTCTCCTGCTTGCGCTTCGATCCCGTGTGAGCTTTGTTACCCTTTTTGGTGACTACATAGAAAATCCGTTTTTTTTTATCTGCTCGTGTAAACACCATCAAATAATCCTATGTAGATGAGACCAACAGACGGTTCGATTGGAAACACGTATTTCGGAGCACCCGTTTAGGAATTATTCAAATCTTCCGATTTTTCCGAGGCCCGCAACCACATCAAGAAACACCGCGCATCGCTTCGGATCGCCTAAATCATTTCTAATTGTGCCGATTTACCATATCTGTCCCGGTGCTTCCGATTCAACCCCTGCCCTGGGTTTGGAACGGGCCCACCGACTAAGAGTCGGCGGATTGCATGACAAATTTCTAATCGATTTGAATGAACATCCAATAATTTATCGGTTTTTGACAAGCCGTGCAACATTTATGCTTTGGAAGCTACCAGGGCTAGAAAAACTGCTACAAGCCACAGGAACGTTTTCAAATCTCCCGCAGAGATCAGTACATAAGCCACCGCTGGTTTGGGTTTTTTTTTTTGTGCAAAACATGAACAAAACACAAATCACCGAGCTAGCAGAAAGTTGAGAGGGTAAGACTACGCTAACAAACTAGCATCAAATATGTTTGCCAATAAATAACATTTCGTGCGAGGTATTTGCCTTGTAGCAAGGGTCACCAATCTGCCAAACATTCGGGTTAAATAAACAACCACGACGGGCTACGACGCGGTCAAGCAGTAAAATCAACAGTCTCCCGCCACGGTCATCGTGTGCTTTATTTCCAAAAAAAAAAATCAAATGAATTAATTTCTGCCCAGCCCCTTATGCAACCAGGGACATCAGTAACACACTTGTTCGGAAATGAGATCATGCGGAAATGATGCCTCTTCCCGGACGATGCTGTGAATATTCACACCGTTGTGGAACAGATCACGGAGAGATCGCTTTATGATCTTAGTTTGTGACAGACAATGCGGGATTGGGGTGTTATTCCTGTCCCAACCGAGAGAGAGAGAGAGTGAGAATCTCACAGCCCGACCCCCGATTGGATTACTCACCATGTTTAACATATTCGCGGCCGGTGGCACCACCTTGGTGCGGTAGTGATCGTGTAGCATCACAATCCGCCTTTGAACTTTGCGCAGCCGCGGCGAAATGGCTTTCGTCGGCAGCTTGTCTCCATACAGTCTGGGCACTGTGGACGGGACCGGTTTGAGATTCATTTAGGTGGATCTTTTTTCTTGCTGTTCAAAAATCTCATCATGGATTTATGGTTCTTTTCTGTTCTGCTGTTTTTTGCTGGTTTGGTTTTTTTCCACCCCGAACGGGTGTTTCAAGATGTTGAGGGCAAGAAAGAAGCAATGATTTGCGTACCGGGCAACATCGCCCGGAAGGAGGCCGACGGAGTCCTGCTAGATGGCGATGTGCAGATGTGCCTTCGGTTCGATTCCGCGTTTCTTTTGAACCCCGTCAATCACCAGCGCGCATCATCGCCACCAGCAGGGACCAGGGCAGGGATTGAATGAGGGAAATAAATAACACGGAATAGCCGGCATTAGAACGCGCGACATGGCCAAGCACGGGTATGAGATGAATGTTAATGGACGTGGGGACATTGCATGACCACCGGCGTCGGCTCGCGGTGGTGGATTTTGGTGTGATAAACGGATCCTCATGTCCACGGGTTAACGCTTTCGCTGACGAACCAAGAAAGAATTCCGTGGCGATTTATTTGACAAATTCTGTTACCGGTTTTCTATTGTTTCTGATAATCAGAATGTGCAGAATTTGACTACGGATTGAATATGGACTCGAAAATGCACTCACCTCTATCAAATCGCCATCCACCGGACAGATCGAAACAAACTACGAGCAGCGCCACCGACATCAGGAACCAGCCCGCGGGTCGTACCATTTTTGGCCACCGTACAATCATCGCGCACTGAGAGAAGCTGCTTCCGCGGATTTGGCCCGATCGCTGAAAAGATTGGAACGCCCCGAAATTGGAACGATTAACGAGCGACGTAAGAATAACGGTGAACGGTCGGTGAAGCAAAGCAAGGCGAAACTCTAACATCGTGACGCACGCTCCTTAATCGTGATCATGTTGCTGATCAACGATCGAAACGATCTGTTCCGCTTCTCTGTGGCGTGTTTTAATTCGCACGCACCGCACCGCTTAATGGGCGGCCGAAGAACCGAAATCGACACCGAAGGTGTGTCGTGTTCCAGCGAGGATCGACTCGATCGCGATCGGCACAGCGTTCCGCGAATTGAGCCTCGCCTCGTCAACCTCGATCGGTTATCGAGTCGGACATGATTCTCAACACTTTCGCGCGTGTTGGCCCCCCAAAGTGCTATCAGTGGAGCGGAAAATAACACAAACACATGGTGGCCGGTGGCCACCGGTGCCGAAAATGTCTGAGGATCCGCCGCGTCTTCTCCGCTGTGCGAAAAACAGATGGTTGGCGTGAGAAACCGGACCAATGTCACAGCGGAGCGATCTGTCAACTCCCGGGTGTCGCTAAAAAGGTGGCACACGCGAAGGTCCCTCATGCGGGGCCCACGTGGGAGTTGAGTTATTGGCTCGATAGCATTCATCGTTCACACTCCAACGTGAACACACGAGAACGCGAATTAGAGTCACGGTTTGGATCGCGCGCCGTTTTTTCTTTGGTTTTTTCTTCCGAGAGGGTCTTTCGTCGCTCACTTTCTGGCCACGGTTTATGGACACCGTTGGTGATGTTCGCTTCGGGTCCTTTACTATTCCTCCGGGATGTGATTGCGTTCGGTGAGTGGAGTAGTGCAACTGTAGGAAAAGCACAGACAGTTTATGTACTGATTGACAGCAGTAACTATTTTGTTAAAATGAAACTTTTCAATTGAAAGACGGCGTCTCGATCGCATTTACCGAAAAGCGCACGCGTAGTCATAAAACAACACAATCCGGCAAAAGAACAGAGAACAAAGTAGAACCAACCGAAAAGGGCACTGCCGTCTTTCGGATCCGATAGCCCTACCAGGAGGGCTTGGCGTTTGTTGATCTTTGTTTTAACGACTGTTTTCTCAAGTGGCCGACATGCAGTAGGCTGTTCGGAGCGACCCAATCTCGGGTGCGATAAATTATTTTTACGACTAATTAAGATATATTCGCCATCATCATCATAATCTTCATTTGATGTGGTCGAAGATGGAACTCCGAGAAAAGCCAACTGTAAGCCGAACCCAAAAATGATCGCCCATAAATTCAATCAAGAGTCCAAATAGACATTCAGCGGATTTAGATACGTCCTATTCCGGTCCACCATACGCCGCTAACGTGCTGCTGGCGAGCCGAAGAGCCACATCCTTGACCTGAAGTGATCGCGACATCAACCACAACGTGGGGTCAGAAGCACTCGCCGACGGTGCGAGCGATCGCCAAGAAACGCGACGGGTGCCCATCGGCAGTGAGGTGGTCGTAAATTTCAGCAACACTCACGCGTATTAATAATTAAGTCGTTAAATCTCACTCGGATCTCGGATGCATTTGGTCGAGCCCCGGTCCGGACAAGAATGGTTTGGACGATTCTTCTGCCTCCGCCAAAAACCGGCAGACCGTGATTCACGCACAAATCCGTGAATATATGCTGTGGTTGACCACGGGCAGCCGTCACGACCGTAACTCGTGCGGAAGTAGAAGCGGTACAATGGGAAACAACCGCCCCGTAGCTGGACTGGGATGTCTTGAGTGATGCAAAAGACGCCACCACCGACAGTCCCAGTGACAGTGGTCAGGGATAGCAGCTCCCTGCAAAGTTTAGCGTTTCCGTACGCCACGTTCGTTGGCCTCAAGCGACCTAACAGAATGAAATACAATAATACATTTTTGTACAATAAATTGTTTCGTGTAGATTTTTCAACACCTTTGAACGATGGTATGGTTCCGCTTAAAAACATAGCAGAGCGTCCATGAAGCGCATTTTTGCACTGATCACTCAATATGATCTAATCACTAATAGCCCACGATACAGGAAACTGATACTTACAGGATTTTTGAATCTTTCCTAAAATAATTTCCAAGCCTGACTGTAAAGATGACCTCCACCAAACTTCAAATAACTACTGCTACTAATTAGGCTTTTAAGAAGAGTATTTAAATCGAACACTTTGTAACTTTAATCGACAACACGCTAACTTCATCCACTCAACACAATACAGATAGCGGCGTAATGATCATAGTTTGGAACCAAATGCGGAACCGGAAAGCACTGGGTACGATACAAATCGATCAGGAATCGAACGACTTGCGGCGCGTGTTACGCTTACACCCCTTCGTAGACGACTGGACCGACAGGAACGGACGGCGTTGGCGGTTGACTCATTCCTTCAGATAATTGCGTCTGTCACCCTGAAGAAAAATTGCAAGAGGAAACTTGACTCCTCCGATCCGATCCTCCGATGAACGCCGTGTTCCACTCGGTTCAATGTTCGAGAATAGCTGTCTTGAAGAACGCTACGTAGTGCCTGGACAGTGCACGGCTATTACATTTGGGTACTCGCACGACAAAGTCACACTATTACACCACCAAACATACTGACGATGTAGATCACGTTCATGATCAACGGATTCGAAGTAACGGATAGACTGATCGACAGTTCACCGGCACAGAACCACGCTCTTTCGGTTACGAACCGAAAGATGCTTGGCAGACGGACAGACGACGTCTCAACCGGCAGACGTCGGGAAGTGAACTGATTTAAATGTGAGAGCGCGAAAAAATATCTCACAAAATATGTGCCATCAGACCACGGCCCCACTACCTCGCAATCGAGATGATCGCGGGCGACGACGACGACGAAGACAACATACGCGAGACCGACCGACACACGATCAACATAAAGCGCGCGATCGGGGCGAATTGATCGTGAACGGACACTTACAAATGCCGGGACGCCTGTTTCGATCACAATAGCAGCAACAGCAGCAAACATACGATTCGTCTCAAATGTATTCCTTCCGCCAGTAAGCTCTTTCTTCACGTCGATCACTTTAACGCTTGAGATCGATCCAAAAAGAGCGCTAACGGCACAGGTGGGCGACACAGTGGAGGCGTAAACGACATCATCTGCTAATACTGAACAACGCGCAGGGCCAATAGCTTCAATAAAGCCGGCGACAAAGGCAAACATTGATCTATAAGTAGCAGTAGCAGCGTCAAAAACAATAGAAATTTATTAGTTCATCTAGAAGAACCGAACAGGGCGTATTTAGTATGGTCTGATAATAATGATGTTTAAACCAGTGTTTTCATTAGAAACTAAACCTAATTCAATTTTATGAAAAAGATGAAAAACATAAATCAATGAAAATTCATTCTCATTACTACTAACGCATGCGTCAGAAAGGCTAGGAAACGAACGATGGCAACTAGATACCGTGTTAAGCATTCTACAGGCAACGCGCACTATTGACTGTTTTATCGATATCAGCGAACGTAGTTGACTGGCAGAAGTGAGTCGAAATATTCGGTGCGTGCCCATAATCTCCCAAAACATGTCTCTAGGTAGTGAGAATATCAAACTGCTTCAAAAATTATTCAAAAACACTGACGACGATTCGTCGGAAGAAGAAATCGAGCACGATGGGCCACAGTTCGGTTAGTACGGAAACTTCAGCTTCACTCCGTGTCGTTTATGCGTCAGCGATACTTTCAGGTCCTGGTGATATCGGAGAGCCAATTGCTAAACCAAAAAAGAAACCTGTGGGCGATCCTGCGGAGCACATTGCACCGTCCACGTATGCTCCACTTGAGAAACCGACGGAAACGCAACCGCAAACCATTGAAGACTGGGAATCGCAGTTGCAGCAGGAAGATGGGGCCCTGTTTGAGTCTCGCAAGCGACCCGAGTATAGAATTTCGTACCGCCAAACGGTGGCCACCGAGGATATCTACCTCCAGATGGGTTGCAAATCGCCCAGCACGGCCAGCTGTGAGAGCATGGTCGTTGACGTGTTCCTGACGGGCGACGATTCCGCAATCGGCATACATCACATCGAGCTGGCGGTGAAGGAGCAGCGAATCGTCGTGGCAACGCCCAAGCATCGGCTTGACCTGGTGCTGCCGCACCGGATCGATCCGGACAAGGGTAACGCGGCGTGGCTTTCGGATGAAAAAACTCTTCGCCTTACGCTTCGAATGGTGCGGGAATTGGATTTTGTTAACTTTTAGCAACCGCTGCCTTAAACAAATCGTCCATTAATTTTAGGACTTGAAGCACGCAATAAACTCGTTTGAGGGATTTGTACACACCAAACAGACACAGAGGGCACCGTGTCATGTGTTTTCATTGTATACGGCACTGAAGTTATTTATGTTGCTTCAAATTTCATGCGATGACTCAATTACGGGTGACATTTTATGTGGGTAATGAACTTGCACAACTTAATAGCAGAGCAATTGCGTGAATAATCATATAACGGTTTAAGAAGTCTAATTTCTTTGCCTAATAGACGTTTATTCAGTTGGCCATCATTCAGTTGAATGATAGCGCCTCGATGCGTAAGGTGACCGTGGTCAATTCATTGCAGCCACCTGTGGTTCTCTTTCTGCTGTTCTTGCCTTACAGTCTCACTTGGTGCCCACAACCTCCACAAGAGAACCACAGAAACCACAACCTTCTTTTCTATGCCCTGGCTGAATGCAAAAATGTAATAAATGCTTCAAATCGTCGGTGGACTGGATTTGCTGACCACCTCGAAGACGCACAACAAATCCGGTCTTTTTGTGAGCGCTTATGAACTGTTCTTTTGGGCATACTTTAATTATAGTGCTATACTAAAGCTGGTCGACCCTTAAATGAAAAAAAAAGTGGAATAAAAGTACAACCCATCGAAACTGTTTTGCTAACTTGTTTAAATTATTTTATTTATAATTTTATATATAAATACACTGTTTTTTTTTAATAATAGACTAATTTTTATCGATTTACTTTACGCTTGCCTATATTCACTACTTCCGAGTGTTATGAGAGTTTCTATTTTTTTTGCCTGACTTTCATATGCTCTTTATCATTTTCCATTTTTTCCTTTATTTGTCCGTTTCATTTGCATTGCCGCACTTTTATATTCACCTTTTGAACTATTCACAATCATCTCTAGTCTATATGATTTTTCGCCACTTACACCGACTTATCCATTAAACCATTTTCACGACTTTGCTTCTCTCCTTGGGAACAAGTGATTTTCTCTTCTTGCTTTCAATCCGCGACACGCGACGTATCGATCGATCACAAACTTTCGGGCACGGATTAAAACCGACACAATTTGCAAGCAGCACCATCGATCGCTTCAATCTTCGTATATTAGACACGCGGCCACACGCAAATCTCGTGCACTCTCAACGCATGCTCGGCTCATGGCTCGTTAACCTAAAGCTTCCCACATCGTCCTGCCTGTGGTTAAGTTACTTTTTAACATCTTTTGATTACATCATGGTCATTGCGGAACCAATTGCCATTTTTTCTCGTTTTTGCATTACCCAAACATTCGCCTGAACGTGTGTAGTGCGTTTAAAAGAGATAAAATTGCCATTCCAACCGAAAGCCACGTTCACCACCTTTAGGTAAGGGTTCTGCTGCTGATAAGTCTACTGCGTGTGTCACACAATTCGTGATTAGAAGAAGTAGACTCTCCTTTGCACATTCGAATCGTGCGGCGTGCACGCACAATATCCAACGGACAAGATTTCCGTTCCGGTTTGCAGACCGGTGCGCTCTTTCCATACGGCCTAATATCGCTTCCCTATCTATCGTCGCCTTCCGCCCGGTTAGCAAACGTACATACACATTAAATCGGCTATTTACACACTTAGGGAAGTAAAATAAAAAAATTCAACTCGGATTAGACGGTAAACATACAATACTCTACAATAATCGGTTCCGTTTGCGATCGTCGTTTGCTCTGATCATTCCTTATGTATCTCTTAACTAAACTCTAAAACGGTCGAATCTAAACACACGAAGGCGAACAGCGGAGCGCCTTGATCGGACAAGCGGAACAGGAATGAACACAAAACACGATCAACTACAGCTTGCTTGTGTTTGCTTCCACTTCCATCTGCCTATTGGGCTTGCTTTGGGATAATAAATGTGTATTTTTGTTATTGTTAAATTCTCATTGTTTTTTACGTTTTCAAGATTTTCAATCACCTATCTTATGGGCATGGTTATTTGCTCTATCTAGACGATACGAAGAAGGGGAAATAATCGGTCCACGAACTAACAAGATAACGCACGGATCGGTAGGCAGATGACAAAACGGCAATTCCATGGGGCCGAACACGGATGGTTGTTAGATTTTGTTTCGCCGTCGTACATGGCGAAAGTCTGCGCCAGTCTGGACAGCGTGTTGGGGGAACATAACACAGCATAACAACAACAAAGGTAATGATAAGCAACTGATGCTGGAATTTCACCACGAACGGGCGGAAAAATTGGCCGGAGTTACAACAGAACAGACAAAAGGGGCACAAAAAATAACCAACAAGACTTAGAGTGGCCCACAGTACGACACGAGGAGGGCTACATTCACGGTAAACATTCAGACACATGGCTGCGTGCGCGCGTGCTGCACACCCCCTTTTAGTACGACCCGTGGAGGAAGGATGTATGCTTATGCGCCGCCCTCTTACTCGGTTTAAGTGACTACTTCCTATGGACTAACTTCTTCTTAAAACCACCATTTCGGCACAGCTCTCCCGTTGCGGTCTTTGCTCATACTGTGGGCGACGCGATCGGGGATTATGTCTAAAATTTCAAATACGAATTTATCTAAAATCCCATCATCCAACGTTTCTCGTTTTCTTCCGCTTCGCATATTGCTCCAACTCTGCCGCCGTGCGTTTTACTTTAAGTATACCTTTTAATCGCATTGATTGATTTCCGGCCCTTTCCGGTACGCTCTGTATTTTTGTTGCATTTTTTTCTGACAGCCTTTTCTGGGTTACAGTTCCAAGTCGCAAATAGTTTCCCCTCCACTTCAGAGGGATGTGTGTGTCAGGATTCAACCGGGGCCATGCTTCATTCCGGATTAAGTCCACAAAAATCTAGCTTCAGAAGCTAAACGAGAGCGCCTCGATAGGGCGCGATTGTGTTGTTTCTTTTTTTAAATTTTAATACAACACGTTTAAATGGCCTTACAATTAACATTTTTTTCTTTTTGCTACACTACACGCCACACATTCGCAAAGCTGCTTCATACATTTGCGTCAATAAGTAACAAACACAGTTCGTTCCGAATGTTCATCCCGCCCATTCTACACTCTAAGTTAAACTTTAGATCCTCATTTTAAAGCCACATACACATATTTCATCGCCGGTTTGCTTTGATTCCGAAAGTCCAGAACGAACGGGATTAACAAGCTTTGATGCGATTTTGTAGCACACACAATAATAACGACGCGCGCGCAGTGTCAACACAAAAAAATCGTTTCTCTCTCTTTGCCTTTCTCTCAGTTATAGTGGAAGATAGTTGTCCAAGCCGGAGCCATGAAGCTGCGAGTAGGAAAAGAGCTTTATATGGTTTTAAATATTGCATTTCCTGAAGAGATTTTCACAGTATATGCTTCTCAACACCGTTAGTTCCTCAGTCAACTCGAGAAACGCACCATTATCATGGAGCGCACAAGCTGTAGCGCTGGTGAGTTAATACCGAGAAAAGCAACCGAATGGTTTCCCAGCAACGGGGTGCACTATCTCGAACGAAATCAATGCAAAGAAGCATCCTCAAACGAGCATTCGGGAATAACACTTCAAAAAGGCCAACTCTGATTGCGTATAACGGGGCAGCTCCGCTGTGTCCGATTTGTGGCAGAAAAGGTCTGTCAATTTATTGAACGGTAAACGATAAAAGATGGAGATAAAAAAACTGTCGGCCACAATATCCTGATTCCTGGTGGACCTATGTCTGCAATACGTCGTGTGTCTCATAAGTCTAATAAAATAAGCTTAAAAAGCAACTATGACTCCTTACGAAGGAGGATCCCTGAACTGAATTCGACTACTTGCTCTCTCCTAACGACTTGCATTCGATCCCCGGATGATGGCACAAAAATGCGCTCGTTTTCCAATCGTTTAAGTCAATTATTACGCTTTACAATGATTTTGAGGAGGTTATGAGGACCTTTTTTAATGTTCTAAAATGTTCATTTTCTGGCACCGAAATTAAAAGAACCAGCAACCCGTCTTAGTTGCGTCCTATTCTACCGAAACACGTGTTCATCCCCGCAAGACCAAAAGCCGCCATTTTCGAACACGACACAAACCACGCGGCAGTGGTTCCCATGCAAAATCATACCACAACCCTGGCTACTGACTTTGTCCCTAATGCTTTCTATCTTTTTGGAGCTTACTTTTCGAAGTTAAATTTACGTCACAACTGTGTCGCTCGTCGGTCATTTGTCACCTTCAAGAGAGTATTGATTGACTATCATGTACCATTACCCTTAAATGTCCCACTCCCTCGCACTATGCACGATAGCGAAGGAACAATCTTCCTAAACAAGTGGAAGATGCTCTCTCCCTGTTTGCCTGTTATTTTCTGTGAAAATAAACAAAATCGTCACAAGCAGTGGTGCCTACAAAGCACTTTGCTCGCATCGGTCGGGTCAAGTCGGAACCTTTGGTCATTCCCCCGTCTCCGCCGTACCGTCGTCGTGTACCGTGGAAGAAGAAGAACGCAGTGAGTGAATGAACGAGAGAAACATCGCTGCTGCGGCTACAGATGCTGCTGTCACGAGCGCGGATCGGTTAAACCGCATTACTACACCGCATCGGACTGTGGTCCTCCACGATTATCACTTACCACTGGCGTTGACGAGATTGTTACTATTACTGTTGGTGGTGCTACTGCTGGTGCCGGTGCTGCTATTACTACTGCTGCCGCTACTATTGCTACCCGCTGCTGCTGCACCACTTGCTGACGCACCGCTAACGCTCGTAGGTTCACCTACCGCCGCCATCGAGGACGACGTCGACGTCAAGCTCGACGGCACATCTAGCGAACTGTTATTGCTATTGTTGCTACTATTGCTACTATTGTTTCCGTTGTTGTTGGCGCTGTTGGCATTATTGTTGCTCTTACTCACACCGCTACTACTGCTGGCGCTACTGCTGCTGCTGGTGCTGTTGTCCCGATCCGCACTTGTCGGCGCATGATCGATTGGTGGCGGTAGACTGATTATGGTGCTAGGATTAAGGTTGTTGTTGTTGTTGCTGGCCACTCCCAGCGTCCCACCACTGATCGTTACAGACGACGGTCCGGACGAGGTGGTGTTGTAGTCGAGTGTAAAGTTTGAGTTGCGTGTCATGTCTTCCATGGAAGCCTCGGGACAATCGAGCCCACCGTGCTTCTGGGAGCCACAGTTGTAACAAGAGGCCGCCCCGGTTCCAAAGGCTGTCCCGACCAATGCTAACGTCGTCGTGGTGACACCGTATCCAGTACCAGGCCCTTTGGCTTGCAACAAACCAAGTGAGCTAGCCGCTTGCTGCGAGGTGGCCACCGCCATCGATGGTTGTGACGGAGATGATCGTAAATTGGGAAGGGACGTTTGAGTGCTGGCGGTCGAGCTGGCTGGTCCAGGTCCAGGTGGAGGAGGCGTTGGGAGGAAAGGTAGAGAACTCGGTGGCACAGGACCAGCACCTACCGTCGCCCCAGCGGACGGATGGTACTGGTAAAGTGGGCTGTCGGGCGTGCTTTGCTGCATCGCCGCCGGATAGGGCACTGGCCGGAACGGGGTACCGTGCGGGAGAGTAGCCGTTGTCAGCTGTCGGTGTTGTTGCACCAAGTGCGTCGCAGCGGACACCGCTTGGTAGGCGGTGGCAGCGCCTGCATACGGACCGGTGGCAAATGGCTGCGTACTGAGCATCAGGCTCGTTCCGGTCGAACCGGGCGGAGGCGGAGGGGCGGCAGCAGCAGGACTATTCAGAAGCGGACCGGACACAACGCTACTACCGCTGGCGCCATTGTTGCCATTGCTGCTCATCGCAGCACCATTAGTCGTGCCGGTGGTGAGAAAATTTTGACCCACGCTTGTCACCATTAGATCGCCGCCCGCAAACTGTTGCTGCTGCTGGGAGTAGTTCAGCTTATCAAATCGCCCATTAACGTTGCGCATGTTGGACCGATTGGAGGAGCGAGCGTGCGACACACCGCCTGCCACGCCGCCAGCGCTCACGGACACCACGCCCGGTGTTTCCGGTGGCGAGACATCGGATCCGATCGAGCTGCCCGAATCGCTGCCGGTCGACTTTGACTGATGATTTATGTTATCCATGATCATGCCACCCTTCATGCTGTAGTTGAGCGAATGATAGTTCCCACTTCCGCTGGTACCGTCACCCCGTTGGGAATGATGCTGTGGCTGTTGCTGCTGCGGCTGCTGATGGTGATATGGCGGTAGCTGACTAACGTAGCTTTGCTTCGACTGCCGGGGCAGTGTGTTGTGTGTCGGCCGCATACCATTCCGCACTTGCATCAGGCTGAGCATCAACATTGTCTGGTCCTGTAAATACACATCAAACTGAGCTCTTAGTTACGTACGCAGCAATATGCGGCTGTCGAACTGTATTACCTCGTCGACAGTCTTTAAACTCTGCATCTGAACTTGGCTTTGCTGTTGTTGCTGTTGTTGGTCGTTTTGTTGGTTCCGGCTAATTCGGTGTTGAACGCTGCTAGGATGAATCCGCGTCGGACTGGCGGTCCGGCTGTGTATCGGTGAGGAGGGATTGCTCAAATGCGGTGAAGACGGTGGTGGTGGGTAGGATAACTGCGGGGCAAGGCACATCAAAAGGAAACATAGTTTTAGAAGAGCATAGCCGCTTGACGAAAAGTCATCACTCACCTGTGGATAAACGGGATGTGCCCACCGGGCATGCACTCCTGTGGAAGGTGGACCGGGTGGCGGAATCGTGAAATCGGGTTGCAGTGGCAACTGCGTCAGCTGGGGTAATGTCAGCTGGGGCTGGGGCTCGATATAATGGGCCGTCGTCAGCGAGCCATCGTTTGCGATCAGCTGTGGCGAAGAAAAGGCAAACCACTCAAAATCAATACCAATACGTTTCGCATCATGAACGAGGTGATGTGTGTAAATAGTGACGCCGCTATCAACTTGAAACCCAGTTCCATACGGATTCACCTCTGATCTCCAGAGATCTCCTGGAACTATGATATCACGAATACTTCAAATAGAGTACCATGAAAAAGCCATTGATAAGACTGCGTGGTCGATTTCACTTTTGACCTCATTGTCAACATCGGGGACCATCGTCACTGGAAAAGACGGATTGCATCTACACATATTGACGAGAGACCTGTTTGGTTACCTGTGTCAAACCCGGTTGTCCTGAGTAGCTGAGAGCGATCGTGGTGGTCGCTCCACTTTGCGGCACAAGTTGCATTGACATCGGAGCGTTCGGAGGCAGTGCTTGGTGCAGGGTGGCCGTTCCCGGTGCTGGTGGTGGCGTCGAATTTTGCAGATGCACCGGTTGGTGCTGTTGTTGATGGTGTTGTTGCTGTTGCTGCTGCTGCTGCTGCTGCTGCTGCTGCTGCTGAATGGGCGACTGCTGCGGACTGTTGCTATGCAACGAATCCATTGACTGGTGCCGCGATTGCTGCTGCTGCTGGTGATGCTGATGCTGAGAAACTGCTGGCTGGTGGTGCTGGTGATGCGATGGCTGATGCTGGTGCTCAAGGGAATCTTCTCGCGAGTCCTGCTGCTGATGTGACCGCTGCGCAGGCTTTGGCTCACAGGATTTCAGCTTGGTGAAAATCTCACCACAATGCAGTCGCTGCTCGAACGAAAACACCGGATGGTTGGTGGCCATCGTGTACACGAGCAGTAGCTCCTGCAAGACGTCCTCCTCGAACAACCGCTGCAGGTCACCACGGGCGCCCCAGCCTTCGAGCGTTTTAAACAGCTCGTTAGCGTACGTGTGGTTGCAGGTGCGGAAGAGCGCCAGGAAGAGGGCCATTTTGCGCCGGATCCGCCGGTCTGTAGGCTCTCCCGAGGCGATGTCCGCAATGAACTCCTGGGGGTTGTTCACCTTCAGTTCGGCCCCGCGCAGCTCCGGTGCGTCACGCCGGCCCAGCTCCTCTAGGTACGTCCCGAGGAAGCGGAGCTCGAACGGAAGGCACATGTTTAACAGGACGCACATAGTATCTATCCTATTGTAGCTCTTCAGATCTCTGAACCAATTGACGACGTCCTCCTTACAAATCATTTCCAGCAACACATTTGATTCTACTCGCAGTGGGAGTCGGTATTGTTGCCTTTCCAGTACTTGTCTCCCTCCGGTCGCACGGCTCGAAATGGTCGTTGTCGTCACTAAACGCAGGTTGGTGCTGTGCGCTCCGGAATCGTACGATTTCTGCGATCCGCTCCCAATACTATCTGCAATGAACAGCGCGACACTTGCCTCCGATGGGATCTCTGGCTTACTTTCTGAAAAAGTACAAAACTTGCGATCGGCTAGCAAGGCTGGCGCGCGCGTTGGCGAAGAGGATCCTACGGTGCAGACAAAACTGTGCTGAACGTCGCGCAGTGCAGTTTCGGCAAAGGAGCCATTCTTGTGGTTTGCATTTGCGCGGTCCTTTCAGTGACCGACGAGAACAGAACGATTGTTTTTATTCTCTTCCTGGCCGAATGAGACGATTGATTCGCGGTCTGTCGCGCCTTCATGGAATACAGTGCCTAGGGGAATGCTCTTTTCGCTTCGATAGCCTTCGCTCCATTTACACACAAAAAGCGCGTACGATCACACGAGGGAGCACACGCACACACACGTACACGCGGGAAACGCGTGCACCATACGAACACGTTAGCGCCACAGAGTGCACTTTACAATTGGGTCCCGATCGCTGAACGTTAAAAAATATCAACAAAGTTCCGCACGGTTCCAAGGCCGCCAACGGGTTGCAGTCGGTGACGAATTGCCCGGTGAAGCCACCGGCGCAGGATCTTAACTCTGGTGGGCGAATCGCAAGGCAGGTGGTGTCATAGCCCCCTAGAGGGTTGAGCGAGTGAAGACGTTCTCTCCCGTGTCCGAATGAGCCGATCTGCAACCGATTTCGTTATTGTGGCACACTTGCGTTGAACTCAATTCTTTGCTTCGTTCTTGCCTATGCTACACCACCGAAACCATCTTTTACGGAGAAACGGTCAACCACGCCAATTCACCTCGATGCGATATGCACGAGAGAGCGCGTGGCGGTGGTTATGTTGGTGCAGTTTTATTTCACTTTTTGATGACACTGGCTCAGGGGTCCTCGCAACCACTACGCTCGGGGAAAATAAATCTTTGGGAAAAAATAAACCACACGAATGCACACACCCACAGTGACACACAACATACGCACACAGTCATACACGGTACAGACGCACAGGGATACGGAATCTATGCACAGTCAATGGAGTCCGATGTGCACCATCGTGCGGCCAATATTCGGATACCGGAAGAGGACAAAGGATCGGCCCTTCTACCACACGGCGGGGAAACACCCACTATGTTTTTTTTGCTTCGCCACGGCCAGCTCAGCTGCGGGTGGGCAAGTTTGGGCTGCTGCGATCTTTCGCAGCAATTGGGACAAAATCGATGCCCGTTTCACTTTGTCGCTTATCGCTAATCACTGGCTTTTCTTTAATCGGTCCCGAGTCCGCACGGACCGTCACACGGCGACTTTGGGTTTCGAACGCACCGCAGTGCGTTTGCAACACCCTAGTGCCCTTCTGCTTCCGCCGTTGATGACGAATGGTGTTTTTTCTCTTCCTTCACTTATACCAATGTCAACGACTCGCCAGTTCCGCTCCTGCCTATTTTCGCACTCGTCTTGGGGCACTCGGTTTATGGCGAATAATTGGAGTCTCGTTGGCCGCAGCTTTTCTCCGACAGAAAAGTGGCCGCTGGTCGTCGAAGAAGTTTCCCAAGCTCGCGGAACCCTGTCGCGGCACGGCTCACCTCTTTCACGTTGCGTTGCATTCGGCGTTACGCGCAATTTCTTTTTCCTGTTCCGGAAAACTCGTAGATCGCAGATCCAACAATCGTCAACACAACCTTGGACACACAATGGGCCAGAAAAAACGCAGCACGGCGACGATAAAACGCGACGAGAAATGTCTCGTATAATTTTTCCCTTTTTCTCTCTGCTTGCCTACTCCGCTCTTTGCGGTGTCCCTACCACTTTGCCTTATTCAACCATAGCCCTTTTCAGTCGCTATAGCCTTTTTCAGCCGACCGACAGAGCCACTGATTCTGATGCCATTCTGACGCTAGCTTGAATTGAATGTTCTACAGCACAGTTTGCTTGTCGACTGTCATTTTGACAACAGCATTTGCTCTATACAAGAAACGCGTTTGAAAACTACATACCAAAAACAATAGATCGGTTCACACACTTAACTTAACTTAACAAACGGTTCACACACTTCATTTAAAAAATTCAATGTTGACTTGCAAAATTAGGTCAGGCACTGGCAGAGAGCTTTGGCTCACCGACCACAGCTAAAAGCGATGTGACCTGTATCTTTACGGGATTACGTTGACAAAACGACTCACAAAATATAAGGATCGGTCAATGAATACCGTTATTTATTTCTCGCGACACATTTGCAATTTCAGAGTAGAATCAAAAGCAAACAAATTACATTGGAGTGACCTGGTGACTGGGCACAACACATTGGCTTCCCCGGAGCTTCAAGCTGTCCCCGTTTAGAATCCGTCATCATCTTCTTCGGCCATCTCCTTGGCCAACTCGAGGTCCTGTTGCTCCCGTTCCCTTCTTTCCTCGGCGCTCTCAAGCTCCTTGCCGTACGACTTGGGTGGATATCGCATCGCTTTCACGCTTTGGTTGTGCAGATCCAAACAGAAAGAAATACGCTGATGAAAGGCGAGCTGCGGTTCACGTGTGGAGTAGATGTCAGTGCTTTCCTTGCTGCGCATGTAGCCCTTCTCGGGGTCGAGCGTAGCCTCGATGACACCGTCGCGGATCGCCTTCGCCACAATGAATTCTGCATCCTCGGGGGAATCGAGCCCCAGCTTTCGTGCGATATCCTGCGGGCTGATGCGCGAGTAGGCCAATCCGATTGAACGGATAGCGGTCTTGATCACGTTGTGTCGGAGACGTATGATCAGCGTAAAGGTATGGTCTTGGCGGAACTGTTCGCCAAAGTTTTCAAGCACCTCTCCAAAACGCTGCAGGTTTCCTAATCGGACGGCCTGCGTAAGCTGGAAGTACGGCCCAAGCGAACGGCGCAGTGCCGCCTGCCGGAATACCTTACGCTCCGGAATATCTCCCAGCAGCAGCTCCACGACGATCACCAGCTTCTGTACCGTTTGTCGAAAGCCAACGGCCGCTTGTTGAGGCGCTTTGCGTAGCGCTTGCACCAGCTGCTTGTGTGCCACACTATACTCTAGCTTGGCTGCCTTAATTCGCCCGAGATAGTACAGGAAACGTGCCCATTCATTATTGCTGGCCGTTTCCGGAAATACCGACTTGTTCACCAACTTGTCCGCTTGATCATACAGAGAGTAGTGAAGATAGTTGCGCAACAGACAGTTTATCAGCACCGCTTGGCCTTCGAAATCGTTCCGCAAAGTGGCCGTACGCAGCCGGGAGTGCAAAAACGCACGGATGCTCTCCAGGTTACCGTTCAGTTCAGCTACGCGCGAGTGATAGTAGTAGCACTTGGCCGCAATCAGATCCAACGAACGGCGATTTTGCCCCACGATCTTCGTAATCAGATCTTGCGAGCACTTGGTTGCCTTTGGCAGTTCATTTTTGTCCAAAAGCCGTACCAGCAGCAACAAATGGAAGTACACATCGACCTCCGGCACGGGACTCTTGATTGCCGCTCGAGGACGCGGTAGCTCTGGCTCCTGCGCCCCAGCCGGATAGTCCTCGATGTATGCCATAATGCCATCCCTTTCCGATCCGGCCGGATACAGTTGCACCGCCAGCGAACGGACGACTACGAGGCCCAGCTTTTTGCGGGTCGTAGGAAGTGATCGCAAAACGCGCAGAATGAACCGTGGCTCCTTGCTTACGACCGCCTTGTCGATCTGTCGGGCATGGTCACGGATCTCCTGGACTGCTAGAAGCTCTGCGTCTTTCTTCGCTGCCTCCGCATCCTCGGCACTCTCCATCTCAACGTCTACGATGGGCTGGCTGTCGGCAGACGACGTTGTTGCCGCTTGGGTCACCATTCTGATGGACGACGAATGAGTACACGCAACTGGTAGGACACGATTTACTATCACCGAACACCCGGAAGGTTTGCCGGACTATTTTCGCAACGTTTGTAGGTTTGTACGATCTTTAGCCCAACACTGGCGAGCGATTCTTACGGTGTTTTGTGTCGATGGACACTGAACCGAACGAGGTTTGTGTCGAGTCATGGATTTTCGAGCAGTCGCTGACAAAGGCGTTTGCTGCGTTTACAACACGGCGAAGTTTGTTACTTACTAGACCAGACATCCGTTCTTAGTTGGGGCTTCAAGTGTGGACCTACGAGTGTCTCAAAGAGTTGTTTGCCGGCAAAAGGATAATCTAAGGAGGCTAAATTCGGCTCAAATCGTAAATCGTATGAGTAGCATTTTGTTCTTATCGAATCCTTCGATGATTCCAATCGAAAAAGCTTTTCTGCAGATCGTTTATTGAAATCGATGTTTTCTATGAGCAAGTGAATGACGTTGACGGCTACCGTCAAACAGTGTGTTTACAGAAACGAATTAATAGGATTTTGGAAATCCGTATCTAGTTGCCAAAAATAGTCTGGTTTGCCCGTAAACATGTGGTCTGATACGCTGCTAATCGTCTTTATTTCCATTTTCACGGCACTATTGGGCGAAGGTAAAGTTAATTGAACGCACGCATCAATTAAGGAACTCAATGCAATGCTCTAAGGAAGTTAATTTTCATTTCAGGTCTCACATGGGTCCTGGTTTATCGCACGGAAAAGTACCAGAAACTGAAAGGCGAAGTAGAAAAACAAAGCAAGAAATGTTCGTGTTCCGTACTCAATGATTTTTAAAAACCCTCATTCTTTTATCGCCCAATCACTCACTTGTTCCATTACAGTGGAGAAACGTAAAGAAACACTTGGGGAGTCATTGGACAAGAGCCACAAGAAGAAAATTGAACGGGATGAAGAAAAGCTGAAGAACAACAACCGTGATCTGTCGCTAGTCAAAATGAAATCCATGTTTGCCATCGGTTTTGCCTTCACCGCGCTGCTCAGCATGTTCAACAGCATGTAAGCAGCTGTTGTGCTCCCTTAAAATGTCTCACTTCTTAATTTTTCGTTTACTTTTCTTTCAGCTTCGACGGCCGAATTGTGGCCCGTCTTCCGTTCGTGCCGATTTCCTGGATCCAGGGACTGAGCCACCGAAATCTGCCTGGCGATGACTACACGGAATGCTCCTTTATCTTTCTGTACATCCTCTGCACGATGTCGATTCGACAGAACATCCAAAAAATGCTTGGCTTTGCCCCATCGCGAGCTGCCAGCAAGCAAGCTGGAGGTCTCTTCGGACCCACTCCAGGGCAATTTAAGTAAAGCCGCCGTCGTCCCCGAAAAGCCTGTCTTTAGTGTATAAGATTTGCTAGCACGCCCTTGTTTCGTCGCCCTGACGTCCCGAAAAGCGATCGAGCGCTTAGGCCCGATCGATTATGATAGATACTCTTGTGCTATACTGCTCTAGCTGCCCGTACACATTGTTTGTCGTTAGATGAGATAAAGACCTGTAACAAATTGGTTCAAAAGTCTAATCGAAAGCCATGTGTTTTGTTTGACCAACGTTGTGGATGTATTAACAGTAGAACGACTAGAAAATGTTTGCTTCGTACATCGGTTGATCGATGATAATCCGATCGAAACCAAACCGAGTCAAATCGATCGTCCGGAATCCTCCATCGATGATCATCTCCGAAACGGCCCGTCCCACGGCCGGAGTTTGTTGGATGCCTGAATTTCAAGTAGAAAACAATCAACGCTTTTAACACTTTCTTCCAGGGAGCAGCAACCGACCGTCCACTTACCATGTCCACTAAAGCCAGTAGCAATGTAAAGGTTGTTATAGTAAGGATGTGGTCCGACGATCCCGTTTTCATCGAAAGTGTTGAACTCGTAATATCCGGCCCACGAATTTTTCACTTTGATTGCCTCAAAACTCGGCACCAGATGGGCCAGATTGGGCCATACGGTCTTCTCGAAGAACCCATGGTCCACATCCAGCGTATCGATGGGAGGTTCCTCGTCCGGTAGCGGACTCTTACCACCCAGATAGTTTCCGCCGAGTCCGTCACGCCGGAAGTATGTTCCACTCGGGTCAATCGTAAGGGGCGTGTTGATGCCCGGCCCCTGATCATTCTCGCATTGAAATACATAAACATAGCGCTTTCTCGGTTCCACCGGAAGCGGAATCGACAACATGCCTTTGCCGGTTCCAATCCGAGCCATCCGTGCCACGGCGCCAGACTGTGCTCCGGCCGCGATGATGGCAATGGCAAATTTGACCTCACGCATTTCGCCGTCCTTCATCTTAAGATATGCTCGGTCGATGCCCTCGTACGAACCCTCGTCGATTCCATCCGCCAATATATCCGGCTGTTGGCGGAACCCGAAACCGACCATCTCCGCTTCCACATAGTGAGCTCCGTACTCGATGGCCCGTTTCTTGAATCCGGACAGCAACGCCCACGGATCAAACCAGCCCTCTTTCTCCAGTCCGTGGCATCCCAAGGCGATGCCGTCAGTGTTCATCCAGGGAAACCGTTGCTTCAATCGGGCTGCGGTAAGCAGTTCGTTCTTGGCACCGAGCGTGTTCTGCAGCTTCGAATTTTCCATCAGCTGCTCCGCTCCGGCCTCGCTCGCCAGCAGAAGGTAGCCGTAGGGCGTGAAATTCAAATCGACCTCAGGACCAAGGTACTCGTTACTGTGGCGCATAAAGTCGGCCCCGTACAGACTCATTTGGATGTTCTCCACGATAGAAAACTGTTGTCTCAGCCCTCCGACCGATAGGCAGGTCGACGCCTGACCGTATGTCGCATCCTTCTCCACCACCACCACATTGAGGCCATCGCGGGCACGTTTCTTCAACCAGTAAGCGATCGAGGAACCAACTCCGCCGCCACCAATCACAAGGACGTCACAGTGCGACTGAAAGTTGTCCCTCCGGTACCGCTCGAGATAGTTTTCGATCGATTCTTCCGAAGATCCTTTGGAAGTGGGCAGGATGAACTTTTTGACCCGTTGCATATCATTGCCGAGCAGTTTCAGTGTCCGCGAGATCGGATTGTCCCGGTTCGCTTCCACCCTTTCGCCCAACCTTGTGTCCTTGTTGTTGTTTGAGGATGAAGTGTACAATCGCGGGCTTGAACACGAATTTGACCGGTTTGCTCGGCGCACTAGGCCTAGCTTTGTAGAACGCCGTTGAAACGCACGAAACATAGTAACCTCGGACTACTTTTCACAATAGAACGTTCGCAATTGACAAGCTATAGCCACCGAGCAATTTTACCGACGACGTCGCATTATCTTATCACTGTGAAGTTTAATGAATTGGCTTCTATTTGTCCATCTGGAGAGGCGGCAATTGTTTGCGTCTTCCCAGACAATAATATTATTCCGTCGCAGTGTGAAATACGTGTGGCAGATAACAGTAAGCCTTTCGAAACGGGATAAATGCTCACTTTTTCAATTGATCTTTCTCGATCCGACTAAATGCCGGTCTGATTTGTTTACGTTACTTAACACACAGCTGTTTATGTAAGCTGTCACAATGGGGACGATTTTGAACCAGCTAATTTAATGTAAGAAATAGGTAAACGCTGTGTGATAATACAAAAAATGAGGATGTCGCGGAGCAAATAACCAAGTTACAGCATTTATTATTTTTTTACCTATTTTGCAATTACGATTTTTGAAATTGCTTCAAGTTGCCTCAATCTAACGATGAGGTTTTGGTGAAAATTTAAAGAGTACACTTTCTATTCTTAAGCACACTAGCGGATTTCGCTAATTTTTATCAAAACTTTGATTCTAATAAAATTAACTGTCCAAAATCGATTTTTCGAAGCAAAAAGGCCTTTTGCGGGCTGACATCGTTCAATCGAGCAGTTTGTTTATAGCTTTCGAGCAGCACTATCGCGTACCTGATCGAAGAAGACGAAGACACATTTTCAATGAAGTTTGGCGGCGCCGTGAAGAAAATTGTGGTTTGCGATTGATTGAAAAATTGGGCACTATCTCGGTTGTTTCCTCTGGAAAACCGTTTATTGGTGAATGCGCAACCACGGCGATTCGATACAGTGAGTGGAAATAAGCCAAACACCAGTGCAGGGAAACGCTTTTGAGGAAAAGGTAATTTCGCGTCGCACGGCGAACGGCGAGGCTTGCGTTGCATGGCCGCCGGTGGCAGCATTTTCGTGCCTACCGACAGCCGAACATTTGCAAAAATACAAATGCATAATTTGCAGACACACACAGCTTAATCACGTTTTTCTGTTATTTTAATTCGATTGGCATAGTGATGCGTCGAAAGGCGAGTGCCAGTGTGAGCACACCGGAAAAGGCTACTCCGCGCCGGTCAACCAGGGGTCGGGGTCGCCGTTCCCCATCGAAAAGCCCTGAACCGGAACCGGAGCCGGATGTTCGGGAGTACGCGGCTGCACAGGATGATAAAAATAATAGCAGCTCCGACGATGAAGGCACCTCCCGGAAAGGTACTACCGGAAAGGGTCGTGGGCGCAGCAGTGGCACCCCACGGCGCAAAGTGGAAGACCGTCCACCGTCTCGAGGACGCCGCACCAGCCGTCGCGAAAAGGAGACACACGAACCGGTAGGCGAGGAGCAAACCGATGAAAATGGTGGCGACAATCCGGATCAAGAGGAAGTGGCACACAAGCTATCGGATGTGGCGATGGAAGCTATACCCGAAGAGGTACCACAAGAAGAGGAGAAGCAAGGACAGTTGACAGAACCGGATCCGGAGGGTAGTCCCGAAAGACAGCGGCAGGCAGTAGAGCAGCACAACGAGCCGGACACTGTCCGTGAATCAAAGCGCGAGGAAAGGGGAGAGGAAGCTCCATGTGTTGAGGAAAAGGCATCGGCAGCCGAAGAAAAGGTAAGTCATACAAATGGAGATGAAGATGATGATGGCGAAGGTGACGACGGCAAGCAGGCAGATTCTCGGGACGCAGATGATGATAGCAAAGAGATCGTTAACAATCGTTCTCGAACAAGGCAAGAAAGCGATTCCGAAGAAAGTGGCCAAGATGATGAAGGTAGTCACCAAGAGCACAGGAGTGCCAAGGAGTCAACACCGGACCACCGGCACAGTGCGATGGAACATACTGCCGACGAATCGGCGAACGCAGAACATGATGATGCAGCAGTTGCTTCGGGCGAAGAGAAGTCGACCGCAGTGTCTCCGGCGGCTGAACAAAAGGAACCGAAGAACCAGGAAGAGGTTGTCAATGAAGTGGCTACTGGTTGTTTGTCACAACAGGCTATGACTCAGCCGCAACCGCGCCGCAGAGCTCGGTTCAGCTCACGTCCGAACGATGAGCCATCGGTGCCAGTGGTGACCGCTTGCACTGAAGCAACGGTGGAGCCTGTGGCGGTGGCACAGATCGAAGATGAACTGGAGGCGGGAGAAATCAAAGACAACGACAACAGCATGTCGGAGGCAAATGTTGACGATACCAGTGGCACGAAGGAGCAACCGCCTAGACCTAAGCCGTTGCAGCGCAAGCGCCGTTGGTTGTCGTCCAAGAGCGGAGACCCTAAGCCCGCGGTCATCACTATCTCAACCGATTCACTGAAAAGTATCATCTCGGATGTGAAACCGGTCCCGCTTGCTGACGTAAAACTTGAATCTTCCTCCGAAACTGAGGCCGCAGATGGTGCAGAAAGTACAGAGGAAGACGATAAAGAGAAAGAAGTCGGCAAGCGGCCTGCACAGCCACCCGCACGACGACGCGTTTCGCAATCGGTTGAAAAGGAAAACGTTGCCATGGAAACGGACAGCACAAGCATCGAACCGGTACTACCGAAGCAGAAGGCAGCGGCCGGCGAGAAGATTGGGCTCACTCGCAAGATCAGCATTGTGAGTGATGAAGGTAGCGTGCCAGGGGGAGCGATGGCGGCCAACCTCAGCGTGCGGCCTCCAAGCCCGGCCAAGCACCATACCAGCAACATTCTATACATTACGAACCTGGTACGTCCGTTTACCGTACTGCAACTAAAGGGACTGTTGTTGCGCACTGGAAAGATTGTAGAAAATGGCTTCTGGATCGACAAGATCAAGTCAAAGTGCTACGTGAAGTACGAAACGGAAGAGTAAGTTTCCGCCGGACGAATTAGGAGGACAAATAACTGCTAACGTGTTGGCTATTTTTAAACTTTCTATGCATCTCCAGTGAAGCTACTGAAACACGGCACGCATTGCATGGCATCCGGTGGCCGGTTTCCAATCCAAAGTGTTTGCTAGTGGATTTCGGCAGCGAGGAAGCAATGGACAAAGCTATCCTTTCTACGCTGGAAGATGGTACCATTCGTGCGACGGTAGAGGGAGTGAAGAACAGTAAGGAGTTTGGTTGGCTTCGTGATGCGTCCAAGAAGGATGAGGTAAAGCCCGTGACCCAGAAACCGGGGCACTGATCTCGGTAATCCAATCGTACCATTTACCCTTCAGCAGGAAGTACCGGCACGGCCCGTGCGGGAGTGGGATCTGGGAAAGAAGGATGCCTTCGACGCGGAGCGGGATCGGGAAGGAAGGGGACGCGACCGTGAATCCGGCACGCTAGCGGACGAGCGACACAGGGAGAAGGCTGCAGAGCGGAACGAACGTGGCCGACTCGACGAGGGGCGCGAACGGGGCAACAGAGCCGACGGTCTCGCTGGCGATCGTGGCGCGGACCGCAAACGTTCGTTGGAGCGTGAGTTTGGCCGCGAAAGAAGACGCAGCAGCAGCATGTCGCCAGGTATGTCGGGTGAAATAATTTGGGAATATGTAAAACCGATGATTATTCCTGGTTTTTGTGCTTTTCATTTTGCTCTCTGCTAGCGAGAAAGTTCAAGAAAAAGGAGAACGAGCCGCCGATCAGGCTGTTGGATGATTTGTTTCGAAAAACAAAAACAACGCCGTGTATCTACTGGTTGCCACTTACGACCGAACAGGTAGGGGACATCGTTACGAGCTGCACAACAAAACAAGCGAATTCTATTGGTACCATTTCCAGATTGCCGTTAAGGAAGAGCAACGTCGGAAGAACATGGCGGAGCACCAGCGCCGCTTGGAAGAGCAGCGCAAGCTGGAAGAAGAGCGTGAACGCGAACGCAAGCGGGAACGGGAACGACGCGAACGGGAGCGCGAACGTGACCGTGATCGTGAGCGGGACCGCGAACGAGATCGCGATCGTGATCGTGACCGGCGTCGCTCTCGTTCCCGTGATCGCAGCCGCGACGACGGTGGACGTCGCCGGCACAGATAAGCACACATTTAAACACAATTTTAAAACTTTTCCTTCTGGGCTCCGGGGCGCCGTAGGGAAATTGCCGTAAGAGTGCAGGCGGATACGAATACCCTGCTACACTGGCTGGCGGTGAGTGCGGTGTGTTCTCGCCCCAAAAGGGTCTGCAAGCTGTGGGGTGTGTGAGAAGCGAATCGTTTGCTCTCGTTTGGCACTCTACACTCTTTTTGACACAGACTGATCGGATTCGATACGTTACATAATAGGAGGTATTGTTACAATATTTCCTTTTCCCTTTGAATGAGTTGATTCAAAGAACCAACATTTGACAACTCTGCTAGATTCTTATGTACTGTAAATGGTCAATTTTGGATGTATAAACCATTATTTTAATGCGGTTAGTGTGTACGAGGTTGAGGTTGGTCGCTTAGTGTTGGAACGATGGATATTCTGCTTTTGCGTGAGTTCTTTTTTGATTTCCTTGACCCACTCGAACAACACATGCACACTGTCCCCGATCGTGCCCTAGCCCTCTGTGTTTTGCTTGAACTCACTGTATGATAAGAATATTCTAGAGATTACTTAGGATTTGGGGGCTTCCCTTTTTGTCGATCGGAAGCTGTCGGATCATCACCATTATCAGCATGTCTGCGATGCAAATCGCGAATGATAGCAAGAGTGTGGACAGCGCAAGAGAAAAGGGAATAGCCAATGGATGGATTAGTGAGATAATGAGATGCAACGCAGGTCACACGCATAAGAAGGTGTTGACCACTTCATTGTATTATAGGGCGATGGTGGTAGCAAAACAGCTTAAACAAAAACCATCTACAATGAGGGAGAACTTCGGGGAGATATCTTCGATAAATGCGGGCTGGCTGTAAAAGTTCACTGCAAAAATGCATCGCAAAGTAAAACCATCATCAACTTTAACAATCGGCAGCAGGCGACGTCTACAGTATCCAGGATGCACAACAACGGAACCACGGGTACATAGCAACCAACACGCGCGTACATAGCAACGATAAGCGAAAGAACCTGTCATTATTATTTTCCTGTTTTTATCGTTCTCTTCCCATGCACAGCGCGTCGGACACGTCTTTAACAGCTGTTTGGGAGAGTTACTGGCGGCAATCACTATAGAGGGAAGACATTGCGGAAGATGAAATTACAAAATGTCCAGGATTAACCCTTTTGGTAACATACTTGATCGTCAGTATGCCAGGTTAGCCCACGTCGATTTTTTTCGATCAACCACACAAAAGTGTGTTATAATAGGAACGATGCGATTGCCGAGTTGCTCAATGCACCATGACACACTATATTGTCTCCGCGGAGTGCATCTTGTGTTTGCCGTGTTCTTCAATGCTACGGACCTATGGTTGCTAGATTACCACACACCCCTTTCTTTCGCCGGAAGTAGTACCAGAAAATCACAGCAAGCCAAGTGCATGCGGTGTGTGTTCCACGAAGAGTGTTGATGATATTGGAGCAGATAAGAACTTGATGAATAAATAACAATTACCTTATAACACATGATGATACAAATAAACAATACAAAACAACTACTGATTATCGTCAGTTTGGCATAAGTTCATTTCGTTGTAACTGAAATATTTTTTGCAAAACATTAATGGCAGTTTTTACACTGTGGATGGCACTTGAATCCATTGACGCCGCAGCGGCAACCGCCACTAATATCGCCTTTGCCGGCTCGTCCCCAGCGCGGTCCACGCGTTGCCCAGCATATCGCGGTCTTACACATGGTGCACGTGATTCCGTCACAACCATCAACCTTCGTTACCACCATCTACAGTGCAAAAGGTGTTATGATGTAGACATCATTCTAATAAATGATGGGATGAACTATTACCTTACAGGTTGGACACCTCATAGCAGCACCCGTCTCAACCATCCGCTGCAGCGTTATTTCGTTATGTCCGCCGTTCTGCTCATATCGTTGCATGTCTAAGTACTCTCTGCAATTGTGTCCCGCATGTATTGTCTTTGTGAAGTAACGAAACGCACAAGAAAACATTGTAGAATGGTCAATAAAAACACAGTCGATGGTGCGTACCCGACAAGCAACACAATTAACAATTGTGCACAACGGACACTTGAACTCGGTAACGTTGCCTTCGAAAATGCACCAACCGCGACAGTTGGGCGTTCGGCAGTGAAACGTGTTACCGATCGCGGCTTCCGCCGTCCGAATCGATTTAGCTAGATGCGCCTCGTACACTTCCTCGCTGACCAGCGCTTTGATTTCCCGTTGCTGGAAAGCATGAAGTGACAATCCGACTACAATTGATTAGACCGCTAAAGTCGCTGTGATCCTACGTACCTGCAAGATACTTTCACAGCTGTACACGGTGTCCCTGTACGGGCAGCGTATTTCCACATCGCCACTGTGTTGGATAGTGTCGACGAGGCACTGGCTACAGAACGAATGCAGACAATCCCGCAGCACGATGCCCTCGTACGGCCGGAACGCTCCGAAGCAGACAGGACACTCGAACGGTTCTCTGTTGGCAACCAAGACGTCATTTTCCAGCTCTACCAGCTCTTCGTAACTGGTTTGTGTTGGCTTCGGTTCCTCCTTCGAACATGAGGGCTTAACAGGAAACTCCGACATCCTCTAGTTTCGCACGCTAATCGTTGTCCAATGGCCGGTGTGAGAGGTGTTACCAAATTTTCAGCGCAACTGAATCACCGCTACCTTGATCTCTAGCTCTAGCGAACGCGCAAGAAATGTTCAGTAGGTATGTTCAAGAAAGTGTCAGTTGACTGTTCAAATCAAAAGGTCCGTTGAACTAACCGCTCCTCAGCGAGACCGGTTGGCGCGAATCTTTGACATTAGTTTAAATCTTTCAGTTCTAATCGTTTACTCTGAGTGTAGCAAAATTTTATTTCCTCTCAGTTGATACATCGATTCTTCACACGATACGCAAAATTTTTGGCATAAACTTCCTACTTCCGTTACACAACGAACAGTACACAATCAATATCTCTGGAAGGCGATGCCGTAGATTAGGTCCTAGGTATGTTTTGGCAGGCTCGAAGTGAATGTGTGGATCTCGTCGAACGCAACCAACACTGTCTTCGTCTCGTTCTTTCGATCATCAATGGCAGTAATTACACTTTGGATGGCACTTGATTCCATTTACGCCGCAACGGCAACCGCCACTAGTGTCGCCCTTGCCGGCCAGTCCCCAGCGTGGTCCACGCGTTACCCAGCAAATCTCCGTTTTGCACATGGTGCACTTGAGCCAGTCGCAACCCCATTTCTTCATCACTATCACCTGCGCAGGCGGAACAAAAAGAAGGCATTAACAACTCCCCGCCGTGTGCCTGGTCCTCGAGGACGCCCGGGTACCTGACAGGTTGGACAGTTCAGTGCATCTCCCTTCTCGACCATCTCCTGCAGCATCGCTTTGGTGCGTCTTGCTTCTAAGTTAGTATCACAGTCACTGTTCATTCGGTCCTGGTACTGCTTGCAATCGAGTCCATCGTGTATGACCTGTGCGAAGAGGCGTCGAAGCCGTTTTAAGAAGCCGCACGCAACGGTTCGATTAGCTTTGCTTACCCGACACGTTAAACAGTTGACGATCGTGCAAACTGGACACTTGAACTGGTTTACGTTGTCTTCGAAGATGCACCAACCGCGACAGTTGGGCGTTCGGCAGTGAAACGTGTTGTCGATCGTGCTTTCCGCCTGCTGGATCGATTTGGCCAGATGCGCCTCGTACAGTTCCTTGCTGACCAGCGCTTTGATTTCCCGTTGCTGCCGAGTAAAATTGAGCCATTCAGTAACGTTCAAAATTTCCTTTCCCAACTTCCTACACAGCGGTACCTGTATGACACTCTCACAGCTGTAAACGGTATCACTGTACGGGCAGCGTATTTCCGCATCCTCGCCGTACTGGATGGTGCTGATCAGGCACTGCTTGCAGAACGAATGCAGACAATCCCGCAGCACGATGCCCTCGTACGGCTGGAACGCACCGAAGCAGATCGGACACTCGAACGGTTCAATATTCGCAATCAGATCGGCATTGTCGAGGTTCACCAGTTCCGTGTAGTGGTTGGGCGTCACTTCCGTACCGTCCTCTGGCAGTGCGAGCCCATTGCGGCCGAAACGCACCACGGCGGACGTCCGCTGGTCTCCCAAGGCCGTGGCCGTGTGACTCTGCTTCAGTAGCACCGCCCGCACGATCGGACTGGCCGTGGTGATGATCGGTCGTTCCGGTTTACTGAGTCCGCTCGAGTTTGGATTAAAGTTGTCCACCCCACGGTACTGGCTGCGCGTAATGTTCGGGCTGCGGTTCGACGTGAAAGCCGTCATTACGATTCTGCTCTGCTCCGGCACCTGGATGTGCACCGGGCGCACGAGATCACCGGGCGTGCTGGTGCTGCGAGGCTTCGGAACTGGTGGGGGGCTAGGTAGCGCACCTTGCGCGGACACCGCTTTACTTTCGTCCAGCATAATGTTGAAAATCTCCGACGACTTACGGTTCGCTGAGATTCGATTAAGATCGTTGCGCGTTTCCGGCGGAGGATTTCGCAGCTGAACCGTCGTCGTCGTCGTCGTTTGGAGTCGACCGGGGCCCAGTGGTGGTTGTTCGTCCAGAAAACGTTTCAAATCTTCCGGCGTGACTGTGATGGAGGGTTGCACTCTGCTTGCGGATGGTCGGGCCCCGGAACAGGCGGCGCAACCGGGCCGATGGGGTTCGTTGATCAGTGTACACAACGGGCACACCCATCCTTCTTGACGGGCTGGTTCCTCTAGAATCGGTTCTGGTTTCGGTTTACCCCTGGGAGCAGCCACCGGTAACGCGACGGCACCTATGAAGCCAGACATGAACGTTAAAGATCTCTCCGCGTGTGCAGTGCCTTTCGGACGCTTACCCAGAACCATATCATCATTCTGCGTATCGGAATGCTCTCCGTCGGATGACTCGGAAGACACGGACAGTAACTTCGCTTCGGCTCTGCTGAAAGTTTGCTGCGGCAATGTTTGTCGATCGGCGATCGCTTGTCCACCGCTTGGCACCGGTGGCGGTTTTACCAGGTAGACGTGGAGAGTCGTCTGATCGTTCATCGGAATCCCGTAATCAAACAGAGTTTTGGTATCCTCCTCAAGCGGACGGTCGTCCCAGCGCCAACGCTGCACCGCCACTGGCAGCTGGTAGTCGTTGCATAGCTTCTGCTTCAGCTGCCCCAAGGTACCGCAGGCGGCCATTTTCATGCGCAGCGGTCCCTTGTGAGACATCTTGTCATCGATGTAGACGTTCAGACTGCAACGAATAACCGGGAAGGGGGGTTCCCAATCAGGGGCCGTTACATGTGCTCGCCTTACGTGCTAGGGCTTACCTAATATCAGTCAGACTGCCGTTGGAACCGTTTGAGCCTGGCCGTTCCGCCGCTACGCCCTGTGGACTCTGGCGAGTGACGGAAAGTGAGACCTTCATCTTTGCCAAATCCATCGCCAGCTCGGCCGCTCGATCGTGGGCACCGTCACTAATGGCCTGCTCTAGGTTGCGGAGCAGCTTGTTCAGTGCCAGCGTGCCCGTACGGCCCATGTTACTGCCCGGGTACTGGAGAGCCAGGGTACTGCGGAACCGTTCGACACCCTGTTGCGATCGCAACTGATCCGATATCTGTCGGACGCGTTCGTCGTGCTGCTGTTGCTTCTCGAGCAGTGACCTCCGGTGGCGATCCTGTAACCGCGGGGACAGCGGAATCGCACTCTCGCCCACTCGCTGGTGCGTGGCCCGTGTGTACTGCTGCTCATCCATCGGCTCGTAGTGAATTCCCTGAATGTCGTTCGTAAGAACCAACGAAGGTCCACCAGCGGTCGACGGTTGACTAAGTTCGGCCACCGTTTCCGGAATAGTCCCAAACGGAGCAGGACCTGCTCGCTGGTCCTGGGCGTGGTTCATGATCTTACCCTCAGCGTGCTCCACTGGCTCCAGGGCCGGTCTCGGGAATGATGTTTTCCGGATTGCCCCGGTGTTGGGAGACAACCCCGGTGCCAGTTCCCTTGCCGCCATGGGTTCCTTCTTCGTCCCCGGGGCCTCGATAGGGCCCGGAGTGGCCGGTGATTTGCGTGCCAATAGAGGACTTTCGCCCTTACGCCGCGGCAGTGGGCTCAGACTCTTCGTGCTGATCGGTATTCCGGAGGTCAGTCCATTCTTGCGCTGCACCAAAGGAGAGTCTCGTTTAATGGTGCTGGTGCTGGTGCTGCTGTTGGTGGTGGTGCTGCCACCGGCGCTACTGTTGGCCGCTACCGGTGGCTTTTGAACCACGGGATACTTCTCCGCCAGAGCCTTCGCGTTCATCGCGCGGATCATCTCCCGTAGACGTTCTTTTTCCTTTTCGAGATCTTCCTGGTCTTGCTGCTCCTTCGGTTTGCTGAGCTCAGATTTGCCAGTGCTGACACGTTCCGTGTCCGCTGCCACTTCAAACCGCGCTATTCGGGCACTGCGTATCTCTTCGATGTTAATCCGTTGATCGCTCACGGTCACTGCACCGTCCTCCGTTGGTTCGGGTGAAGCCAGCGGGGCGATGCTTCCCGCGTCCCGTTCCATCGGTTTACTCTCCTTAAGCTTCTGATCGTCGAACTTGTTGCTGCTGCCAGCGCCATTCTGATAGCCTGCGGGGATGACGTTAAAACTACGGATCGATGTGCCCGCCGTCGCCGTGTCGCCCTGTCCACCGACACGGCTCATCAAACTCTTGACGCCCATCTTTGGCGAGGCCAGCAGTTTCGTTTGGCCAAAGGACGTCTTTCTATGTGGCGGTGGCACAATGGTCGCAGCTCGATCATCTCCACCGGCGGCCACACCGACCAGCAGCGTACCGTTCGTCGCCGGCCCTGGCGATGGTTTTGGCATAAAGTACTTCAGCACCTGCTCCGTCTTCTTGTCCCATGCGTCCCCACCCGTCGTGGCCTCACCGCTAAGCTGGGGCTTCGTGCGGTGCGCATCGGGAATCGGACGCTTCAGGGGATGGTTCGGGTGTAGCGGTGGTTCTTCGAGGATGCTTAGCTTACTGTCGTACGGTTTAATCCGCTCGCAGGCCTCACAAATGATGCGCCAGTTCGGGTTCTCCAGTGTACAGTACGGGCACATCCACAGCCCCAGCAGGTTCTTGTCGCTTCCCGATTTCGAGAGCTCGTTCTTCGCGCCACCAGCTTGGGGCGCCCCGGTCGGTAAAGGCGAAGATTTCTGCGTGTCCTTCGCCGTGTTGCTCACCGGAACTGAGGCAACCGTTGTGTCCACCGTCGCCACTACCTTCTGTGGTTCCACCACACCAAAGTAGTCCCGCCGCGCCACGAACGTACTGCTGACCGTTACCTTGCCCACGGTTGGCACGATCGTCGCCTCAAACTTGGATATCAGTTCCTTGGTCGACTGCGGCTTCTCGGTGGCCCCGGCTCCACTCCGGTAGCTTTCGTTGTGTATAATCTCGGCCGCTTCCCGGTCCAGCTCGCTGATGCTCGGAATGCCGATGGCGGATCGGCGCTTTTCCGCGTCCCGCTCCCGTCGCTTCGTGTCGTCCGACTTTTCGGTGATTCGAGCAAACAGATTAAACTTTCCTCCGGCCAGCGAAGACGAAGGCGAACCTCCTCCGCCGCCGCCGGTCGGCCCTTCGAGCCCGGTGGCGAGCCCCAGCGAGTTCCGGCAGTAGCCAACCTCCGGCAGGTCGTCCCCACACTCCTTCGAGTGTTTCCGCTTGTCGATCGTTTTCAGAATGATGTCACGCTTGAAGGGCAGCGAACTTTCCTGCTGCCGCATGCCCGAGATGGGACGCTTGTACCACGGCCTCGGTGAGATCGGTGAAGTGGGTGCGGCAGCCGTCGTTGGCGCCGACGCCGGCCCCCGGGAGCTGGCGATCGCTTCCGCGTAAAGGTAGTCATGGATCGGCGAACGGGCCCCGTTCGTGCGGCTGCTGAACTGTTCCTCCATCTTCATCACATCGTCGCACGCATCCCGGCGTGGCGCCGGCGGCACCGCCTGAACCCGCCGGATATTGTCGATCAACTGTTGCTTCTGCTCCTCCGTCAGTCCGCCGGGTGGCGCACGCTCCTCGGAGATGTTGGGCAGTGGCGAAAGTGGTCGTACGAACGGCATGATGATGGGCTCCGGGCCGCCAAGCGGTGCCCGGGCTGCTGAAAGCGGTCGTCCTTCGATGATCGCCTTGATCTCCCGATCCTCCAGCAGGCTCGTGCTCGACGATGCTTCGTTGAGCAACGGTGGTGCCGGTGCGGGACGTTTTTTACGCGACAGTGTCGATCCGGGGGACAGCGTACCGCTACCGCAGGAGTCCAGAGTCAGTGGTGGCGGTGGGGGTGCTTTCCTCTTTCCCTTCACGTGCACGTACGCACCCGCCCGGCGATCCTTCGAGCTGTCACTGACCGTACGCCGGTGGTGTCGCCGGAAGTTGGGATCAGCGGCTTGCAGCTCGTCCGGTGCGTCCCTCCGTTCACCGGCCGTCGGTGCCCCGACCTTGCTGCCCCCGGTCGGCAGACTAAGGTCCGCGTAAACCGTCCGCTGATTGGTGGGCGTAAGCGTGGCGTCCCGCTGATCGTTGGCGGGACTCCCGCGCAAACTGCCAAAGAGGCGATACTTTTTGCGCAGGGTCAGCTCGTACTTTCGATCGAGCTCTCGGGCACAGTCGCGCTGCCAGCAGCGTCGCTTGTAGCTGTCTGTGTACGGTCCCGGTTGGATCGTGCGTGGCTCCTTGGCGCGAGCACCGTCCACCACCGCTTCGTAGCAGTTCGGTGGCACAAACGCGAATCCGTTCGTGGCGGTACTGAGAACACTGTCGCAGCTGGAGCTTTTCGAAAGGTTGTTACAGTCGATCACTGGCCCGGGGCTGGGCGAAGAACTGTGCGTCCCATTGCTCGTTACCGACGCCTCGCGGCTCACTTGGCTTACAGCGACGCGCCTGTCAAGCAGTTCCGGTGTGACTTCGGACCCGCTGGTGCTACGAGCGAGCGCCCGTGACTCATCGCGACGGAACCAGCGGAAGAACGACTGAAAGCCGCCACTTGCAGAGGACGTGGATGATGCTGCTGGCGTTGACGGGCCACGACGGCCGCCCGGGGCTGACGAACGGGAATCGGGAACATTTTTGGACTAAAAATAAAATGCCGCAATGGCGCATTTCAGTGCGTTAAAGATAGATCGGGTCACCGAGTGACGAGCCGGAGGGAGCACATTATGGAACGATCTGTATCGGTCCCTCCTCGGGGAAGACCTCTTCTCGGGGTCACTTTTACCTGCAAAGATTTCTTCTTTCCACCGGCTGCTTTGGATGCACCGCCATTAGATGGATTGGTCATATTACACGCGAATCCGCTGGCCCAGGCAGGAGTCCCTCTCGGACCGCGAATCAGGGCGGTGCATTATTCTATTAAGCTCGCCGAGCCCATATCCACCGAAGGGAGGTTCCCGTCCACTTGAGACTTGCGCGAGATGAGATCGTGATTGAGCGGCGTCCGAGGCGTCCGGCGATACGGCGTCAATGGTGCTGCAGGGAGGGAAAGATAAGCAGAGATTGGCTGAGTGATGCTCACTATGGTTGGCCACACCACAAATCATCCGCCCCCCCGCTCCGTCTGCCCGTGTGGGCATCCTAAGAAGGATTGTACGGGGCAAACTGACTAATAATTTAACCTTCATTACCCTTTGACGCACTGAACTCACATTCGCACCCCCAACTCAGGGCGCGCTGCATGGAATGTTAGGCAAAACCGACGGGGTCTGGCCTTTGTTTGGCTGCCAAAGTCCCTGTGGCAGCGTTTTTTGCATTCCACAACCACCACGCGGGCCAGATTTATGGCCAGAGAGTTTTCCATCGCCGCGGCTGCGAGATCAAGATCGCATCACATCCTGAATCATCACGACGCCAGTCCAGTCACGGGTGCAGGGGAAAACGGGGCGAACTCAAAGAAGACCGGGTAGAGACGGCACAAAAAAGTGTCACATGCCGGCGGCCCGGCGGATGGCGTATCCGTCGTGGGATCCCTTCCCTAGCTCGCCACTAAGCACGTGATGCGCTACCGCCTTAGGCCATCAACAGACAAGCCGGCTACCCTGCAATCCGATCCGAGGACGACACCAGTAACGGATGCAGTGACAGTGTTTAATTATAAATACGGATCCCACACGCGGATATCCCTTCGGGTGGTGTGGTTTCGCTGCTTCAAGTTCCAGTTGTTCTGCCGCTTGCCCAGCGGCCCCGAAAGGTTTCAGTTTGACGCGAAATTTCGAAGAACTTACTTCGGCCCAAAATCCCTAACCTACCAAATGGGAATTAGTGGCCCGAAACGCCACGAAACTTGGACTATGATTTATTTATCCAACCAAAGAAGGTGTTAGGTGAACGATATTTCCCTCTCATGGCCACGGGGATAAACAAACACGGGCCGGGTAATTGCGCGAATCTTCTTAACGCGAAGCGCATGACCCGTCGCAAACCCTAGCGGTGGACCTTGGCATAAACATCGGCCACCTCCTCCTCGAACGTATAGTTGAGGCCATTAAGATGATCAGCACGCCAGGTCGCCGGAGTCTGGCGGTTTCTGGACTGCACCGAGAAGCAATGAGCACGATCGGTGGCTGGCCCGCCTGTGTGTCAATGGATTTACTCTAACCCGTGTCTAGCGTTATTTCGGGACTGTGACGGGGAAGCCAAATTGTTGGTTTAAAATAGACTGAATGGAATGTCTCAATTGCTTGAGCTGAGCTTAGGCTAAGAGGGCCCCAAGCTATCGGGCCAGAAGATGTAAACTGTTTTCCATCGCCTACAGCTGAATGGCAAGTATGTTGTACTTCTCCGTGTGGCGCTTCCGCGAGGCAACAGATTCCATTACTTGTTTCGTGACCATCGCTGTTGCTTGTTAGCGCCAATGCACCATGCCCACCGGGAACTCTATTAATCTGTCCAACTACGGTGCCCTTCAATTATTCGACACTGCCTGAAGGTAGGATGTGTAATTAGAGGCTATTTTCTTCAACCGAGATGGGACCTCCAGCGAAGGAGGAACGTTTTGCTTGGCTTCCTGCAGCTCATTATTAGCGTCCGCTTTTCTAACGCCCCGTGCCGTCGTTGACGACGCCGTAAAATGTAACAAGTTAAGTGGAGCTAGATTTCTATGCTCCCGAGCGGACACAAAAACGAGTGGAAACGTCGGAAACGCCCGGCCACGGAAGTTCACAGTACCCCGTGCTGACAGAATCATCGTTTTTCTTGAATGTCTCGGATCTGAGATTCCGGTCCGTGTCGTGTAGCCAGTGTAACTCATCGAGGCAATTAAATCCAACCATATTCACGGCGCGTAGTAAATACACCGCCACTGAAAGGATGGTGCAGTCGAATCAAATCAGAATTAGATGTTGACGATTGGGTTCAAATTTATGTTCGACATAACTGGAGCAGGGCTTAACGTCGTTTTCGATTGCCACATGCCTGGTAGCCCTCCGTAGAAAGCATATAAAATTCCCTCTTAAATTTATCATAACTCATAACAGCAGAACACAGAATTAGACTATAAAAGTAATCGCCACAAAAGAAGCACGTAACAAACCATTCCTCTCATGGTTGCTTAGATCATTACGAGCGCTCGCGAACCAGTGCACTATGGGGAATTTGTATTGGGCAGGCGGACATAAATGGTTTTTGGAAGAATCTACAGACTTTTTTTTAACTTACAAACTCACGATACAAGCTTTAAAGCAGTCAATAAAAGTTTTATCAAGAGGTAAGTTCAAAAGTTCAGCATCAAAAGTGAAGAGCGATTTTTATCACCCTGCCAATCATTCTTCAGAATCTACACATCCCGGAAAGCAAAACCCTCGCATTGGTCACAGTTTGCTTCTCTAATTTAAGGAAATTTTGATGTATGAGTATGAATCGGAAGAAGACTTAAAAATGCTTTTCCCCCATAGTGCCATGGCTGCTGCGTTTGCCTTCATGCCAGACGTCTTACTGTGCAGTCTGGCCTCCATTTTCATCACGGCAAATCTGTCACATCCTGCGATGTGGTGCGAAAGAGGTTAACAGCCTGCAGAGTAAACAAATTTCCTCCTTTCTGGCCCAACCCATGCGGCTCCGCGTTCAGCTCCGCTAAGACGATCAACCAATTACTCAAATGCGAGCGTGACAGGCCACCGTTTCCGCTCAATATTAATATAATTTGATGTCATCGCGCCGCGGCAGCTGTTCCGTCGGCTTCTGGCGCTGCGCTCCAGGAAAATGCAAGCTCTCGTGAGTCTGCACGTGCCGTGGCGGGGAAGTTTGCAACATCGGGAGCGCGAGTGGGTTGCCGCGACAGGCACTACACAAAATTACCATCCGGAACACGGCGTCGGCGAAAGTCTCGATCCGCGCCACTCATACGGGCGCCGAGCTGCGCCGGTTGAGCTGCATATTTAAAAATAATCTCTCAACAGCAAGCAGACCGGGGCGCCTGCCTTGATGATTACGCGCGGTTTGGCCACGGCAAGCAAGGATTCACTTCGTTCGTTTCAGGACGGTCGGCCTATCTTGCTTTCCAAGAGAAAAATACAGCGGCGACAGTGCCTTTGAAGAACATCACACTTTTACAATAACCTCTTCTTCAACTTGTCACAATGACTAACGTGCCCATTTATCACCCGAAACTTGGCGCATCGCGCAAACTGTGCCCGATCGTGACCGCCGAGAAGTTCACGACTTTGAGTCCTTCCACCATGATCGAGTTGACTCACAGATCGAGGGATTAACACCTCGTTACTACGTTTTGAGCCGTCTCAAGCACATCAATCCGAAGGGATAAGCCGACCAGAAGAACAGTATGACAAGATTGCAAATGAAGTGCGGTGCGCGTTCCGCGATCGGAGAGAGTGTCCATGACCCGGAAGTGTGTTTTGCGCCGACGGACACTTTGACATGTTCCCGACATTTGTCGCTCTCTATGTTCCCGGCGTAAAACATTTCCAATGGGAACGAGAATGGGGGGACATTTAACACTTCGTTTGACGCACGTTGCCCATCAAATTCACCACCAACAGACCTTCACTAGAGGGGTACACGAACCTTTCTTCTTGCCAGGAGGCGCTATCCACAATCCGCACTTTAATTCACGTATTTTAATTGACAGGAAGCATTTTTTTCTCCTTCTGTCGACGCCTCCGCCACCCTTTTGGGCAGTTTTCGAAAAAGGTTTTCCACTCGTCAAATAGACACTTAGCCGTAAGGATGCCGAGCACTGGTCACTGGGATGGTCTGGGAAGTTTGTGGAAAATTTTGTTCACAAAAATGGGCACGTTTTCTTACAATCTTAGCACCAGGAGCACATCCGAATGCCTACTTCGTTCACAGTTCATTTTCATGCACACGCGAAAGCCCATTTTTTAAAGTAATCGAAAAGCAGTTTCGAAATCAGTTTCATCCGCTTTCCAGCAGAACGCATTACCACCGAACGACGGATAGGAAAGTTTTCGTCTTTCGCAACCCGCGAAAAATGCCACCGACGCACGCACGCACGCTTGCACGAATTCCGCTGCTGAGCCCGTTTTAGAAGACCCCCGGGGTCTGGCCAAAACCCGTACCGTCTCGACGGTGCGGTCGATTGCTACTACTGGCGGCGGCATCGCAAATATCGTGCACCGCTTTTGAGTGAGTCCCTTCGATCGTCGTCGTGTCGTGTCGCCCGCTTGGAGAGAGCGAGGAAAAATTATAAATACCACACGGCCGCGGCCACAAGTCTTGTGGCCACACCCGGCCGTCAAAAAAAAGGAAAACGGAACGCCAAGAAACGCGGACGCGAAGACGATGAATGACGAAAACAAGAAAAGGCCCCAAAACATGGCCTCGCGTGGGGCCCGCGCGGTGATCTTGGGGCCGGGCACCGATTCCATCTGTGCGCGCCAATCGTTGGTAAATGCTTGGATGTGTCGCCTATGTTGTGCCTTTTTGGCAGGTCTTATTTCGTTGCTTCGCCGGTTGTGTTTTTATGTTTTCCCAAAAACGTGAGCTCGCGAAAGTGAAAGAGCTGGAAAATGGGCGCCGAAGTTCTAACCGCGTCCAAGATCCTATAAAATTGGCAGCGGAGAGATGGTGAACATGCATATTAGCCGCCGTCGGATAAATTTTTCATCCCACTTTCAATGTACCTCATCCATCACGCGCGGGGTCAGTTGCTTGGAACTGTTCGGCCACGGGGGAAAACGTAAAAATGTTTGAACAATTTACTGAATCCGTGTAAAACGCTTCCAAACAGCTGTTTTTTTTTTTGGATTTCAGAGTACAAACCAGATGTAACCTGATTCTCCAAAGTGTTGCTCACTTCCATTCTTTCCAGGCTTCGTCATCGAATGATGCGCCAATCGCCTGAACTGCACACGATCCGATTTAAACTAAATATTTGCATATATTATGTGACGGCCTGGGTACAACGCTCTTCAGCGTGAGAAGCGACCTCTGCACTGCAGGCGTCGTTGGCTTTTGCAAATTGACCATCATTAATAACAATAATGGTAATAGTTTCATAACTTTCAAACAGACCACGCCAAAGGCAGCTTCATTTTGTCCACTCCAACAGGCCAGCTCGTGAGATGGCGTTCCCGTGTGTTAAAACGTGTGTAGGTGGAGGTAACTGATGAGATCGTCTGCCGTCTCTGGGAACACGGAACGAGCTGACGACGGCATTAGTCGCACGTTGTCGCAATAAGGAAGAGATATTTGATGTGTACAGTCCCGCTTTCCGCCTGGTAGAAGTATTTCGAAATATTTGCCACTATCGGTCCTCAAGCCGTCACTTCTTGCCTGCCGGTCCTGCCGGTTACTTCTTACGAAGATTGCCGCGCGAGATTACCTTTCCAAGCGAGCGCACCGGGTGACCGTGCCAGTCGGTACGTGATGTTTCCCACAACCGTCCACCGCCAGAGTCGGTGATCACACCCAACAGGGATCGTGAATAATCGTGAATTCCGGTTAATCAAGAGGACGGCAGGACAAAAATAGCACACTCAACTCCATCACCACGCGGTGAAATGGGGCGTTCCGATGGGCGGTTGGTTGTAGAGCTGCCGGCTTTGGTTAATTAGGTGCGAACTTTTAACAATACTTTATACTTTATAATACGCGGTGTAAAGGTGTGGAAAAATCGGTACCACATTAATTGTGAAAGACCATGTGTCGCCACAAACAGCATCGATCAATTCCACCTTGCCCAATGTTGCTGGTTCTGTTTCAAACGCGAATGATTAATTGCTTCAATTAATCCGTCTATCGTTAAACTGCCATTCTCTTTTTTTAGTGACCATGTTTTGGAAAGGCGATTAGTTCGAGTTTCATTGGGAAGCCGCACTGTTGCGGAGAGGAGTTTAAAACGAAATGACACAACTTTCCGGAATCATTCTACGCGATCGATAGTGTGTACATTCGGTTAAAAATAAACGCCATTCGACAACCACTTTTCGCCCCCCACCGTTGCGAATGCCACGGGAATCTCGGGGATCCCTCGGCCGGCCATGTTCGAACATTTGTGCGTCCCAAGAAACCGTTCTCAAAATGACCACATGGGCGGAATTCGACGGATCCGGACACACCATTCGTGTTCGTTCGTCTGTGAAAAAGCGTGATGTTTGTGTTATTCTCTTTCGCCTCTATACAAGAAGTGATCGCGAACTACGAGATCGGACGATGGCGGTGTCATATTTGTCTGCCCGCGATTAATTGCTCGCGTTCGGCGATTGTATTGAACCCACCAGCATCCGTTACGCGCAAGTGTTGCGCACAATTGAAATTACTCAATTGCAGGCACTCATCTACCAGCCTCAGCAGCCGAAGTCGATCGGTGTCAAATGATTTCAATTCGCCTTCGGTAACTGGTCGTTTTTTTTTACGGCAACCATAACGTTCCGCACATCCAACCGCACGAGCAAAAAACCACAGTCAAAGACCACTTGTGAGGAGGAGGAATCGTCGCGGTCACCGCGCGATGAAACGTGTATTAGCTACGCAAGTTGCACACCGCACCACATTTTCACTTGACCAGACTGTAGACTAAATCATCGGCCCGGTTTCTGTCACAGTCTCTTTAACAGCTTCACAGTACACCGGTTGTTAAATTACGCTCCAAGTGACTTTACGTAAACTTGCCAAAGTTAAAAATATCAATAAACGGGAAAACTTCCATGCCACAATTCCAGGGAACACTGCAAAAAGCGCACCTACCATCCGAGCTCACCGGACGATTGAATGTAAAATACTAACCCACACGGGCTGCTCGGCTACTGTTTCACCCACGGCCGCGAGGACAAGCGATCCACGATCGTCGGATGCTGTAGAAAGATTGTAGCGCCTACCGCGAACATTTGGTCGCGATTACGATCGGCTGGGTTTTCAGCTCGTTGCCGCACAGTGGGGAATTTGTATGGGAAAGGCGGACATATTTATTTTTAGGAAGAATCTATGGACTGTTTTCAACGTTTTTGTTTTCTTTGCATGTGTGTTGATTAAATTCAACTTTCTATGTGCAATACACGCGTTCAAGCATATTAAATAAACTTTTTTCGTTGTTTTAAGGTTTTTAAACGCCTTAAGTATGCAATCTGCATTACACCAAAAAATGTTAAAGTACTATCGAAGAAGCTATCTGCTAAGCTCTGCTACAAATCGAATGCCTTGTGAATTTAGAAAAGGTTATAAAGTGATCAGGGAGTTTTACCCACTCACAGAAAGCAGAATACAACAAGAGAGAAGGCAGAAAGAAAAAGCTACAGCAAAATGAACTCAAATGACCGTCCGAGTTCTCGATTCGAGTTTCATAATAGTCAATCGCAATATCGCCATTAATGTGTTCCTCCATGATTGAAAATTCTTTTACTTTATCCGGAAAACTAAGTTTACGGTTTTTTCGCTGCCTATAACCCAATGACATAGAACTAATTTTAGGGTCAGTGCTATGTATTGCCCGAATAAATGTGTCTTTTAAATTATTTTCTCTGGATGACTTTCTTGCATGGTTTGCCCTATCTTGTCTAAAACATTTATGCCGCGCTTCCAAAGCAGACAACCTAGTGGTACAGGGGATATTGCTGCCGCCCCCGATATCAACTACGATATTGCTGCCCATGCGCAGATCGCCTCGGCCACCAACGGCAGCAGCAGACTGCTTACTGATTTGCTGCTGCCGTTGTCGTCATTTCACCAAGTGAAAATGGTCGAGGAAGCGGCATCTGATAATTATAACGTTTATTAGACAGGATTTATCAACTACATTCGTAGTAAATCGTGGAATGCAAAGCAGAAGTCAGGGGAGCAATTGGTGAAAAGATTTATTGATTTTTGAGTAGAGCCTAAATTATTATCTGAAAGCGTGTGGGAGCAGCACAGAGATGGAAAAGACCTCAAGTGGTCATTCTATCCAAAGACATTACAATTAATTTATGATGCAATCATTAGTTTAGATCCCGACCACGTTACACATACACATTCCAACAGTTCCTTATAAAAATGAAAAAGATGGTAACGTTTCCAAAATATAATTTTAAAAAAACATTGAAGATGAACCGTTCGTTATTTATTTATCATTCACGTATACTTAATAATATTACTTGCTACTCAGCAAACGATTCAGCCAGCGGATGAAAAGATGTCTGTCCGGGCATCCAAACTATAGAAAGCTTACAAATTATATCCTCCAACTTGTAGTATTGTTCTTTCTGCAATTTCTTTTTGTTGCAAGTGGCAAACACGTCCAAGCCTATCGTTTCACTGAAAGGATTTTGTGTTAGCGTTAGTTGTTCCTCCAAAGGGCGGCCGTAAACCATAAACGGCTTTATTGTAGCCTTAACAAATTTGACCACTACCCCACGCCTTAAAGTGCCCGAGCGTTTTGCAAGAAACCAGCCATCCGCATCTTTTGTTCTATTGTTTAGGTAAAAGCTTTTCCTTACGTGAACACCTCTTCTCGTCAAATATGGGAAAATTGTGGTATTGCAATTGTGGCGTCGCCGTACTCTTTCGCGAAAAAGCAAAGCTATTCCAGCCTGATGGGTCGGGGAATGAGGTTTGGTAATATCGACTGTCGACAGCACCCCCATATCATGCTCAAACGCATAACTGGATTGGCCTTTTAAAGGGCCAAACCTTTCAATTTCATCTGCTAGATGATTTAACAAATGGACTTTAGGAACAATATTGCCGAATAATGTTACATGTTTTTGTATGTATGCATCTATACATTTTCGGGCAATCTGTCTATAACTAGTGAATCTGTCATTGTTGTATATTGCAACAGCTTGATGCAGATAACTAAGGGCCTCGTATAGCTTCGGTTGCCGGACTTTTTGGAACAGCACGATGGCCACCACGTCAAACAAATATCCCCACATATCTGGGGTCCATGAAACACTGTCGTCTGGAAGGTTCCGTGCCTTGCCGCATCTTTCGCGTGGGAATGTCACTCTCAATAGCACGTGTCTCATTAATGAAACAAACGTAGGATGCATTGGCGCAACTTCATCATTTTGACAGCCGTGCACGAAAGAAAAAAACAATAATTTGAATACCCCGACGTGTAACAAATGCCTGTTGTCTCCAACTACAACATCCTTTACGATGTCCACCGGGTACAATGTCAAAGGAGTTGCGCGAATCCGATGCTTCATTCGCCCGTTATCATAATCTCCATTCACAAATTCTGCGTGTGTCCGTGGGGGGTATGTGCCTATGAAGGATGTAGCAGTATTTACTGAGCGCCTTCCTACAATGGTACATTGCGGACAGCCGGCCGCCGATATTGCTGCTACTGTTCCTGTAATTGTAATAATTTAATTATTGATTTATAAATAACACCAATCGTTCAGCCGAAAGGTAAACAACTACCTTTCACGTAAGCGCGTGCTACGCAATCCGCTGTTATAACCGCTCGCGCTGCGATCATCACGGATGTATCCTCGCAAACGACCAATTGGCGTGGTTCTTCTCGCCTGCCAATTATCGCCTGTGCTTCGCGGCACAAAGAGCCGAGAAATTCGTCCACTGGCGGCCTGCCTTCGCCGGTAAATACCGTTATAACGAAAGGATCGCCCAGTTTCGATCCTTCGTTTAGTCGTCCCAGAGTAACCCAGGATGTTAATTTGGGTTTTCTGAGCTGGTACAATGGCCCTTCATCAAAGAAAATGTCCAATTGCACGTTGCTAGAGGATACACCTTCTAAGTTTTCTAGAATAGCGGCTTCTGTAGTGATAATGTAAATTTCAATAATTATAATAATAATTTTGTAGTAATTATTATTATTACAGGCGAACTCACTTAAACCGCGATACCACTGGGTTCCAAGCACCTTGCCATCTTCATCCTTGACCTCTTCTTCGACGATCTTCCACCCTGTGAAATGTTTCGAAGACCCCTGCAGCGCGACTCGTGCATCCGGGGACATACCGGGGAAATATTTGCTCAAGTTGGCACATAACTGCTGTAACATTTCTGTCCCGTGTTTTGGATACTGTTGTGTTACGCTTCCAATCATGCTTATTATGTTCTACCACTGATCCGTTGCTTCTTGTGACTGTGATCCAGTGTCTGCGACGCTGATATCTGAGTCGCTGTCTGAGTTCTCATCGATTGCACATTCCGAGTCGTTGTCGCTGTTATCATCTGGTTCGCTCGTCATATCATCAAGCTCGAGCGGCGGGTATTCCGGGACGACGGATTCATCATCATATCGGCGCCGTTCGCACGGACCTGCTTCGCAGTCTGGGTCTGTGCGATTCTCAGCGTCGTCTGGTTTCGAGGAAAGCAGGAACGACGGGCATTCCGTTTCCGACTCGCTGTCGCTAGCGATCGACGTAGCTTCAAGAGCTTCCTTTCGCTGCTTTTGGGACACCAGGCGCGTCGACCGTCGCATGCTTCCTTCCATTTTAGATTCCATTTCTGCAGCAGCAGCAATGAAACCTTTGTGCGTTAGATTATGCTTGCGTTGCGCGTTAAGAACGTGCAAAACGTTGTCTTGCACGCTGCCACTTACCTAAATGAAGAGATAGAAGAACGGATGATGATTTTTAAACGATATTTTCACGATATTTCACGACGTTTGCAACAAAATACGATGGATTAACAGGAATTGGTTTGATACGAACTGAAGAAGCGGCGCCAATTTTCATTTGACAGTTCCCCTTTGACAGCAAGAATGAACGCTCGGTGGTTGGTGAGTTTCAAATCAATTCAGTTCAACGTTGTAACGTGTTTGTTTGTAAAAGAAATTCTTTGATCATATTTTGTCTAGTGTATAGACCTGCTAGTGTAAATAAAAACAGCGAACAAATTACACATTAACGCTAATGTTGTTGAAAGCAGACCGTAATGCTTTATATTGTCTTTGGTTGAATGCGCAGTGTTAGAATACACCTTCGCACGAGGAAAACGACAGCATAAAAACATTCATCTCCACCTCGGAAGTTTAGTTGCTGGCAAGCCGCCGGGACTGGAGCCAATGGGGATGGCGATCCGAGAAATTCCATGTACCCCTTTCCTCCGTTCCTAGTTCCAAACGCCTGACCAACGAACAGATACCCCAGCATGAGCCAATACTTTATGTACCTTAGCAGGTACTTTAAACCAACTATAAAGCCCTAAAAGTTTTTTGTATGTATCTTTACAATACGTGTCTAATGTTGCGGTATTAACTACTTTCTGACAGCTAATGGATATTCCTAAGCCTGTCTATTAAATCTTTAATTAAGAACAGTACTCGCACGCTCAGGATCTGAAAATATTCGACGACAAATCTTTCCAGAAGTGCTTTTTATGATACCTGCCTAAGGTTGGTAAGGCAATGCAAAACGTAAACTTTTAATTATTATAAAATTCATACAAATATATAAAATTAAATATATAATTCATATAAAAGAAGGATTCATCACCTTTCGACTGATGTATAATATTGGTATATTACCGTTGCAAAACTGTGCTAACGATCGCGTTAAAGTAGATGATAAAAGTTGGATTCAGAGAGCCATTGAACTTGACTCCAAGCGTCTCTCTTTCGGTAGTCGTTCACGAAACAGGAATCAAACAATGTTTTAATGTATAAATAATTGCCTGTACATTTTCTCATACAACTTGTGAAACCGTTTGTTTGAATCGACGTTTCTCGATGGGAGGCAACCACTGGGCACGCTTCTCGGTGGGACGGAACCAATGACCACGCACGCTCACATAAACAAGCAACCACTGGGCAGGCTCGCTCAAGCGCTTGTGTATTTTCTCGCCATCGTCCGATTTCTCAAAGCAAAAATAGACGCGATTCGTATCGTCGTGTGCCGAGAATAATTTGTGAATTGCGACCTGACAAAAGTTTGCCCGATAACTCGCCATTGTGTACTGCGTTGGAAACGAATAAAGTGAACGAATTTCGGAGGGCGATTTGGTGCCATAGCAACCGGAGCAGCGAAAATTGAGCAAAAGCAGCCAGCCCGTCGCCCCCACGGTGACCAAATCGAGCAGTGAAAATGATGGATAAATATAAGCCCATTTTAGACCGTGTTTAGCCTGGTGGAGTCGTCCAGTGTGAGTCGTGCCGAACCCAAGATAGATGTGTCCGGCGTACATGGTGATGTTTTAAGTTCCACTCCACAACGGCAGCGACGAGAAAAACTGTCCATCCTTCGCTGTGAAACCCGTGCGTTCCGGTTAATGTATGCTCGCGACCAGAGTGCTTATGTGTAGCGCGTCTCCCTGGCAATCAAAGTCGGCTTGCCCTGAACGGCTCGCCTTGGAGTGGAGCGAGTTTGTGGAACCGCGAAATCGTTACTCGTAGAAAAGTGTCCACTTGTGCATCGATAAAACGACGTTCCGAAAAGAACAAGAAGCGCCTCCCGCCCAGCACAGATGCGCTTTTAGCGGCTGCGGAAACTCGAACTAGTTTGCGTGTGCATGTGGTTGTGTGCCCTTGTTTGTATACTTCGTACGTGATTTAATAGCCAGTCACAGGATCTGGCGCGGTCTGCTCCGTGAAAAGAATTCCTTGAAGGTCAGTACAAGGATTCCAGCCTAAAGCGTATCTTGAGAAAGTGTATGAAATCGTTTAAACGCTCTCGAACATAATCGATAAGCCGAGTTGCTTGTAAACAAGGTTGCTGCGAATGGTTGCGTTGAGGAAACAAAGAAAGCGGTGAACCGAAGACTGTAAGAAGCGGAATAAGGGGTCTCCGTGTGTACGAACGGTACACAGCCCGTAAAGTGCGTGAAGAAGAAGAGTCAGAGACTGTCAGAGTGTGCGTACTCAGTGCAGGTGTATTTGTGTGAAGTGGCGTTGTGACGCAAACCCGAAATACAGCGATTTATTACCGACGGCCGCGCTTCTATCAGCCGAGTTTTGTGTTGTTTTCGTTGACCACGGCAAAGAGCGACGGACAGAACTTTCCCGGACACCGTTTGTTGTCTCCGTGTGCGTTTATTGACCCGGTAACAAACCTGAAACATATCCCCACCATCCCCCTTCGGTCGAGTGAGTGGAATACGAAACAGGAACGCAGCATTGACCGCAGCTAGCTGGCGGTAAACCGGCAAGGAAGGAAACTGCGTATTTATCTGTACTTAAATGTGCCCGCAAGCAGTAGCCTTTACCTTTACCAGCAAACGCATCAGCAGTAGCGGCAGCAGCATCAGTAGCATCAGCAGCGGCAACAACCACATTTGCCGCCGCCATCAGGTTGCGAGCACGAAGATACTAAAGAAGAGACTCTGCATACACCCAACCACCATGTTCAGAATCGCCTTGAAGATCAGTAACGGACTGCTAAGAGAGAGATCACCCAAGATGGTCAAGTACTCGGGCCCCACGAACCGCAGCTGCTTTACGGTGAACCCGTTGCTGCACTAAGGTGCTGGAGTGCGTGGCCATAAACTATTTCTTGTTTCGTTCCACCACTCGCTGTTGAGCATACAGAGTTCGAGGCAAACTCTGCTAGTACATAAGTAACTATACGAAGGCATCGTTTAACATTGGTTGGGTTAAAAGAAACAACAAGCTACGACAACAAGCGCATAGCATCATCAAAGAAGGCGCGCGTGTGCGTTTCTATCGATCGAAAAGATATTGTTCCCAATTGAGAGGCCACACAGCAGGCCACGGCCAAGTTTTTCACGAACCCATCCCCACAAATCATCAACTATGAAGCTCCTAGAGAGTACCCGCTTTGAGGCGGTCAACAATGCGCTGCACATCCAGACCGGCGACAGCACGATCTACGGCCGGATCGAGTCGTACTCGTGTAAGATGGCCGGCAACGACAAGGCGCTGTACAAGCGGTTCACATCGGAGCAGGCCCCGACCGATTTGCAGGCCCTGTCGCCTCCGCAAACCCTTCAGGATCTGTCCCCGCAGATCCTTCGCAGCAGCCTGTCCGGCGACGAAGGCGTCACACTGTGCGACACTATTTCGCGCAAGACGCTCTTCTATCTGATCGCGACGCTGAATGCCGCTTTCGAGCCGGACTACGATTTTAGCGATGCGAAGGTAAGAGAGACAAGCCAACCCGGTTGTTACTGGTTTTGAGCGTTCAAATCCCTTCTAAGTTTCACTGATTATACAATACAATAAGAAAAGCAAATGTTGACGTACGTAAAATAATCGATAACTTCGCCATTAGTATGTTCTGGCAATTTACCCCCCATCATTGGCGGTCCGTTTGTCGTATGATATTGTTTGACCTTGGGCGTGCCTTCGATTCGCTCGTAAACCCTTGAACCCTTGAACAACGAAACCGTGTGCGCCAAAAATATGTTTCCCCTTGAACGCTGCCAGTGAGCAATTGAGACAGAGAGAGAGAGAGAGCGCCGTTACGCTTTTTTCACATTTCAGCTTTGTTCCTAAATTAGAAACATCAAAATGCGCTTGCGAAGCATCTACAGAGTCTTATGCTGCTAGCGGTTTATTGGTAAACAGTTTCCAATGGCCGTGTAGCAGCGGTGCGCGGCACACCGAGATGAGACCGTATTAAAATAACTGTTTACCGTGCGTTCCGCTTGGTGACTCTGCACCGGTTTACTTTGTTCTGTTTTTGCAGCCCGCGGGGCAAAATAAATACAGATTTAAGTAAAACGATTCACACGCAAAGCAAAAGAGATTGCTTTGATGGTCTAATGGTGACAAGGAAACCATATGAAGCGATCTATTTTAACAAAAATGCGTCATTCTGCGCCATCGCGCAATCGATCCAATAAAAACAACGTTTTGCTACCGATAATTATTTAAAACATCACATCTTCGTTCGTTAACTATTGTTTGTGCCTTCGATCAGTGTAGTATGATTATAATTTGATCAATCACGAACCTTCTTAGGAGCAGAGGGTTTAGAATCGAAAGTTACTCCAACTTCATTCCTTTAGGGATGAAATGGATTGTATTTATTAAAATTACTTTATAGCTAACTTAATAAGGTCGTTTTTGTCGGGCGCTAACTCGGCTGCCCCCGTTGATAGGACAGTCGGTAACGATCGTCATTGTCACGCCGCTGGTCATGGGTTGGATTTCCAGACGGGGGTTGACGCGTGTTCAATAATATCGCCCATAAAAATATAATGTTACAAAAAGCAACCGAGATGAGGATTATCGCTGGTGCAGACCAAGATCGCGCAGCGGTTGAAGCTGGATATAAGAAGAAGAATGAACGATGCAAAGAGTCGATGCTAATAATCTATTCCCATGTTGGCTGTTTGTTTTTTTCCCGTTTCAGAGTCACGAGTTCAGCAAGGAACCGTCCCTCCAGTGGGTGCTGAACTCGATCGAGGGCAACCTTGCGCCGGTGGCTGGCGAGCAGTACAGCAAGATCCGCCACGCCCTGTGGACAACGATCGAGGACGAAATTTCACTGAAGGATTGTGACATCTATAGCTACAATCCGGATCTGAACTCGGACCCATTCGGCGAACCTGGCTGCCTGTGGTCGTTCAATTATTTTTTCTACAACAAAAAGCTGAAGCGCATCGTTTTCTTCACGTGCCGTGCCATTAAGTAAGTGTGCCTCGAAGTGTTTTTCTCTGCTTTTTACTGGCTGGGTAACATCTTCCCTTCATTTTGTTGTGTTCCCATTTTTGATTTCGAAAACAAAACATCAACTGCTTCGCGAACAGCGGTATCTTTCCTTTATGGTGGCCCCCGGTGAGCCCGGGAATTAATGAGCGTCACAGAAACAAACTCGCGTTTAAATTGTGATACCGCGAAATCAAGTATACCACAAAGGAGTGCTATTTGAAAGTTTAAACGGAGAAACTCGAACCAACGGTGCACGATGCGAACGCCACCATTTTTTTTGGCTCCCCCCAATTCGTTTGGCGCACCATTTCATTGATGATGTGCTCGCCATTTCATTCCCGTCCTCCCAGTAACAATAAAACGCAGTCCGCTCGCAGCTTTGTTTCATAAAAAAAACGCAAGTTACTTTCTAAGCCGCTGTTTTCTCTCCAATGTTTGGCCCGTACTCGGTTTTGGCGCAAAAATTAATTACAGCTCACTCGGACTAGTCGCGTGAAAGAGAGCGTTTGGGGAACTAGAAAAATAAATTATCGGTAGCCTGAAGTATACATAATTAGTAACGGTTGTCCGAACTGCACTACTTATTATTATCTCTGTATTTTATCAGCCCAAGTTTCGATGATCTCGATCCAACACGATAATGTTGTTTCAGTGACTCGATGGTGGCCATTTTTAGAACCTCTGCATTCGACCAACAGATAACAAAATATGGTAAAATCATGCTGTTTATCAGACTTTGTGGTCAGTGACCGCTTTCAGTTCACCACCAAAGATAACACACGTAGATTGCGTGATACCGAATCCGTTACCCAACTTGTGGCATACATGTCTTATGAGACGCTACCCATTACTAATTCTTTCATTTGCCTTGCCTTGCCGGAGTTGCTTCACGCGCTCATATTTTGCGCTTCTTGAGACATGCTATTCAACCTCGTCAAGGCCATGCACACGGTGCATGCGAAACAATCGTTGCAGAGATCGTCCTCCTCAAGAGTAGTTGTACAAGACCCAGGGTTCATTATTATACCTTCCATCGGGGTAGTTACACCTCTCGTTAAATTTCGATGGAAGTAATGCAGCTGAATACCAAAATATAACCGGTCCCGGTACGATTAATTAATGTATTGTTTCTGTTCGCAGCTCGGTGTACGCGGACTCTGGATTCACGAGCGACTTTGCTATGGAAGATGAAGAGTGCTACTAAAGGATGACAACAGTTCCGTAAAGCAACGTTATCTTTCTTAGGAACGGCCACGGAATGACGCCGGAATCCCGAATCCAGCAGGACGATAACATGATAATAAGATTGGCGCTGGAGATCCGAATGGCCGTTCCTCTGTTGGATGCGGACTCACTTTCGGACGATCGAAAATCGACATACGCACATTAGACCGTTTATCATTATTATTTTTTTTTCAATTACTTCACAATCGTACAGAACAACCGCGCTCGTTCGCGATTTCATAATCAGACTAATTACGTTGGTATGTTCTTTGCACTTTTTGTGTTCTTTTAGTAAGGCTAAGGGGTTTGTTTTCACCCTGAACAAAAGACAACAGTGAGAAGCGCGATCGGTTTGGGTCGGCTTTTCGGTCTTTTGACGACAGACAGAGACATGCGTTTGTCTTTGGTGTGCTTATTTTTTCTTCATTTCATATTACACATTCATTGATACGTTTAACTATTTATCTTAATCCATTAAACACACGAATTGGAACGAATCCATAAAGAGAGCAGATTGACGAACAATATTTCTTCGATCGAAGAATCAGATGAAATGCTAGCTGTGAAGCTGTGAAGCTTGTGAAGCTTGTGCGTTAGCAAACATTGTGCCGTGCCCGCACCACATCACGAGGGCAGCACAACGCTACGCGCGTAAAGTACCGTAAAACCCAGGAAACCAACCAAGAATAAGACACCGCACCGTTACGTGAGGGCAGGTGAGAGCTGCGGCGTGAGAACTGGCGTAACGGTGAGTGCGCGATGCTGGCAATGCGTAGCCAACTGGAGAGCTTGGAAGAGTCTCGTAGTCTTATTAAGTAGAGTAGAAACAATGGTGAAGATGACGGTAAATCGCACGCAAATGATGGTTAATAGGTGCTGAGAGAAGAGTTAGCTGATATATCGAGAATGGCACGCCTGCCAAAAAGGCCAGACAATTCGATGTCTATACAAGTGCAGTCGATCGCGGGATATCATATGATAGTGGAAGCAATCACACAGCTAACACACAGAGACATAGCTGCAGGGGTAACAGGCAAAAAAAGCCGGTTAACAAATAGTAAAGCTTCGGCTTCAACTTAATCCGCTTAGTACGTTAGAGAACAGGCTCTTCCAAGACTACGAACGGGCGGTGGCTTTCGATCAAAAGCGATGGCCCCCAAACGTCACCGTGGTCCCAGTTGGTGAAATTGCCCCTGTTTCTGTTTGTCAGCGATGCGCGCCGTTTTTGACCCATCAACTCGTGGGCACTGTGCCAGCACGCACACGGCGACCACATTATGAGGAGCGACGCATAATATCAACTGTTAACTGGTTGTGCGCCTCGCTGACAAGCAGCGGACAGTGACCTGGTACACTGAGAGAGATAGGGCGGTTCCCGGAACATTTCCGGGGCGGTTATCCACGCAGCAAGCCAAACTTCATTCTGGTTTGACCGGTAGTCCACTCCAAGCGCCGCGCACCATGATCTACTAGCGCCGCCCAAAAACGTGGCAACCGATCGCGACTATAACCGCCCACCACCCTGCGGTCCTGTGTCCGGTGGTGGGACCGCACGTGAGAACTATTTCACTGACTGTACCCCCGTTTTGTGATATTAGGCATGTAAGTTTTATCTTTGAAGCGGCGTCCAATTCTCAAACGATCCGCGTAACGATTCATCCGCAAACTCGATCCCATGGCCAGTTGACCGTGTTATACCTTTGCTATTTCAATTCATTTAAGAAGCATACATCTAACATGAACCCCCCTCTTTCTGAGTGCATCAAACCCGTAGTCCTTCTGTAGTGGCGCAACTTTGCTTCACTTGAAGGAACTGAAAACGTTGAAGTCTTTCCGAAACGATCGGACGCGTTTTGGTGGTGTCTCGTGCGTGTTTAACCCATTTCCTGCATGCTTGCTGGAGGCAATTGAGTTGCAAACATAACGAGGTGTGACAACAGGGGGCCCGGCGGTTCTTCCTCCGAAACGCCGCGGTCGGTCGCTTGCCCAATCTTATCTTTAACAACAACGTGATGAGCAAAAATCGTCGTGATCTTCATTAAATGCTAAAGTACAAATTACACGAAATGTGATAAGTAGCTTTAGAAAACAACATACACACGCATACGCGCCGTCGTAGGGTGATATACGGACAGCAACACACCTCCTTAGGACTTGGCACGCTAGGGGACGGATAACGATCGTACGATCTTCTTGCTATGCTCGCGTGTTAAGAGAGATTCTCATGATCTCACGATGGAAACAAGAATCACAACAACCCAGCAGAGGATGCTGTGGGTTAGCATGGAGAACGCTGTGCCCTGTTTCGAGACACTTGCCGGGTACGTAATCACGAATGGGACACCTTTGTATTTGTAAACAAAGTTGGGAAGACGAACAAAGTCAACCAGGAAATGGGGCACCCCGATGAAGCGTCTAAAAGATTCGCTAGGTCCGATCGGGTGTCAACGATTCAAGAACGCTTCTCGCCCTGTCAATGACACCACCGCGCATACTTTGATCTGATCGCACGAGAGACACCCTTCTGAATTGATTTGGCATGTTGATTCTCTTTAATTCTGTGCTCTGGAAACGGCATTAGCAACGCAACACTTAACAAATGGGCAATCGCGGTGAATCGTTCAAAACAAATTAAATAGCATAGCCAGCACAGAAGCAAGTGCAGTAGTGGTTAAACAAGCGTAATACTTGAATGTATTTATCACGCGCATGAAACGTGATCAAATTATTAAACCTTCAGCAATTAATCTTTGAACAGTTCGTTTAGCAGCACGAGCGAGGGGTGGGCACTTTGAATGCCGCCCATCGAGTAAAAAAATGTCAGATCGCACCAGCCCCTTAAAATATGGGGCGGTTAAGCTTGGCAAACAAACACGTGTTGCATTACATTATCACTATTTTAAATTCTAGAAAATGTGAAATGAACTCTAACTTTTAAGGGGCTTTAAGGGGAAGTAAAAGTAAAACGAATGAAAATGTAAAAAAAACAATAAAAAGTAAGATCACCTAATCGGCGTCACGGCTGCAATGAAACCATCCGAAAGAAATGACTATGCTTTGCTTTTCTTTATTGAGTTTCGTTGTTTACAACAACAATTTAGTTTCGCGATATCGCATCTCGTCGGGCGTGTGTCGGTTTGGCCGTCGATTTTGTGTTGTTGCCACTGATTCACTACTACTTTATTTGCTCAAATTGGCTACTACCATCTCATAAATAGCTTCCGGCACCGTGGGCACTGTGCAAGCTCTACTCTCGACTCCTCTCAGCGCCTCACTGTAACAATAATCTGTCATTCGTGTCCGGAACCATACACAACCCATAAGGTTACGTTCGTCGAGTGATCGCGCCTGCGTCCTAGTTCGCTGTCGTTTCCGATAGTATGTCTGTTCCGTTAGATGCTCAGGTATCGAAGAGGGTATATAGTATAGTAAGAAAGTCGAGGGTTGAGTTTGATGAAGTTAGTTTTCTTCTTCTAATGTATACAAATTACAAATTGGTTGCCATTCAGCGGGTACCGGATTGCAGGGGATATTGCAAATGTTTTCACTTGTACTTCGCGTGTTGACCACCGCGGGTCACTACTAACATGCACGTGTGGTGCGCGCGTCACGTCACGTCACACGTTGTCTCTTGTCCGGTCGTAAGCGGCTTTAGAAACTTGCCTCCAAAACGCTTTCCCTTTACTTTCCCTCTGTCGTCCAGATTTAGAAAGGTGGAACTAGAAAAGCAATATACTAACAGTAAACGGTACGCTTTGTTAAATAGTGTTAATCCTACGCAAATTTTGCTCACTGATCTGATTGCCAACACGGCCAATGATGCTGCGCGGTCCAGCAAGCGCAAGACCGTGGAAAAAACTAACAAACACCTCGCCCTCAGTCCGAGATGGAACGAAACGAGTCGTTTTTGTGTTTTCTATCGTCTTTTCTAAAAAGTGTACCCTATAAATGTCCACAAACAGCTAAAGCACTTGAGAGAGGAAGCAATCAGCAAACACTAAATACGCTTGCGGGGCTACGCCGTGTAGTTCTACGCAGAAAACCAGTAAGTTCTCTGGTTTCGTTCGGACCTAAAATCAGCATGTTGGCGAGAGAAGCAACTAATGCGCCAATAAACAACCGCGGACATTTAGTACGCAAACAGTCAATTACACATTACACGTTTTGATGGTGGTTCCCCCCCTTTAAAATGTCGCTATCGATGTGTCCTTTCTTCCTACGGTTCTAGGGTGTGGAACAATTTTGGTTTTAAATTCGAATCTCCTGTTGGCAACTTTTTTGTGTATGTTTACTTTGTACTCGGACGAACGACACAAAAAAGGAGCTACGGGAATCTGCACCGAAACTGATTCTAAGGAGGTCCCAAACGGAACCGTGTTTACTCCAAACGCGGCGCTTCGCCGAAGCATGAACATTGCAATTCCGTGCATCCCTCTCTGCGCGGCAGAGGACACTCTCAATCGGTCGAAAGGTAACAGGAACGGAAGATACTACTGTGACCGAAAAAGTTACGGGAAACAGTTTTCTTTTATTAGCGTGGTGTGGTGCATCATGAACTTCTTCCAAACCGGCCAAACCGGCCAAAAAAGATCGGATTTGTGGAGAGACAATTCTTGATTCAACTTCCTCGTGGCGATGAAAAAAAGATTTTTCAAGTTATAAACGAACTCCCGAATGTTTTGACCACAGTAGTATGGCGAACCCAAAAAGACATTCTTGCAACTCAGCGTTTGCTTTGCTGGCCATTATTTGGCCCCCAAGGCTCATGAACCACGGCATTTTTGTTGTTCTTTAAATTGCTAGTATTGCTATATGATTAGGTTTAGAGTTTCACAAACTATCAATCAACTCTTCATTGATTATGCTATTAGGTTTCGTTAGCGCGTTGCTCAGCAGTATTGGGTTTTGTTCGGGGTAGCGCCCTTTATTTGTTGGCCCGACTTGCCTCTGCCACATTTTTATTTTTCGTTCGGCTGTTTCGCTAGTTACGCAGCAAGTTATGAAACTCGGTTCTCTTGTATACTTTTAAAGTATATACCAAAACTAATGCCATTTCTTTTACCTCCCGACTCGAGTGGTTCATTTTTTTAATTGTATAATGTATAAATATATATACTATTTTATATATATATATCTATATATGTGTGTATATGTATAAGTATATTCTCTTTAGTTTTTTTCTGTTACTCGCTATAATGGTGAGTTGCATTTTCACTTCCACAGTTTCGTTTTTATTACTTACACAATACTTTGCCCACTCTCAAAAGCCACACAGCAACAACAAAGAGACACTTGGTGGCGTCCGCCCAACGGAGTGTCACCTTGTTATGTTTTGAACCATACTTTAGTAGCAACAAGTAGTAGTAGATTGGGCTACGGGGGATACATCCGAAAGAAGATATTACTTCGTACGTAATACGATGCCGCAAAAATGTGTGTCTTTTGTTTCAAAACTCATCAACAAGAGCTGTTCGTCCGTCCATCGGGACTCTACGTGACTGCTACTACTCGATACGATTACTTACTTCGCGCGCTCTCGCCTATTCGTTGCTGACCGACATCATGGAGGAGGTTCGGAACCGTGGGTGGTGTGTACAAACCGATGGTTAACTTTGGCCGCAAATACGAAACCTTATTATCGGTACATCATCACATCGGTGCTCTGGTACATGCACATGTATGCGTCACACAGCAGCCGCTTGGCGTGTTCAGGTAGCATTTTGTCGTTGATCGCTTCCTCGTTCAGTGCGCGCGATCCTTCCTCCGTTAGCCAGCGGGGCAGATCCGGCACGGGAATCATTTTTGGGATGTTGTAGCCATTTTGCTCTCCTTAACGAAAAGAAAATTGTCCTTGGTAAAGTGTCGCGTTTTTGCGGTGCATCATGATCATATACCCTTCACTTACCGTTTCGGTCAGCCATCGAGTCGAAGAAGCACCAAGGCGCATCCTGCCCGGAGGCAGCCTTCACGAACGCCACGTAATGGGACGTTTCGATGCACACGACGGCAAACAGCTCCATGTAGAGCCGGGGCACCTCGCAGTGCGGTGCCATCGGAATGAAGTCTTGTGGCACCGACAGCGGAACCGGTTTGTGGTTGAGTCGCTTGCTGTGGTTGTGCACACTATCGATGCAGCTCTTACAGATTGCCGTTCCCTCGAGGCCTTCGCATTGCATCTTGCCGAAACACTCGCGGCACTCGTACTCGGCCAGCTTGCCGCAAACCCAACATTGTCGTGGAGCTGCAGAAATGCGCAAAAAAGCAAAACGTTAGCAAAACGAGCCCAGAATGGAGTGCTTGGGTAAGTCGTATCTACTCACAGTCCTCGATGATATCCGTAACGTCGAGCACCTGGGACGGCAGGATCCGGGGATACATTTTAAAGTTCTTCCCGAACCGTGGCATTTGAATGATCAAACAAGACGGCACCTCCTTCAGCTTAATGTTGGACGCTAGGAAGCTCTGCTCGAAAAGCTGCTGGACCGAGGGTAGATTCAACCGTTCGTCTTTTTCCACAAACAACTGATAGTAGAACGTATCTAGTCCGGAACTTAGCTACACCAACGAACAAAAGGAATAAACAATGTACATCCACTATTGATACTATTGCGCCGGAAAGTTGGGTGGCATACCTTCAAAAATGGATCGGCACGCAAAATTTGCGCCAATAAACTGTTGAGAAACTCTTCTGGGTCCTTTTCCTCGCTCATCAGCCCCGTGACAGAGCTTAGCCGGTCGAGCAGTTGGCGTAGCTTCAGCACACGATCCGCCCGCACGAAATGGTTCTTTCGCAGCGGGTTCACTATCTCCTCGAGCAACACACGCTGCACCTCCTCGTACTGTGGGTTATCCTGCCGAAGGGGAAGACGCGTTAGTAGAGCGGGGCTTGCCGTCGAACGTTCGTCGTAGTTACCTCCGGTTCCTTGGGTCGAAAGAGTAACGAATCGAACACACTGGTGAAGGTGAACATCGCGAAAAGTGTCGCGTCCAGGTAGCAGGAGTTGTGGTGCCCCTGAATGCCCTTAAACTTGCCACATATTTCGTCCAGTTCCTCCAGTTTTAGAATTTCTGTAAAGCGAAAAAGACGACCGAGTATTGTGACCTGGAAAGATTCAAAAGTATTCGCTATCCGTCCGTTCACTCACTCAAAGGCGGCACTCTGCCCTTCACCACTGGACAGTCAACCTTCCCGAACATGGTGGTGTCGGTGGCCGATTTGGCGCCACCCGCGGTGGCCTGCGTTGCTCGCGAGGCGCACGGTGACATCGGTGGAATGTCCTGGAAGCGTCGATCGTGGCTGCACTGGGTCGTGTGCACAAAGATGGCCCGATTGGCCGGACATTTAAACAATCTGCAATGGGACAAAGAATGAGTGACGGTAACATTGGGATGCCTCTGCTTAAAACACATACCTAATGCCGTTGTGGGTTCCGTTGGTCGTTTCAAGCGTTGGATCGATCGGTTCGTCTTCCAGCTCCACACCGACCATTATTTTACGCTGGCCGTTTCCACCACTGGTCGGCGGAAGGGGGCCGATCCAACGGATCACACCATAGTACAGTGGCTCTGGTGTCGTCGTCACGGTGTCCTCAAGCGTAACCTCCACCATCGAGCCGACCCCGAGCGAATGGTCATTTGGTAGTTCCACCAACGGTGAAATAGCCAACGCCGAGCCACCGCCGTCCGATTCGGGTGATATAGAACCGACGCGTGCCAGTGGACCACCAGTACCACTCCCAAGCGTCATCGTGTTGTCACTGTTGTTATCGCGCCCCACCGTGGACGCGCTGACCACCGTAAGGCCACCGTTCGATGCGGCGTAACCACCTGCCGGACCTCCGCCATCGTTGATTTCTAAACGATGAGTCAAAGCGTTAGCCAAATGCTGTAAAGCATCGATAAGCAGCGCCCAGAGCGTGAGCCAAATGACCACGAATACATTCTGACGTTCGGGTGCAAAGTAAAGTTTCTTCGGTCCCATAACTGTTTCATTGACACTTAACAATTTACTCTTACACAATCAATGGCTTCTTGAATTCGCAATAGCTGCATCAACGCATGTTTGTGGGACGGCAACACGGTTAACTTTGACACACCATGCAAACATTAGTCAGTCGTCTAAGTAGACATTGTTAATTTAATGCAAATGATGCTAAACAACGAAATTTAAACAAAATCGTGATTATTACGTGTTTGCTGGAGAATTAGTTCAAGCATATTCTCAAAAGATATGGACGCGTTCAGTAACAAACCTTCATCATCCACATCGGTCGATGGAGTGCGCTGCTCGGGCTCGTTTTCCTCTTCCCAGTCGAAGTGTTCCAACACCGTTAGCGGAATGCCATCGAAAGAATCTTTATCGCACCGTTCCGGCAACATGGTATCTCGCGTTTATGGTCCCTTTGTAAAGCATTAACTATCTCGCCAACAATGCGAATCTCGGAAGTGTTATCTAATTTCGGCGCAACACTCTTCGCGGGCAACTCAACAAAGACGAGTCGGATCGTGATCCTCAACGTGATCAAATGATCTGGGGCTTCTTGGTTCGGGGCGAGACGAGTTTTTTTCCTTGTCTTACACTATACTTCCGGTGTGAGCCCAGAAACCGGCGGATGAGCATCGGGGCATGTTTAGTCACAAATAGACACGAAAACAGAGAGAACGAGCTTCACATGGTAAAAGTGGGACAAGAAACACAATTTTAACCTCCAGCTGCCCGCATGACTGACGGCAGATGCACTCTGTGCAGCGCTGGGCCGAAAATCCAATGCAGGATATGACAGGAATGCAGCAATACGCCACTGCACTAGTATTCTCGTGTCCTTTGTCAACGATCGTACATACTGCAGCATACAGGAAACTAAGGTAATACACAGACACTAACTGAGCTGCATGTGCGATCTGAGTGCTCTGAGAAAATTTATCCCTATCCGATCGCGGTCCGATCTGCGACCGCGCGGCTATGCACTGAGCAGAGACAGCAGACAGCAGCAGCCCTGTCTAGCAGTGTGGTGGCGAGTACCGAAATTAACACGCCGCACGAGAGTTCTATTTTTAAAAGGGACGTGTAAATGGTCGTCTACAACGAACCGTTCGTTTATGTGACCCTCCGTGTACGGTGCCCAACGGTTGTTCGAAGATTTGAAGCCATTAAGAAGCTTTCTAAGCCACGGAAAGCCTTTCGACCAGTTTTGCTGTGCCTTGTGTCAATGTGGTTTCAAACGTATCGAATCAAATCGATCAGTGCGCGCCTATCATATTTCAAACTACTGAAATTGCCTTCACACTTACTCGTCATGGTGGCCACGTCCACCGTGAGGGGTTTGTTGTCCGCCACTGCGGCCCGCACTTTCCGCGTAGTTGGCAGCAACAGTTCGCCCGATGCTTTGGAGTGTCCAATGTGCATGAACGGATTGAGAGACTTGTTCCGATCGGCGTACCGACCACCATTGTGACTACCGTGGCTGTGGTAGCTGTGTCCACTGTTGGCCGTACTATTGCTGCTAGTGCTGCCACTGGTGTAGCCTCCCGTCGTTCCACCCCCGGTGATGAGCAAATTCCCGTTTCCATATGCCGATGCCGATGGTGGTGTTTGCGTTTTCTTATCCGTACTGTTCAGAATGGCCGCCACTTCGCCCGCTTCCGCCGGCCAGCTGCTGCTGCTCAGCAGATCCATCAACTCGACCTCGCGCGTATCCGTAGGACTGATAACGGGCGGGGGATCGACCACGATCACGTCACTGGCACTCTTGATCGCTTCGTCGATCTCGTTCGAATCGATCACCACCACGTCGCGATCGGGGAGGCTTAGAATGGTGCTTTGCTTACTCACCGGATGATACTGGTTGGCACTGTTCACCGACGAGTTGGAGCCACTTGATCGCACTTTGCTAACCCGAGCCTTCGAGTGTTTTAAGGTGCTACTAGCGGAACTGTTTTGGGAACTTCGTCCCGAACTGCGGTACGACGCTTCATCGACCGGGTGGTGAGCGTGCGCGTGCCCATGCTGGTGACCGTGTTCCACGAAACGATGATACTCGTCAGCGTATCCATCCATCGGATGATGACTGTTGGCGTACCGACTGGAGCTTCCGGTGCTGCTGCTGCTGTCCTGCTTCGATAAATTCGGGCTCGATATGGAGGCTGCCATCTTCTTGTGCATCGCCTTCGAGCTTGGGTCCATCTGCAGACAGCTAAAGCTCTCGTGCAGCGCTACGATATCGGTCGACTTGCGGCTCGAGACTCCTCCGACTCCTGCCGCGCCGGACCCAGTGCTCGTCAGATCGGGCGTGTAGGAACGGGCGTAAGGCTGCTGATGGTCGCTGTTTAGCACCTTCGCGGCCCCGCGGCCAAAGCTTTTACTGGAATCGTCCGACGCGTGGTTCTTATTGGCACCCCGGCGCGACAACCGATTGTTGAGATCCTTTGCGCCGCACACCAAACTGTCCAGAAGGTTGCGCTTGTGATGGTGCTGCTTACCGGCTTGCTGGTCGAGTTCAGGAAACTTGAGCCAGTTCGCAGCGACGATTAGTGCCAGACGTGGCTCACAGTTCATGTACTCGGACACGAAATCAATGTCGTCCTTCTGGGGCGACTCGCCATTCTCTAAACTCTGCAACGTTTTGCAGCGACATCAATCAGAGAGAAAGAGAGAGATGGATTACGATTATTTTTTTTTTCCTGCAGACACGGAGTAGGGATCAAATTGTATGACCCAAAACCTACTCGCGATCGATTCGAATGCAGATAGGATAACGATTTAGATAAATTTTGGTTCACGCGTGCGTTGCAAAAAACACCGAACACGACTGATCATGCCAATTCCGTAAGCCAATTCTGTTCCAAATCAAAAGAGGAGCTGAATGAAAGTTCAAGCATTCCAAACATTCTATTACCGCTCCGACTAATAGCTAACTAGCGCAGAATGAAATAAGAAATGCAACGAAAATATAATTAAACCGCAGCAAAAGCAAACGGACACAACCTTAATGAGTTGAAGAGGCACAACCAACTAACGAGAGAATTGATTTGGACCAGAGATCACTTTCGGGTTCCCTCCGTTCACTCTGTGTTACCTGGCAGAAGCCGATGGTGATTAGATGTGACCTGATTGTGTTGATTTTTGGAAGTAAATTTTGCTTTCGTCCACAAAGTTTCAGCTTTGTGCGCGCTGCGTAAAGCGGCCGTTTGGCCACTTAAGACTTGTTTGGTGCGGTCGACAGTGTCTTTATAGGTGCAGAGTGAAAAACATGAAAAAAACTAAATGGAAACTATGCCAGCCCCGAATAAATGCCGGGACTTTGAACAGTGTGATAGACCGGGTATATGGTGTGTGATACGAGAAGTAAAACTAAACCAACAAAAGGTGATGGCAGCAGATGAATGCAATAAAGTCTCTTTACCAGTAGCTCGAGTCCGAAGTAGTAACCTGGGCCAATCTTTGGCACCGTACCGATGTAGCGTATGATGCAATCGTAGGTTACATGCCGATTCTTTGCCAACCAGGACACAAGTACAATGTCGCCGACACTGAGCTGCGTGACCGAGGCAAACAGTTTCGGTCGCTTCGCGAACTCGCACCGCTCCTGCGGATCCAGTATCGCTATCATGTACGGCCAAATATCCGACGGAACACGCTGCAGATGGGCAGCCTGACACTGAAAAATGCGGTTCTCGTACGTGGCCGATCTCGGCCCAGCCGGCTGTTGTTGCTGCTGACTGCCACCATCGCCGGCCGTGGGTGCGCTCGTTGGTGAATTGGTGGTCGGTACCGATGATGAAAACGAGGAGGATGTATCGTGGAAATCTTTGATCCTGATCAGTGCGATCTTGCTCGATGGTTGCTCAACAATCTGTAACGTCATTCCGGGTTCAATTTCGATCCGATCATCCGCCGCAAAGTCCGTCGGAGGGGACCCGGTGGCAGCTGCATCGCCACTGCCGGAGAGCAGACTGCTACTGCTACTGCCGCTACCACCACCGATACCGGAGCTTCCACTAGAAGTAGTGCCGCCCAGTGCGACCGGTACATGCACGGTTTTCGCCCGAAAGCGCTCGATACTAATGGCGTAGGTATTGACGACGGTCGTCATCTTCTCTCTCTGGTGGTGCTTACAAAACTCCTCAAGCCAATCTATCACAGATACGTGGTTCGTTGGGGTACATGCATTCCCGGGATTCCTCGTAAGCCTTGTTTAATTGCACCGCGGAACAGTGTACCGGATAGAGCCGCACGTCACACAGTGGACCACCATTATGACATCCAACAGTTAAGTCCCACCATTGCAATCAGAGCAAGCGACGCCTTTCGCAGAATTGAACAGAAGAAAAACGATCAAACAATTCCTAAAAACAACGGAAAAACTATGGATTACAAACGGGATGCTTGAAAACGATAACGTAAATGAGGACACATTTCAGTAACGGACAACATAAGGTCAAAGAAAAAGACAAACATCATTTAATTCGACGCGCAGAATGAGTGTGGCTCAGTGTCCCAAAGTACCTGTTGACGCAGAGCATTTCAACCCGCCAATAATCGTACAGTGCTGTCGTAATTAATTAATTGGATCATGACCCGGCGCCGGTACCGGGTGTGTTAAGGTTAAATGAGGGAGCATGCTGACCCGGCCTTTTAATCGCCCAGAACTGGGTCAAATCATCAGTCGGTGGGATTACCGGAAAATACGATTAAGTGTTAAATAACATTCGTTACGGTACGTTGTGCATGGCGCGAGTGGTAGCAAGGCATTATTGTGACAACAAATTAGAGTTCCAAACACAGAAGACACGAACAGAAATTACGTGTTAGAGTGTGTTCCGTGCCATTCAATTCCTTGCCGGTTGCGGCAACGTATTTACGCGCCGCCTTCTAAACCGCACATTTCACGGTCACCAGTCACCTCGTTATCATGCCAGTTTGCAGCGCGAAACGGTCGGCGGATTGTTTAGACCGTTGGGAACGTTTTCACAGGGGACATGACTCACGCACGATCCGATATGGTGCGGTGGAACCGCACAACAAATCACCCCGATACACAGACGCGCAGGCAGAGGGGTTGTGTACGACCGACGGAGAAACCAGCACATGAACCGAACAAGGTCATGACACATATATAACGGGTGCGTTTCTCTTCTGCTGCGGAAATGTGTGTTCGCAACACAGCGAGAGAACAAAAGGAAAGCGGAAGAGCTAGTATGATAACAAGTACTCGTGTTTGATACGACAAAACAATAACAATCAATTTTTGCTACTAAGGAACAGGGTAAAAGAGTAACATCGGCATTCTCAAGTCATGATACACAAAACTAACAGGAACAAGGGCAGAGCTGATTAAAACAAATACCGACCGAGAAGTAGGCTCTGTGTGACCATGCATAAGTAACTCGACCAGAGAAAACTAACTACAAACTAAGCAACATTACTACGCCGAGCCACGGGGCCCATTTTATCGTAATTCTCGATGCCCACTGCACTAGTAGCCGGAAGCAAGAACTCACGATAAGAACATTCCGCGATTCGACCGCCCCAGAAGCAAGTGGAATATCGATCAACGCGCGACTATCGTGAGCGCCGCGGTTTGTCGCATGTTGAGTTCGCGTAAGGGAGGGGACTGCAGCACCAAATTACAAAACAAACAAACTACATTCCAGATTAATCTAAGTAAGCCAAAAGGATGGTTGTTTCTTCACTCAGTTCCGTCACCTGCGTTTCGGCACACCACCGCGAGGAACGCGTCAGAAATCAAAGAAAATACGCAACCGTGACTCGCAACAGCACAGAAAAGTCCCACAGACCAAAAATATGTTAACCCCGTCGTCGTATCTGTCGTTGGTGCACTGGTTCTGGTGCTGGTGTTTTTGTAGTTTGTAGTAGATCGTACTCTCTCTCTCTCTCGCGCCCGCACTCGCTCTCCAGTAACCTCGGTCTCGTCCTTGTGCCCTTGCTCCTGCTGTTGTTGTTAATTCACTGCGCTGGAACCGTGGTTCTCTGCGTGTTTTCACCTCGATCCAAGTTGCCTGGAATGCAATCCGTTCAAATGGCACAACGAACGCAGAACACCAAAACCATTACAATCTTTCTCGTGCACAGATATGATGGCCGTCACAGAATCGCGTCGTCGTTGCACAAACCCTTTGACTACACACCCCTCTCCAAAGGGGGGCCACGGGGCACAATGAACTCAAACTGTACCCACATACACAGCCACTGCAGCGAACTGATTGGGGATGAAACTCACAGAAAGGATGAAACTAGCTCTCGTGAACTGCACACTGCTTTTAGACGCACAATTCGATGGATCAGCACAACACACAAAACACTTTTTCTGCTGGTGCGCGAATGACACAAGAGAGCGGGGCAAATATTTACGTTCGGCTGCGTTTAGGCGCACCGATTCGCCACTTCTCGCTCGCTACGCAATGTCAAACCGTGGGCCATTCGGTTAAACCCTTCTGGTAGGATGAGCGATATCGAATTCATTCAATTTCAATATGAAATACTCTCGTTTTTCTGATGCGATTCCGTGTTTCAATTTTGTAAATCACCTTGGTAAGTCGTCGCATTCCAAAACGATGGTACGAGGTATTCGTTTTTCTCGGGAAGAAGCTTTTTCAACTTTTCTGTTCAATGCATCTGTTTCAAATGCCTGCACAGCTTACTTCGTTTCGCTCCAACGAAGCAAGTCTCGTTTGATTTCCAAATGTTCGCTGGAAAAAGAAATTGAAACTACTGAAGAAGGCAGTTCAGTTTTGTTGTATATTTCTCAACTCGATCGTACTTTCTTAATGTTTAAAATATTCCCCAAAAATTTTATTACAATACGATTGGTGATTCAGTTGTTGTTTAACCCCCTTCTTACCGTCTAAGACTTAGCTCGGATGTTCCCATATTATATTATGCAGCAAAATCACTTTTGCCTCTCATGTTACTTTGAGATTTTGTTTTTCGATAAACAACATCCTCGTCGGTGGCAGAAGAAATGTCTGAGTAACAGCGGTCAACGGTTTTTGTCAACGATTTGCTCAACGTCAACGATTTTTGTAAAACAATTTAGAATCTGAAGTTGTGGCGCTCCGTTGTTTCAACAAGCAAACGTAACGCAACGGTTGCGTGAGAACCAATAATTGCATTGCTAATCTAAGTCTTATATTGTCGTTTCTTTAACTAACACCGCACGGAAACTTAACACAACGCACTTGTAATCGCTATATCGCTTCTGTACTACCTTTCCAAAGCAAGGAGCGCCTAATTTAAGTTCCTTATAAATTAGAAATATGATCGAATACCTAAGAAACAGGTAAATCAGATAAAGTCATAGCTTTCTCTATCCCTGTCACTTTCTGTTGTTGCCCGTGGCATCGTAAAGGCCACAGTTTAGCTATTGTTTTTAAACCCTACGAAAGGCAATACGCACTATTGTGTGCCTATGACGAGCTCTCTCAACCTACTAACAGCTATTTGATGATCGGAGGTACAGTTCGTTGTGTGGTCTTCTCTCTCCGGTGTCTTTCTCGTTGCACTACCATAGTGCACTACAGTCTTATTTTTGTGTATTCCACAATAAATATTTCTACCGATTTTGTAAGTAAACGGCAATTGCGCAAAATGCTACGCTGTTTTTGTAAGTCTTTTCTGGAGGAAGTAGTCAGATTGTCACCCGCTCATCCAGCCGGACCGTTTTTGCTAGGTGATCGGTTGATCTTTCAGCATCAGGAAGAAAGTATCATTGTTTAGCGTTGTTTATGTTGTAATTGCTTCCCTTCCATTCCATTCATTCGTCCTTCTTTCGCTTGTTTCTAGTTCAAGGTAAGAGGAGATCGGTACGAGTTCCCTTTCATTGCCACCAGGTGGCTGTGGCTAAAAAAGTGGCTACAAAAAATTGTTTTTCTCTGTTCTTCTGCAATCACTTTTATCAGCAAAAAAGGGAAAAGATAACTATAAGCAGCACACAATCGCTACGAGTGTCTAGTATTGGCAAACCTCACCCCCTAACAAATATTCTTATCATCGACCTTATCAACTACATTCCCAAATTCCGCGCACAGGTACAATAGTTAGTTACAGCTCAACGCGCAACAACGTCCCCTCTCTTCCAGCCACCAAACATCGCGTATCCTTCGACTCTACCTAAAAAGAACGATCAGCGGGAACGGTAGATAACGACACCTAATTACAATAGTATTCTGTTTGCTATTGCTTGAAATCTTCTGCGTTATCGTTTGCGCTTGTTGCGTCAGTTGTAGTTGTTGATCGGCTGACAAATCGATCGATTCGGTGGCTGATAGATACCCTTGTGTATGCCTTCCCCGCTGCCGCCATCACCGTCACCGTCCTGCTGCTGTCCGGTACTTTGTTCCTCCACCGATTGATATTGATCAGGCCGCGCTTGGTGGGGCTGCTGCTGTTGTTGCTGCTTCTGCCGATACTTGGTGGAGTATTTGTAGAAATCGGACATCTCGAACGGCTTCGTAACCTCCTTGTAGGGCATTATTTTGCCTTGCTGTACGACCGTTATGTTTTTGGGCGACTCCATCTGAATGTCAGACTTTGGCCCTCCCGCGCCCGTATACTGCGGTCCCGTCATGGCCGGCTGATGCATCATATTCGCGGAGGGAGTCGGTGAAATGTTGCTAGTCTCGTCACCACCCGCTCTACCGATCGGGAGTGCCTGAACGATCGTCGTCGGAGAGGTTAGCGTGTGGGACGAGGCTTGCGAGAGCGTCGGTGAAATGAGCAGATCCGGATGCCGGGAAGAGAGTGTACCGGAATGGTAGCCGTAACTCGTTCCGCCATCGAGATGATGACTCACTACTCGACTGCCAGTGGTCACCGAGGGGGACAAATGGGTCGACGATGGTACGCCATCATGCTGGGTGTACAAGGAGGGTGGTAATAGGTCAAGATGTTGCGGATGAATTAGTGGGGGCGGTGGAGGCGGCGGAGGAGGATGCTGTAGACGTTGCTGCGAGTGGTGGTAGTGGTGCTGATTCGGCGGTGGCAACGGTGGTGGGGGTGGATGCTGTTGGCGCGAATGATACGGAGGCGGATTCTGCGGTTTGTGTTGCTGATAATGCAAAGCGTTGTAATGCTCCAACGTTGTCGTCGTGAGTGATGCGGTTGATGTCGCATTCATCGTGGACATGGGAAGAGGCGGTTGCAAACTACCGACCGTAGGATTGTGTGGGTGCTGTTGATCCTGCCTAGAGGAAACACTCTGCATTTGCTTCTGTTGTTCTTCAATCATTAACCTCTGCTGCTGGTGCTGCTGCTGCTTCATTCGTTGACGCTGCTGCTCTAGAAGCTGTTGCTGGCGTTGCTGATAGTATCGCATTTGCTGAGGGGACAACAGCAAAGGCGAAGACGAGGTATACGATGAAACATTTGTGTTAATATGTAAAGGAATGGTCGGATTGTTGGTGACCACATTGTGGTGATGATATGATGGTGAGTTCGGTGAGATCGCACCCGGTGACTGCAACAGATGTCCGTTCGCGTGTAGTGTTCCGACGGTGTGCGACGGGCCAGGAGGTACGGGTGGGAGTGTTTTATGCTTCAGAAGCGGACTATCGAGCGACGTCTCGCGCCACACCTTCTCACGCTTCTTATGCTCACTGGAGCCGGACGTAACGGAAATGGCATCCGGCTGGACCGTGATCATGTCATCGTCCTGTGTCAAAGAACCAGATTTGCTGATGTACTCTTGGAAGTTGCCCAACGACGAGGACTTCACCGCCGGTTGCAGCTGTCCCGTGGGTTTGGATGTAAGCTTGATGCTCGTTCGCGAAAGCTTCATACTACCTCCGGCGCCCGCGCCCTGCTTTCGGTCTAGGCTGGAAAACTGTCGACTGTCCACCGAGCACCAAACCTTCTCACCGTTCTCCAGTGTCATCCAATAGCCTCCCAAACCGACCGGAGTTCCAACGCTCGCCGTCGCATGCTGATCAATAGCCTGCTCGTAGCCACCGCTCGTTGGTGCGGCCATCGCATTCGGACACAAATTTTGATCGCTCAACAGATGATGACCGTGACCGTGTGGACCGTTTCCGACCGTAGATCCCAACTGAACTTGCTGTGGGTGCGATGGAGGCGACGAAAAGTGATGCATGTTACTGTTTACGCTGCCCTGTAGACAAGCGATCACTTTAGTGTCGTACACAAATGCTTGGCCAACGTTTCCACTCGGTGACCCCGCGGCAAGGGTAGGTGAAAGCACATAACCGCTGGTGCCACTGCCACCACCGACAACAACTCCTGGTGGTGGACTATAGTTAACACCAATCTGCTGCTGGATCAGTCTGTTCATCCGCGACGGGCCAGGACCAACCGTCATCTGTGGCTGTTGCTGTTGATGATGGTGATGTTGTTGTAGCTGTCCAATGCTTCCACCGCTGGCGATACTGCCGTTCGCACTGATCGGTGACATCTTCACGCTAAGTTCTGCGGCCGAACCGGCCGAAAGGGAATCGTAGCTAACAATCCCACTAAAGCTGTCCGTTCTACCGCGATGTCGCAGCATGCTGAGTTGGGAAATCATCGCCGCAGAGGCAGCCGATGTCATGCTCTGCGAACCAGAGGGTATGATTCCACTGTGAATCGAGTAAGGCGATATTTGCTGCTTTTGCTGCATTGGCGGGTGGTGTTGTAGCTGAGGAGAGTGATGATAGTGTCCAGGGGGAATTTGCACCTGTAACATTTGCTGCTGCTGGTGCTGAATATGCTGATGATGCTGAGCTGCAATGCTGCCCGAAGCGTTCGAAGAACCAGTCGATTTGACGGAATTGCGCCTCTCGGACAGATGCATTAGCATACTGCTGCTGTTGCTATTCGATCGGAACCGATTCACCTGCGCCGTTTTGTGCAGATCGATATCGTCCCTAGCCGCAGGTTTATGGTCGGCCGCCGGTTGCTGTGATTGCTGTTGCTGTTGCTGCTGTTGCTGCTGCTGTTGCTGCTGTCGTTTTTTCAGCGCACTTAGATTCTGATTAATGGCTAGCAGTTTCTGTTGCGCTTGCTCATAGTTTTGCTTGTGGGTGCGCCGAACGGACTTTGGCTGGCCACCGTCGTTCGCCAGGCGCAGTGAAGCTTCTGATATTTGCTGCTGTATCTGCTTCTCCAGCAGCAGTTTGTTGATGTCATCTTCCTTGTTGTTCAGCAAGTTTTCCGGCAACTTAAAGCTGGTGCCAATCTTACGCCGTAACGTCGGGGCACTGCCATTGCTCATGGCACCGTTGCCACCCGCGGCCGTACCTGCCGGTCCGTCAGATGGGCCAATACCACAGCTAAAGTCACTCGGATACATCCCGATGAGCTGCGCTTCTTCGCGCTTAATCTGCTGCAGCTGGCTGTACTTTTCGTTGAGCAGTTTCTGTAACTCTTGCTTCCGCTGCTTAAGCTGCTCATATTTGGCGGCACCTGCGCTTTTCGCCATGGTGCCCGCGGCATCTTTGCCTGCTCCGGGTCCTACCGTATGCTGTGAATTCAACAGGCCGGTGCTGGTGGAATGCTTAGCATCAATCACTGCCGTTGACATGGTTACACCGTTGCTGTGAGTCGAACTCGTCGTCGGCGTAACAAGCGATGATTCGGCGGGAGCAGCGTGATTATGAGTATGGTGATGGTGGTGGTGGTGGTGATGATGATGCGCTTGTGTCCCGAAGAAGGGTTGTTTCACTTTGGCATCACCCATTGTCTTCCGAAACCGCCCCTCCCCGATAATCGACCGATCGCAGCCCCTTGAGAGAAGCTTTGTTGACCGCACAATTTTAACCTCGCACCGCAACTGTCGCTTATCTCGTTTGCTCTGCTCCCCAAGTTATCTCTCCAGGGGTCACGGAGTGGTTCGGTTCGTTCGTTGTCTCGTTTCGAAATCGTGAATCATTCATTTGCGCATTCAATCCATCACTCGGAGCCGTCGACCATGCACCAGAGTCCCAGAGCCTATCATCGTTCCGGTTGCACAGAGACTTGTGGCACAAGATCTTATGCTGCTCATCGCTGTTGAGTCACACATTTTTCACGCTAGCAACGCTGTCGATAGGAGACGAGCAACCTTCGATTCTGTCGCTCCCATTGCGGTGTGCATTTCTCACATCACGAACTTCACACGTCTGCGTTGCGCGCGTTTTGGGGGCCTGGAAAATACATTATAAGGTACGCACACATTATGATCGGTGAGTTACGTTCCATTTCACTTTGCCGGAAGGCAGAAATTTATTACCGAGCAAACCACGTAGCGTCGCAGCCTACTTTGTTGAGAAGAGTACAAGAGAATTTTTCAATTGGCATTGGCCAGTTTTGCGCCTTCTTCGCTTTCTTCGCGCTCGGGCCCGCCAGTTATTAAAATGCTATTTTACGAGCGCCAGCAACTCCCGACTCCCGACCCGTATCCTGCTCAGTGGGCGGGGAGGGTCAGCACTTTAACTGTACTGGACGGGAAGAAGACACGCGATCAGAAACACAGCACAGCGAGAAAACGAAGCTCAGCGCACCGAAGAAACGAACATGAAACGAAATCGCACTGGAACCGGAAAAGAACGCCATCGCACTATCACTGCATTTACTTTCGATGGTAAAACGGTCGACGGGTAAGTTACAAACATCAAACTGAACTAAAACTAAACAAAAATAAAACTAAATCGAAACAAAACTGTGACGCTCTCGCCAACCAACGAATGAGCTGTGGAATTTTTCCTCACGTTCCACTTCCACTAGCTGAATAAAGTGGTGAATAATAAAGTGGTGAATAAAGGAGGAGAGAATGTGTGCATGTGTGAGTGGGCTTCGATTTCCAACCCTTTCGCATGCTGTCAAATGTGGCGACAGGGTTGGCTCGCATTCTATCGTTCTAAGCTTCAAGGGGAACAATAATGTACAGGATTTAGTTTCAATTTTCATTCACAATTTTCAATTTTCAATTCAATTTGGACGTAGAAAATATTCATTCCGCATAACAGAAAGGGAGCTGCAGTTTTGAAACAACATTGTAACATCTGGCAACATTATCAGAGTGAAAACGAAATGCTGAAATGGTTCAACAAATTCACCGATCCAAAGTTCATATTCCTTCAGTTCTGTTCAGAGTTCCTACTTAGATAGATAATTTCAGCGATGGCTCTGCAAGGTTTAAAAGTAATTGAATTCGTGGGTCTTGCGCCGGGACCGTTTTGCGGTATGCTGCTAGCCGATTTCGGAGCAACGGTAACACGCATCGATATGGTAACAATGCTTAACATTTTATGTCGCTGTAATTCTTATCAGCTTTCACTTATCAACAGACTCCCAGGAATTCGCTGGACGTTCTGCAAGGAGGAAAACGTACGCTGGCATTGAATCTGCAAAAACCGAAAGCAATAGAAATGGTACGGTCGCTGTGTCGAAGATCGGACGTGATGATAGAACCGTTTCGGCCGGGTGTTATGGAGAAACTAGGTCTGTCCCCGGCAACGCTCCTACGAGACAATCCACGACTCATCTACGCGCGACTGACGGGCTTTGGGCAAACCGGCTCCCACGCCGCCCGCGCCGGACACGACATTAATTACGTTGCACTTTCGGGGGTTCTCTCGCTATTGGGTCGCGCGGCCAGCAAACCGTATGCACCGATCAATCTGGTGGCCGATTTTGCGGGCGGTGGTCTAATGTGCGCTTTCGGTATACTGGCGGCGATAGTTGAGCGGCACCGGTCTGGAAAGGGTCAAATAGTTGATAATGCGATGGTCGAGGGAGCGGCCTACGTCGGCAGTTGGTTGTTTCGCTCGCAGGGTCTTCCACTGTGGGGAAAGCCACGGGGAGACAATATGCTCGACGGAGGCGCACACTTTTACGATACGTACGAAACGAAAGATGGTAAATTTGTTTCCGTTGGCGCGATAGAGCATCGATTCTACCAGCAGTTGCTGGAAGGGCTTGGCTTAGATCCCGAGTTGCCGCAGTTTGGGCACGAAGAGGAACGCAAGAAACAATTTGAGGACATTTTTCGCACCAAAACGCGAGACGAATGGATGGCGATATTCGAGACAACGGACGCCTGTGTTTTCCCCGTGCTCGAGTTGGACGAAGTGGCATCGTATGCGCACAACCGCGACCGGGAAGTGTTCCTGGATCCCCTGAAAACCACGGATGATGCGACAATACCAACACCGGCACCAAAGCTGAGTCGCACGCCGGCTGCTTCAGGCGCACTATCCAAGAAGCGCGATGACCTAGAAATGACTGTTGAAATTCTGGGCGAAGTAGGCATCGATCTTCCTCAAATTGTTCGCCTGCACGAAGAAGGCGTCGTTTTGTTATCCACTGCCCCAAAGCTGTGAGGACTCATTTTAACTGATGTTAACTAGTTGTAAGTTTTAACTACCATAATAAAACAATGGTAAATAGTGGGTTTTCTACACCGAGGCAATGGCTTGCTTTATTCGTTCGAGGTAGCTTGCAACGGTGTTCTGCATCTCTCGGTAGGATGCCAAATGATTTAACTCCACCACCTCAGACAAAAGATTCGCTATGCTGACTAGATCGAATACTGCGTGATGTCTACCCATGGTGTAATGGTACTGTTTCATTTCGACGCCATCGTCCTTGAGCCACTTCAACCTTTTATCACCGATGTGGTAGATGATGGCAAAGAAGTCGGCATAATTCATACCAAAACTGGCCTTTAACATTAGCTGACAGTGTTCGTCAAAGTTTTCCATATCTCGGCAATCGTCAATCTCACGCCGAACATCGCAGAGCGCGCTGCGAAGGTTCCTCCACAAGGTGGCCACATTACAGCCGTTGAACCAGTTATGATTTACGGAAATGGCATCCTCTACGTTCAATACTTGGTGGTACCAGCCCGTGGGCACGAATACCGCTTCGCCTGGTTGTTGCTGCACGGCGTAAAACTTAACGCCTGCATCCTGAAGGCTTCGCTCGGTCACGCGAAAGGGAAGGTTCCGCCAGCAGTCGGCCAGCTTCTGCTCTTCTGATGGCGGAAGGAAGTACCAGAGCTTCCGGCCGCCGATGTTCACCGACCAGCTGTACGATCCAAATACGTCCGCATGAAAAGCGGTCCATGTGCCTTTGGCTCCGATATACACAAACCGATAGTCATCCAAGCCTCGCTCGAGTAAGTACTCGTTCAGCCAGTCCGAGGCGAAGAAATGAGGCGTTTCGTAGAATCCGTATTCCGGTACCATACTGCGTAGATGCCAGTCTTTCAGGTAATATCGACCGCGTTTACTGTTCTCGGACGGGCTCTGCCAGCTGTCCAGAAAATCATACAACTTAACCTCAAGCTTCTCGTGTGCATTGTATCGCTGCGTCTCGCAGTCGGCCACCGGAACCGACAGATTGGGCAGCTTGCTTTTCAGGTACTGCACGTCGAGCTGACTCGGATCTACCGATCGATCGATCCAATGGTTGAAGCACTCCCAATTCTGTGCGATGGACGTTAGAATGACAGGCCGGTTCGGGCGCATGAAACGAGTGAAAAATTCGGAGTATGTTATGTCTTTTGCAGCGATTCGCTCGATACCAGCTTCACTGTAGGACGACGACACCGGGTCATTCGCCTGGAATGGCTCGATTTCTATTTGCGCCATGCAGTAATAAGGTGGTTGTAAAGCGAGCGAGCAGGATAAACAAGCGATGTCTTCGCGCAACGCAGAACTGTGTCTACCGACACAAAATCGCTACAGCTGTCAGCTTCGGGGCGCTTCTCTAGTGGAATTCGCAACTAAAGTGTGACAATAATAGCGGAGGTCCTGGGTAGTTTCTTTCTCTCAGTGGAACGACTTAAGTACCGACAGCATGTAAATTCTCAAAAATTAGTTTTTCCCCAGTGCTATTTATTTCGTTTCCTCAAGAGATATAGTTGGTGAAAAACAAAACTCAACGAAGGATTGCTTCAACCCTCGTCGATAGACGGCTTCACACACTTCAGGCGGTGGCCTTGCGAGGCTTCGCTACCTGCCCCTCGCGGAAACCATTGCGGAAACGGCGACGCACTACCTTCAGGTGGCGCATACGGCCAGTGCCAGTGGTCTTCCTCCTCTTGGCCTTAACCGACCAATTGTCTGCAACCAGAAGGAAAGGCGTGAATGAAGTGGGATTCAGAATATTTCATTTTCCTGAATACTTACATGATCGGATCTTAGCTGCGGGGTAGCCGCAGCGGGAGCAAGTATGCTTCTGAATGTGGTACGACGAGCGGCCACATCGGCGGCACAACGTGTGGGTTTTGTTGTGGCGCTTTCCAAAGCTGGAAGTACCTTTCGTCTGCAATGATAAAAATCGGCAGAGTTAGTGGAGATGGTCTTCTCGTAAAGCATTCTGGGAACGTCGATCGCGTCCAACGGTGTTTCCCTAACCCCCTAAGGTTTTGACATGATGGCATAAACACACCACGATGTCGGCCTGCGGAAGGAGCCGCCGCGACAATCGGTTTCATTCGGTACACGAACGGCAAAAGTGAACGAATTTCCATCACCGATCCATCGCGCATTGCGGGGAACCATCGGTAACACTTTTAATAAAGCAAAACCACGAGATAATTACCATTTCGAAGGCTGCGGTTACAATTCACAGAATCACGCGTGTTTCCTTCGCAGTGCTTCGGGAGGAAAAGAAAGACATTTAAACGATAAGCAGCGATTTGACATTCGCGAACTTCGTGTTCTCTTTTCGGTGCTCTTGTTTTCACCACTTTTTTGACACGTCTTCACTGTGCACTCTTTAAATGAACGGTGTTCCAGCCTTTTATTGATCATTTAATGCTCGTACATTACGTTTCGATAAAACAGCTACCATTGTACCTAATAACACTAGGAATCGAATAAAAACACTGCGATAAACTGAAACCTTTCGAGCGCGCGTGAAATAAGCCTCCAATGCATAAAAACAACGAGAGTTCAAAACGATAAATTCCGCCGCCGTCGGATTTGACAGTTGTGTCACTTGGTGTCATCAGTTTGAGTCCACTTTTGCAATCGGTTACTGGAAATTGTTCCGTAGATTTGCAAACGAAAGAAAATAGTAAAAAGCTGATCACCAACGATGCCGGTGCAAATGCCGGAGTCTGACTCGGAGGACGAGCTGCCACCGGCATGGGAAGAACGTGCCACCAGCGACGGGTTCGTTTACTATGTAAAGTACGTAGTTTGAATGTTTTCCAACAACACTCCCAGCATCTGACTATAATCTACTTGCAACTCCAAAGCCACCAAAGCAAGACCACTCAGTGGAGCCATCCGCGGACCGGAAAAATGAAGCGTGTGTCCGGCGATCTCCCAATCGGTTGGTCGCGCCAGATCGAAGAAGGTACCGGAAAGGTGATTTTCGTGGACGAAAAAACCCAACGCAAATCGTACATCGATCCGAGACTAGCGTTTGCGGTCGAAGAGGCACCGACACAGGTCGGTGAACTGCGCCAACGGTTCGATAGTGGCACTAACGCACTGCAGATTCTTCACGGAAGGGATCTCAGCGGCAAAGTGGCACTAATTACGGGCGCGAACACCGGAATTGGGTTCGAAACGGCTCGCTCGCTGGCACTGCACGGTTGTGAGGTTCTCTTTGCGTGCCGTGACGAACAGTCCACGAAGGCTGCCATCGGGCGAATATGCCAAGAGAAGGAAGCTGCCGGTTTACGGTGCAAGTTCGTTCCACTGGATCTTGCCAGTCTGCGGTCCAGCCAGCGATGCGCCCAAGAAGTGCGAAAGCTTTGCAAGTAATCTACACCATTCCGGAATGTTCGTAATGTCCTTTGTCGTGTTGTAAGCAAAATTCTTTACCCTTCCCACCGTCCAGGCACATCGATTTGCTGATACTGAACGCTGGCGTGTTTGCCCTTCCACATTCCCTCACCGAGGATGGCTACGAACGTACGTTCCAGGTGAACCATTTGGCGCATTTCCAGCTGACGAACCTGCTGACGGATTTGTTCGACCACACGTCGCGCATTGTGGTCGTTTCATCGGAATCGCATCGAATGAGCACATTGCCGGCGAGCGGCCTCAGCGAGAGCGATCTGTGTCCACCGCCGGCAAAATTCTGGAGCATGTTGGCGTACAACACTTCCAAACTATGCAACGTGCTGTTCGCAATGGAACTGGCTAAGGTAAGTGTGAAATCGCGCTTATCGTTATCTTCCCGTCAGAAGCGATTGATAAAATGGAAATCCACCTTTCTGGCCGGCTAAGGGGGGTGTGATGTGATCGTTCGAAATTTATGGAACTCTCAGTACTCACATAGACATCTGAGACACGGACTCCGTACGAAACCCTCTTAGCCGCGTCCGAGAGGAACAGGCTCAGATTGATGATCAACTCCGTTTCAGATGTAGGGTTTTTCTATTACCGATCAAAAACGAAAGAGAAGATTCATGGAACTAGACAGCACCTTGGAACAAGCTTTTGCTGGTACAAACGGAGGCATTTGTTTATTTACATTTAATAGCTACTTTTACATAAGTTTATCGGAACAGAAGAAGTTGAAAAGAAACGGCGAAAGTTTGTGATAGCGGACCTTACTTTTTACGCGCCTTCTTAAGAGCCGCTCTTCTGTGTGTTGGGACCGTCTCTTTGCGCCCTGTGTTTGCAAGAATGTCGAACCCGCTGTCGCGGTTCTTCACGGTCGCGGAACATTCGATCACCACACGAGTGTTCGTTGGCGGATCGATCGCCAATTCTCGATTATTAAGTGAATGGTTAATAGTAACTCGAAATGATCGAGGAGGGTGGTGATCGCGCGTCGTCTCAGACTTGTATGTGTGTCTGAGTATGATCATTATTGCGATCTTTCGTATCTGATGATCTGCCCACTACGAGTCGACTGTTCAATTGAATTTTCAAATCCTAAATTATCTTCTAATAGAGCCTTAAAATCTAGCTTTTTTTGCGACTTTTTATGTTGTTTTCTCTGCTGTGTGTTGCTTCTTAAGTGTACCATCTTTAAATTGTGTATCCTAAGCCCTGCCGCAGCACCAGAGGTGTTGCAGCTTCCAAAGACCATTAGTTATTTTTGCTATCTCTTGATTACTATTAAAATAAAAGGGTAAAATGTAAAGAAAAACACGTGATCGAGGCGCTGGCGTACCATACCACCCACCTATCGGCCCTCCTCACAATCCAGGCGCAGTTCCATCTCATTTAATATTCCCTAATTCACTAGTTGAAGCTTAATTGATGTTTTTTTTTATTGGTTTCCGTTTTTCGGTTCTATTTACACGCTGACAATTGTGTGTTGCGCCGCTAGTCCAGCAATGTCCGTCTTTTCTTTGATCTTCTTTGATCTATCTGCGATCTACATTAAGCAATCCTATAACAATCGGGTTATCGGGAAGTATCGCGGGTTACACTGGCACCCGGCAGGGCGGGAAACCCACTTTCGTGGAGTCGCCACGAACGGAAGTAGTTGGTATTTTGGTTAGAGTGTCCTGTCTCTCTCTCTCGTTCTCTCACAATTGTTTGCTTCCTACCTATGTTAAACCGTATGTATATATATGTATTTACGTTTAGTTTGTTTTATGTATTTTATCGAGTATATAATCTCGGATCGGGCGTCGCTTCCTTTTCCACCCATTTCCACATAGTCGTGCCGGATAATCCAACTGTTTAGCAAGGAACTGCTGCGTGGCATCATTTCGTTTTCTATCGCTGTGCGGTCGCACAGCAGTTCAGTTTACCTTTCCTAATACACAATATTTTGAGGCTTTATTTCGGGCGTCTGTGCCCATCCGCATTCTGTTAATCATTGGGCCAGCCAACCGCTGGGCCACGGATACCACCATCCCTGATGAGGAGCAGTTTAAAGATGACTTTAAACTGTTTTGAGCCTATACACGAAGAAGAAGAGAAATTCTCATACACAGTGCGTGGTTTACATTGTCCCATAATGGTGAATTGCATTTCGGGAATTTGATAATTCTACCACTGTGTCGCTCAGCGATCAGAGGGGACCCTGTGGCTCTCGGGAAAATGGCAATCAAGATAGGGAATTTTACTCTGTTTCGTATCGATTGTTAAGGAGAATTGATTATACTACTGATGGTGCCGAGCTGGTAGTAAAGGGATACAAAAAAACAAGGGTCCAGAGCGCAACGCGGAAGCCGCCATCCGGAAGGATTAAACATTTAACAAAATAGAATCGAAGCGAAAATAAGTAAAGGGGGTGCGCGCGCAGCAAACAGACCGGAGCGTTGTGCGGGTTCTTTGCCGGATCAGTCTCTCTGTTCCCAACCCGCAACATCAGGACACGCTGCCTATCAGAAGTGACTGCTACTGCGGCCATGGTAGTGCTGCTTTTTGGAATTATTGCCACCGCCGCCGCCGCCGCCACCACCACCACCACCACCGGACTTTTTATGCGATCCTCCCGAACCCTTACCGCCGCCACCACCCATCGGGCCGGAAGCACCGAAGAAACTGGGAGCCGGAGCGGCCGCCGCCGCCTGATCGCCCGTATTGAGCGACGCAAATACATTCGTTTTGCCCCAGCCCTGGAACATGGACGCTGACCCGAGACGCGTTTCTTCCGCTGCCTTTGAAACCTGCCGGAGAAAAGAACGGACACAGGAATCAGTTCCAAACGCTCGGTGATTGTCATGCGGCGCCACCGAACATACCGAGAGGTTGATTTTCTTCGGGTCGATAGCAGGCATTGTCCAGGGGTTGCGCGTAGACACGGGCTGTACGAAACCGTCCTCGTCAACGAATCGTTTGTTTTTCGAAGCACCGCCACCACCGCCGCCGCCCCGACCACCATCGTTTTGGTTGTAATCGTGCCGGTGGTTACCACCGCCACCACCACCACCGCCCCGTGGCAGGTTGTAGTTGAGCACCCAGTTCTTGTTTTCTTCCGCCTCGACCTCGCGCTGAATCTGTTCACGCGTTTTGGGGGTAGCCAGTGCGCGACGCGGCTGCCACCGATCTTTGCGCAGATCGAGCAGGTCCATGATCATGAAGCGGATACGGTTGCAGACCGGTTCGCCGCCGGGCATTAGGGTTTTGCGTTCCGCCACCGACTGCAGCTTGGCGAAGCATTCCTGAAGGCAGCGCTCGTCCTCCTTCTCGATGCGGGCCCCGATCGTGGTCAGAAGCTTGCAGAGACACTCCACCGACTCCTCGTCCAGCATATCGTCCTTGAGCAGCATCGACATGCATGTAATCATCACCTTCGCCCGGAGCTGCTCGTGTTTGTACAGCTCCCCGATGAAGCGGATCGTGCCGAGGGCGCGCCTCCGGATGCGGTACTTTTGCTCCTCTAGCTCGAGCTTCATTTCCGCCTGCTCCTCGGCGGTCAGCGGAACGCCCGACTCTTCCACGCGCTTCACGTTCTCCTCAGCCAGCGTGTCGGTGCGCTTGCACTCCAGATGATGCTTCTCGAACTCGCGCTGGCACTGGGCAATCAGTTTGCGCTTAAAGTTGAGCACGTTCGTGGTCTGCTTCTCGCTCGACTGCACCTCGATCAGTGTGCCCAGTTCCTTGCACATCTGGGCGTACGTGTCGGAAAAGTTCAGCTCCATAATGGCCTTCTCGAACAGAATCTTGATACAGTTGTCCAGCCGCTCCTCGGTGTCGATCTCAAACTTTTTGACCTGTTCCATCAGTACCCCAAAGTTCTCGGGCGTCAACTTGTTTAGCACGCTCCGGAACTGACGCGACAGTTCCTGGGTTTTCTGCTGCTCCTCGTCCATCTCCTCGGTCTTTTGCATCCAGCGTGGCTTCCACGCGTTGGCCGACCCTTTCAGCTTGACCTCCTCGCCAATGTTGACGTTGAGCTTGATCATCTTGCCGTCCAGATCGTCCAGACCACCGGCTGGTCCACCGGAACCGGGACCGCCACTCGAGCGGGTTGACATTTCCTTCGCCGACAGACGGCCACGGTACAGGTGGCGGTTCATCGGGGGACGCAGACCTCCGTCCGATCCGTCGCCACCCGACGACGACGACGGAGGTGGCGGTCCACCGAAGCCCATTCCCTTCATGAAGCTGGGCAACAGGGAGTTGTCCTGACCGCCGCCGCCTCCCACTACACCACCGCCACCCATACTGTGGCGTGTGCTCACGAACGTGCCAGGGTTCGCCTTCAGTAGCGACCGGCACACGTCCGGGATCGTGGACGGTTTCTCACGCCCGATCGCCGAATCCTTCAACGAGAGCAGCACATCTAGCGAGTACTTTTTCCGCGCATTCAAGCCCCCGATCGTGTCCTCGTTCAGCTTCTCGGACGTGCGGCGTATGCGTGTCCCAATTGACGCGTGACCAGCGGGTGTTGTTGCCGCGGCGGAGTTATTATTTCCCACCGAAGAGGCCGCCATCGCCGCCGTCGTTCCATCGATCGCTGCCGTGTCACCTACCTTGGCGGTGAAGTTGTTGTTGAGATTATTTTCGACCACTTCACGCTCGGTAGCCAAACATTCGACAGGCGCTTCGGGGGCTGCTGTACCGTTGAGGCTAGGCTGCTGTTCCGCCGTATCGGCGCCGACCGTTAGCAGCGGTTTGTTGTTGTTATCCTCGAGCTGCTGCTGCTGCTTCTCGGCTGCTGCCACCAGACCGGGAGTTACGGTGGCGATATCGCCACTATCCGTTGCCATGTTTCGTGCCGCGCTGGGTACTGACCTCTCCGCCGTTTATCCGATTGCCTTGATGAACAACACCGGATCTCACCTTGCTCCAGGGTGCGTGTGCTTTTGGAACGGATCAACACGGTAAGCGCTTACCGTGTGAGGCAGAGAGAGTTTCAGGTTCTCCCTCTTGCCAGAGACACAAACGCCGCGTCGGTTTGAGGTGATGTTTTGAACACTTAGTTTACAGGTTTGATCCACGACTTAACGCTAATCAGTCGATGGCTGGCGGAATGGCCTTGCGAAATAGTCTGCAATGGAGAAGAAAGGTTAAATATGAAAAAAGGACAAGTCAGCGAATGCATGGCTCAAAAGGTTTAAGGAGTTGCTGCAACCGCCAGCTGTTGAGCAAATACTACTAATGCTAAGCATGCATTCCCACTGGGCGCCACCGTTATCAGTGCCTACCGCGGCCAGGTGACGAGGCACAAACGTTTATCGCCACAGACCGTTTTGTGGCAGGTGTGTAGCCGAATACTCAGGGGACGTCCTAATGCCGCCTCGGTGGTCGTTGTTTCTCAGTTGTCTTTGTTGGCTGGCTGCGCGGTGGCGGCATAATGTTTGTCGCCACAAGACGGGAGCGTCTTCATTTTTTTTGCTGAATCGTATTTTCTCTTCGCTATTTTTATCATTCACGTGGCGGTAATGGTATCGCCTACGTGCGTTTGTGAGGTGCCGCTGCGCTTTGAGCTGTCTACGGTATCCCTTTTTTGTTTATGTCCCTGTTCTTTTTTTACCCTGCGAGAGCGAGAGTAATCTCTTCGTTACTCCATTCGTTGCCTGGTCGGTACACGTTTGGTACGTACGTGAAAAACTTAACAATATTGTGTGCCTTTGTCAGATTTGAGGCTCAAGTGAAACATTAAACTAGTCACAAAATACAACAATTATACAAATAGTGAAAAGCTGAACTGCCACAAATGTTATGCTGTGGCTAAAATATTACTCCAATGGTGGGGATTCTTTTTTTTGCGCACCATGCACCAACCAGAAGCAGAAGTAACGACGATTCCATTTTCGGGGGCTGTCGTGGTCTCGAAAGAGTATTTAAAAATACGATGAGATCATCTTTTTCTTGTGCGCATCACTTTTTGCTTCTCTTTTACGCGAACTCCTCTCGGCGATCTCCGATTTGGAATGCGATGTTGTGTGTTCGCGTGCATATCTTTCACTCTTCGTGTGTGTCACACGGCTTTGCTAAACTTTCTGCTGCTGGGGAGCGCCCCTCAACAGTCTTAAAAATGAAGAAACTGACAGCCGAAAACAACGCTCCCCCGTGTGCACAACACTAGAACACTGTTCACAGGATAGCGAGAAGGCGATCGTGATCGAGCAAAGGTCTCTTTGTGCTGCTACTGGAAGGTGGATCGGGCACGCACAGATTCGCTTGCAAAATATGGTTGCATTTTGATTTGTGGTAGAGATCAAGCACCACCAAACGAACGTGGGAAAACGCGAATTATGTGCGGACTACCCCCAAAAAATCAGCTGCTCGTGGTACAGCCCCAGTTGGGAACCGAAGTGGCCCCATCATCTGGACAAGGTCGTCTGGGTGCGGGTCGCCGATGGGGAAAGATCCATCCCACCATTCAGTCGCCTGCCGGCCACGTTCTCTCTTTGCCACCGCCGTGTGATCGTATGTTTTCCTTCTGTACCGCGTTTGGTTTCATGGCGCACCGCACGCAACATGTGATCCTTTACCCTTGAGAGCCGAGAGCCGTGGTTGTGTGTGAAAGTTGAATGTTTCTTGTTTTTCTAGTTCCCGCCGTTGACCGATCGCGAGCTAGGCTTTACACCTGGTGGTGGTTGCCTGGGTTGCAAATTTGCCACAATTTCTGCAGGATGACTAATTTTGGTCAATGGTCATTCTGCTGACGTCGAATGGCACTCTCGATCGGCGGTGGCGCGTGGCGAGAGTGCGTGACACTTTCTTGGGGGGGGGTTCTTTCGATTGCCTCTCTCCAAAATGTGCAGCTTGCCACTGGGGCCGAATCCACGGGTTTCTTTCGCTACTGTTTCGTCTCTGATTGTAGCTAGCAGCGCCTGCGATGAGCATGAATGAATGTAATGCGCTTACAAAGGTGCAGTACAGGGCGGCCGGCAATCCGTTATCGTCTGTACACAGACACGCACACACACATCTGTGCACCTGCTGTTGGAACGGAAAATGTGGCGGTTTTCGATAGCGGATCCTCAAAACCGCTATTCTCTCTCAGGTTGCGCGCGTTAGGGGCTCGCGTTTTCGGTGTGATACGAACGTGGAGGTAATAAAATACGCGTACGACCGTGAGAGAGCTGAGGCAACGAGAAGTGGACTTTCTTTGGATCGGCTCCACTGTTGCCGGGCAGCAAATCCAAGCTCAACATGCCTACTTGCGTGATGCCCCCGTGGCCGTGAGCCTGCGGCACCACTTCCCTGCACCTGTGTGGAAAGGGTCTGAAAAGAAACGCCGGACCCTCAGTGCACAGTAACACACACCACGCGTACGGAATGCGGTTAATCCAACGGTTAATTAACCGATCGCCTTTTCAAATCGGATCGTGCAAATGTCGATCCGATATATGATTCTTTCTGTTTAGCGGAATGCTTAGGAGTGGAGTGTTCGCGTTTGAAAAGAACATACCATCACTAACCGATTAAGCTGTTCAAAATGATCAATTGTCTGTCCTTTTTAAAAACACATTTCCTCCGTACGGCATCTCTATCGTGCCTATTAAGTGCTGGCGATCGTCTGCAACAGCAGACGTTCGATCGGGCATGATCAATGGGCGCACACTGCCCCTTTAGGAGAAAGTAACAAAGGCACTTCCAATCCGCACATCCGTGATCGAAATTCCATTTCACTACCGCGCAACACGCCTGCATTGCGTTTTAATAGGAGACCCCCGAAATTGGAAAGCATCTCGGCCCGCAACCCGCGGGACCGCACCAGTTATAGAAGTGGTACCGTGTTTTAATTTAAGCAAGTGACAGTGCCGCGAGCACTTTTCACTTCAAAGTGCCACCGAGCAAAAACGGTACAGAAAATGGTCAATGACTGACTGACCGATCAAGATGATCGGGACGGAGTTCTGTCGTTGATTAACGTCCTTGACGAACCGATAGTGATGAAGCACATGAGGCCTCTTTACGGTCGATGGAAAGTTGCTATTAGAAATGGGTGAAGCAAGGCCATTTGCAGAGTAATGGTCAGAAAGCAAGAGGAATCCCTCGTGCGGGTGCGGTTGCCAACACGGCGCCAGCGGTGACACGGCTCGATGAATCATAGTGAGTGACATCCAAGCAAACGAGTGCAACAAAGAAACCCCTGTAGTAGTAGTAGGCCTGGGGCAACTTTCGGTCTGAGAGTTTCGGTAAAGCGTTTAATCGGTAACGAGCTGTGCGCGAGTTTACTTTCGTTCTTCGCGTTATTTGCAATCGCGAAACAAACAACACATTAAGGCACAGACAATCAAGAAACGAAACGGAGTGCACCGATAAGGATAGGGACGCGCGAACTTTGGGGAATCGGTCATTTTTCGTAAAGCCTCTCTAGTCGCTATCGTTTTTCGTTTGGCAGAAAAAGCCATTTCACCCAGCTGAAGCTGCTGCACAAGTAGCCTACTGCGATTTCTTAGAGCATCAGTTATGGGCTTATCGACGTTTTGGATCGAAGCTGTGATTAGCGGCAACGGCGAACGCCTGAAGGTCGAACGCAGCATGCTGCGCCTTGCTTTATTACTGTTTTTAACGGTTCAAAAGGACTAGGGCTCCGGCATTGAACTGCTGCGCCTGCCGTCACAATGGCCGGAAAGAAACAAAGCCATGCAAACAAGTCCTCGTTTCTTCAGCGAAACGTGAGAGAAAACCGCGAGTGTGGTTCAATCTCACGCCTGCCTTTATCACCGACCGACGGATCATTAGATCACCTCTCTCCGTGCAAGGCTAATTTCTCAATGACTGTGGGTTGTACTGCGATCGAGGTCCGTGGCGTGCAGTGCACCATAAAGAATGCCAGAACCAGCGGTAGCGCGGCCGGTGAGACTTGGTCAGTCCAAATCGTAGTGTGTCGTAATGATAACCCGACCAGACGACCTCCCGTGTGGTGTGGCTTTTGAATGCTTGCCAGCAGCAGAGTTTCGCTGGCGAGGTTTTGTACTATATTTGTCTCCCTCTTTGCCCCGAGCGACACGCGCGCGCGCCGGTTCCTCGCGGGCATGAGTGTATTGGTGCGCCGTGGGTTTGCTGGTTGTTCCGTTTGTTACTGGTGTGTAGGGTCATTACGGCTCGCCCCGTTGTGTCTCAACAAAAAAGGATTGAGACTAAATTACAAAACCAGTAGGCATGGAAAAGTGTCACAAAATCCAAGGGTTCTCCTTGGTCGGTCGTAGTCGAACACTTACTCTGCACTTACGGTTTGGCGCTGCGGCCGTTTACTTGTAGGTCACAGTTCCGTTTCTCGGTCGAACGTGGCACAAGGCGCGAGTTGCTGCACTGCTGCGGCGGTGTGATCGGCAAAGAGTGAAGACCACGTTCCAATGGTAATTCTATCGCAGTAACTTAGATGGCCAGCGGGTTTGCGAGGATGTGCCGCAGGATGCACCACGAGGCGGGCGTACACACTTGATGATGAGCAGAAACAGGTTACCGTGAGCCGCCGGTCGCCTTAATGAGGATGACACGTACACAGAAGTGCGCACCTCGCGGAATCTCGAAACGAATCGGAACCACTTGGCGAGTAAGGCGCACGTACGCCGCACACAAATACACGACCGTTCACACTGTGCTATTAGTATCTCTCTCCCGATCGCAGGGATAACAAGAGACCATGAGGTAGAGCGTAATATTGATGGCAGGAAACAATCGCGGCGAGGCCACCTGATGGTTCGATCACGGTTTTTTGTGGTCCGGTGAGGACTGGAACTGAAGTGACGACGGTGGACACACACTGGCACAGGCACGGTTACGTGTTGTTGCTAACCAATCCTTCGGTGACGGCAGGACAGCGAAATTTGGGTGATCCTTCTTTGTTTTCTTCCGCTCTCGTTCAACCTAGTTACACCGTAAACTCACACACGGGTCACCGTTACACACGAGAGAATGGCGCACACGTGCAGTAGTAGTCGCAGAGTCGAGTCGCGCTAATCGGCTCACTACTCACTCACGGATCACACGGCGAGCTCACTTCTCACTCTCAGGTTGCCGGAATTTGTTTTGCCTTCCACCTTGCCTTGTCCGTTTCCCGGATGCACTGGTTTGTCGACGTAAAGTTACGATCTCTGAAAATAGAGCATTTAGAGTTAAGGTTAGTTTGAATTTCACGATTCCGATCGGTGTGCAGTGGGCAACCGTGGCAAAAACGTCTTTTCGCCGTGACATGTACTTTGCCGTGGACTTTCGACCTTCGAGAGAACGGGGTGGCGCCGAACGCGTTCGTTTGAGCAAACGTGGAATAGCTCCCCGAAATGCCATTATTACCTTTCGAAGGCTGTTCTACGCCTAGGAAGGCGGCGTGTAACCTTTTGCCTCAGCGAAGGACGGTGAAGGTACGCGTGTACCGATTAACTCCTGCCTCGCGTGGAAGTCCGTCTTTTCCGTCTTTTCCGTCCGGTGCGTACTAACCGCACACCAGACCCCGTTCGACTGGATTCGAAAAGTCACTTTCACGTGTGGCACAACGATGGCAGTGTGATTGAATCGAAGTGGTCGTAGTACGCGATTTCTCAAGAGCGGCGCTCGCACGCAGCTCACTTTGATAATGCACGAGCGAGCGAGACAGAGCTAGGCTTCCGTGTTAACACGCACACGAAGTCGTTCGCACGCGCCCGTCACAGCGGAAAGTTGTGAAGGACTGACACAGGCGAGTGCAAAAGCGAAGGATAAAAAATGGGGTGTCCCATTGTGGCCAACACTGAAATGTTGCGAATTACGTCGCGTTTCTCGGGTTCTTTTTCTTCCCAAAACCACCTTCGCACTCCCCGTGTTCAACGGAGACACCAACGAAACAGACTAGTTGCCCCTTCTCACTCTTTCCGCTGTCTGCTTCTGCGACCTTCTCGCCCGTAACACGACAGCAGAAGACAGACCTTTTCTAAGAAATGCAGCCGTTGGACGATTAACTACCTCTAAAGTAAATGTAGAGCAGCGTTCCGTACTCGCCGTGGGAATGGTCGCTGATCAACTTCTGTACCGTGGTAGCGGGAATATGTACTTGCCCACGGAACTGTTGGCACCGCACGTCCGTGTAACGTGGTGCGGATTTCAGAAGAATTCGCGAAATGAGCCCCAACCAAAGGGTGGGTATGTGACGGGGTGTTGGCGGCGGCACACGTGCGAGAGCGAGAGCACTAGTCGACAGCAAACCGCGCACATTTGACAGCTGACAACTCACGAGGTCGGAGGTTTGGGCTTTCATCGAGCGGTCGGAAGTGAGCCAAATATTGTAAGCCAAATGTTTTGCACTCTCGCGAATCTTAGCTTTTTAAAGGAGATTCCAAAACTGGTTTCTAATACGGGAATGGGATTTTCATAAATTTATTGATATCCTTCGAAGTCTGTCTCATGAACCCTCCAGTCCGTAGTAACAGTTTTACAATCAACAACTGATTATACAATTTCATATATTCAAATGGAGTCTTTCAAAATCCTTTTTTGTAGCGCTGGAAATCAAAAGGAATTTCTGTGTTTGTGCTCCACCCGGGAAACATGGTTTCGTCGGCCCTGTCCCGAAACTGGTGGTTCTACCGCATGCTGTTTGCCCTGGTTCGCCCATTTACCAAGTCACTGGTGAGAACGATAGACAGGAGGATGCTGCTTGCCGGAAGGAAAATGTGCCCTCGATTTCTTTAATTTCAGCAACAAGCCGCCAGCACCACCATTTACTGCGCAACGGCCCACGAACTGACGGGATTGACCGCACTGTACTTTAACAATTGTTACGTGTGCGATCCTTCGGGCACATCCAAGGACGAGCAATTACAGCAAAGTCTCTGGGAAATTAGCGAGCAGATGATTCAACGTGCCCTGTCTGGTAAAGACTGAAGCGCCCAACGAGTCCGGTACTGCTTCCGGCAAACGGTGCGGGTTTAACGTAAATACATCCCATTTATTGTGCAATCAGAAACATGCGCCTACAACTATTAGTCTTTAACTTGATGACATCCTAACTGTGATATCCTCGTACGGTAATATATTATACACGTAGTCCCGCAGCTCTTGTGCACAACCGTACTCCTCTATTTCTGTACACTGACTGACTCCCCGCTCGCCAATTCACACATACATTCATGCCAGCTCATTCGTATATGCCACATCCTCCCCTTGCACACACAGAGTACGACTTATTCACTATCTCAACAATTCATGTCTCTATTAATCTATTAGGTTTTTGAATCTGTCTTGTTCCTACCCTAACCTTTGATACTATTCCTCCTCTGCTTTCCAAACCCTCCTCTGTTTCTACTCCTCTACTCTTCACTCCTTCCCTCTCCACAAACCTTTTTAAACATTTTATATTTCTCACCCTCACTCTCCCTGACTGCAAGTCACGCATTGTTACTCTACCGGCTCCCTCCACTGCTATCACCTCATGTACCGCTTTCTCGTATAGAGGGTCCAGTTTCTCTCTCCTCCTCTGCATCACCAGCACCTTATCACCTATTCCTAAATCCATCGGTTTAGCCCCCCTTCTTTTATCCTCTCTTTCGTTACGTGCCACCTTTGCTACCCTGTCTCTGTCTCTCAACTCCCCGTCTTCCCTTTGGATTCTTTCCGTTCTGGCGCTAGGTAATCTGAAAATCAATCATGTTCTGAACACTCTATCCAGTACTTGTTTTACTGCTTCCGAATCTGCGCCACCAATAGGTGACACCACCAAAAACCTTGAGTAGTAGTCCGTTAACACCAACGCCTTCCACTTTTCCGACACTGTCGAGATGTCCATTGCTACGAAATCCCACGGGTTTTCTGGTAACTCGGTTGTCTCTATATGCGCTGGTATTCCGCCAGCGGTGATTAACTGGCATTCCTGGCAACTCCTAACGAACAACTCTATTTCCCTATCCATACCCGGCCACCACAACCCTGAACGTAACACATTCTTCATTGTTGTTATACCAGGGTGGCTCCTGTGTGCTATACTCAACGCCCTTTTACTCAATGTTGCTGGCAGCACCAGCTTCTCTTGTTTTAAAAGCATCCCGTCCCGCACGTATAGTTCCTTCGCAAAGGGCCAGAATCTTCCAATTTCTTCCGGCCATTTGCCTTCTCTACCCGTCCACTTCATTACCAACTGTAGTGTTTCATCTTTATCCGACTCCTCCTTAATCTGCTTTGCTGTTAAAGCTAACCTCTGCCTACCAATCAGTTCCACATCCGCCTCTACACTAAACAATTCGTGGGGCTCTCGTTCGCTTCCAAAATGTGGAACCTCGCGTTGCCCAACTAATCTAGACGGTGCATCCGCAATATTCTGCGACCCCGCAATATGCTCACACGTAAAATCATAATGTTGAATTCTCAAAAACCAACCTTCTGCCCTAGACATGATACGCTTTCCTACATCTTTAACTTTCCCTCTTTTCAACATAAACATAAGCGCCTCACTATCCGATTTAAGTAAGAATTTCCTGCCTATCAAGTAAAATGCAAATCTCTCCATCGCCCACACTATGGCTAACGCTTCCCTATGCAACTGTGGGTATCGGCTCTCTGTCTTGGTTAAGCTTTTAGACGCACAGGCTATCACCCGTCGTCTACCCGCACTTTTATCCTCCTGTACGAGCACAGCCCCTAGCCCCCAAGGCGATGCATCTGTGTACAAAATCGTGTCGTCTTCCTCCTTGAAATAACCCCTCTTGACTATCTCTTCCTTAGCCAGCCTCTTCATTTCCTCGAAATCTCTCTGCTGTTGCTCTCCCCACTTAAATTTGTTCCCTGGTATAATGCTTTCCCTTAACGATTTAGTTCTGTGCGAAAAATTTTTAATGAATGGGCTAATAAAAGTTAACATTCCCAAAAAACTTCTCAGCTCTGTTACATCCTTTGGCCTTTCAAATTCCTGGATTTCTATCAATTTTTCTCTCGTTGGTAAAATACCTTCTCCATCCAGAGTTAACCCAAGGAAATCTATCCTATTAACATTATAACTGGATTTCATTTCATTTATCGTCAACCCTGCCCTACACGCTACCTCTTTCACTATCTTTACTTTCCTCTCTAAATCTTCCTTAGAACTAGCGTGTATTAATAAATCGTCTAAATATACCAGCGTATTTCTGCAATTAGCAAAAATCCTTTCCATGGCGTGTTGAAACACTTCCGGCGCACACGACAGTCCAAACGGTAACCTTCTATACCTCATTAATCCATTAGCCGTCATAAATGTTGTTAGATGCCGTACTTTTTCGCAAAGCTCCACATGAAAATATGCGTCTTTCAAGTCAATCTTCGAAAACCATAATGCTCCCGACCCGTTCGGTATATTCGCCCAAATCCTCTCCAGCGACGGCATCGGGTACGGCTCCCTCACTATCGCCTTATTCACCTCCCTAAAATCTACCACAATCCTAAAGTCATTTATTCCTTTTGGCACCAGCACTAATGGCGACACAAACGATAGTTTGTGTCTCCTGCTGTCCACTCTCTCTATAATCTTTCTCCTTTCCATCTCCTCCAGTCTTTCTCCCACCGCTTTTTCAAATGCTTTCGGAATGTTGTATCTGATTATTTGCTTGGGCGCAGCCATCTCATCGAATCTTATCTTCACCGGCGGTAGTGACATTTTGGGGAATTCTTTCTCCTTTTCGCCGCTTGCCTCTTCACAAATATTATATATTCCCTTGCACGCGTCCGTACCTATCTTAATCAACCCAAGCTGCTGCGCCGTTTCGTATCCTAACAACGATGTGTTGGCCCCCTTTACTACGAAAAACTTTGCCAACACGCCGTTGCCTCCCTCAGCTGCTGTTATCACCGCCTCAAACGCGCACTCCGTTTCTAGCCTGTTCGCATTCCCATAACCTTTTAGTTGCTCCTCCGGATTCGGCGTCCAATTTCGTACACAAGCCGTCGAGCCCTCCCTAATGTTCCACCACGCTCCTTCCGTCACCGTGTTCACCGATGCCCCCGTGTCCAATAGAAAAATGATGCTCTCCGCTCCAATTCTTCCTCTTATCATCCTAGGGTCGTCCACTCGCCTTTTTACTCTCTTCTCCAACGGTTCTCCTTCCTGAAAAATATGAAGTTTATCAAACCAAAATTAGTCTACGATAATTTTGGGAGCATTGGTCGTGCATATCTCCTACATCTCTCCAACACCACCGTCGCCTTTAACCACCTGGTTCGGAGAGACCTCCCTCTTTGTCACCATGTTCTGCCCCTTCCTGTCGCACTTTCTCGCAAAATGACCCCTCCGTCCGCAACTATAGCATTTTGCCGTAAATGCCTTACACTCCCTTGCACGGTGAGAAAGTCCACACTTAAAACACTCTCTCTCTGCTCTTACTGCGGGGACACACGATGCGTAACGTAACAAGTTTGACGTTAACGATTAATGCCAAACTGCTGCGGCGCTGTCAAAACGTTTACGCCTCGCGCGAGCCGTAAACCCGAGCGTAATTATTTTTTTCATACGCTTTGCTTACAAACAGAGGATAATTTAAGTTCTTATTTGCTGGTATAGCAACAAAATCGGAAAAAACAGAAAACAATATTCAGAAATCAATTAATTTCTCTTCTATTTCTATTTTCTTGGACCAAAAACACGAACGTAAACACGTTTGACATTTCGTTTTTAATTTTTTGCTGCCACACGAAGCGTAAACGTTTTGACGTTACAAATTAATTTTACGCTAGTTTTCACGCTTCGTGTGTCCCCGCAGTTACACTTCGTACTGGTCCGTTCCTTCTAAATGGAGCCGCTCGTCCACCAAAACTTTGTTCCTTTTTCACCGCATTTACCTCCACTTCATTTCGTTGGGCATTCTCCACCCCCATTGTCTTCGCTTTGTCAGCTTCAAGCTTCTCCTGTCTAACCGCATCGATTCTCTCTCCCATTTTGACTATCATTTGCAAGTCGTCTTCCATCATTCCTGCCATTAGGCCTAGTTTCTCCGCTATCGCTGGCACCGATCGCCGCACCACTGCCTGCCTTATTTCTTCTATTCTTTGATCCTCCTGCAATTCGCAGAACCGCGCTTGTCTTTCCAATCTCAATACCCAATCGCTGAAAGCCTCTTTTTCCTGCATCATCATCTCCCTCAACTTCATTCGTTCCTTCGATACATCACACATACTATTGAAGTATGTATCTAGCGCCCTTATCGTGCCCTTGTAATCGCTTTCCTTTCCTTCCTTCATCTCAATCACCGACACGAGGTAATTCCCCGCAAATATTTTCATCGCATTCACTTTCATTTTCTGGGATGTTATCCCCTTACACTCTATAATCCGTTCGAAAGCTTGTTTAAATCGCCCCCATTCTGCCTTTCTTTCCTGCACTGGCAACCCTTCTGCAAACGGTTGAATTGGCCACGCTCCCATCAACACGTTTTTCTCCTTCCGTATCCTCCCTCGCTGCCTTTCCTCCTCTACGTTTGTCACTATCCATTTTCCACTCATTTTCTTTTCAATCTAGCCACACAACCTTTCCGTTCAAACGATTACACCAGAATGCCCGCGACGATGCTTCAGCGTGTACCCCACGCTATCCACCACCAATGTTCTCGTTGACTTGCTCGAAACACGTTCGATCGTGAATTTCGTACTATACCTTCGACACAGCTGCTACACCAGCAAACGCATACCATTTACGCGTCTGTGTTTGTTCGTTAACTTTAGTATGCTGCTCTCGATACCACTACCCAACCAGCCAATACATACCATCGCTGACAACTTTTCAACCGCCGTTTGTCTGCTTCCGCCCGTGTCGTCCGTTCTTTCCTCTGTCTTTCTCCGTACCCACTGACTCTTGGGCTCGCATCTCAAGCCACCCATACATTACTTCCTTTATATGTGCGGTGTGCACGCTTCGGGCAAAACCCGATCCGGCGTGTAGCTCTCCACACTAAGTCACCTTAGGCAACTTATGAGGAATCGCGCACTTGGTAGGCATAAAGCGTGCTAAGTGTTTGCCATCAAGGCACCGCACCAAGACACACGACCCTCAACAATCTAAAGGGCGGTTTACACGCTGCGATCTGGCAATGCAATATCGCTTGAAGTGACATCTCCGGAGACGTCATAAATGTCACTGCCGCGGGTGGAAATCTGAAGACTCGACGTGCAATTTGTGAACAAATTTCAACCAAGTGCCAGTTTGTCGGTTGGACATGTTGGAATCAGCCGTGGAAGCAACATTGTATTGGTTTGCCTTGCCATTGTGCTTTTCGGTTAAAAAGCGAAAAAAGAACGTGCGAAGAGGTTACAGTGTCGAGGAAATTGCTTTTAAATGGCATCGTATGCCTCCGCCTTTTTATCACGATCACTATATTTTTTATTTTTTAGTTGCCAAAGACATGGCAGACTTTCGTAAATTTTTATGAATTCAGTTACACACTTTCGCGAACGTTGACGAAGCGATAAAGCGATAAAATATAAATAAGAGGGCAAAACAAAACATCAACAAGTCAACCGACAAACTGACCCTGTTTTGAAATTTGTTCACAAATTGCTTGTCGAGTCTTCAGATTTCCACCCGCGGCAGTGACATTTATGACGTCTCCGGAGATGTCACTTCAAGCGATATTGCATTGCCAGATCGCAGCGTGTAAACCGCCCTTAACGGACTTGTACTACTGGCGATCTGTGAGGGTGCTCGCACACGGCGGGCACAAAGCGTTCGAGGTGTTTGCCCCACTGGGCACCACACCGTGACGCGCAACCCTCGACACTCTCCCAACACTTAGGCATTGCAGTGCGCACGCTACGGGCAAGCCCGTGCCGGCGTGTAGCGCTCCGCAAGTCTTCTCTCGCCTCGCTTTCAAAACGTGTCTTATGGGCGCATTCTCTTGGGCGCTTGTTTCACTACGTCACTGCTACTACCCAACACCAATACCATGACCTCCAGTCCGAAACCGGGTCTTTGCTAGCGCTCCTTCTTCCTTCTTTGCCTTCTTCTTTGTTAGCGCTCATGGTCCAAAACTGAGTCGCCTTTCCCTTGCGTTCGAATGCCCATGGTCCAAAGCCGGGTCATTCCTAGCCAGCGCCAATGGTCCGAAACCTGGTCGCTATTCCTTTTGCGTCCGAGTGCCCATGGCCCG